>NC_083228.1:101253445-101556475 GCF_032191835.1 Heteronotia binoei | reverse complement strand
TCAGCAGACCAATGTTAATCAAATTAGACCAAATCAGCTTAAGATGAAGAAAGGCAAGTCTTTCCATTCGCATTGTGAAACAAATGTAACCCAGAACACTCCCAGAGTATATGAGTTTATTTCTACTACATTGGCTAGTGGTCTCAAGAGATGTGCAGCATACATGCCTAAAATTTCTAACACTCTGAAGCATGATGAAATGCACTGGTGAGTGGTTTATAGTGAGAATGACAAACCTTGATATGCTATACACCATGCATCTCTCCCTCTGAATCTTATGCCTTGCAATCCATACAGAGCGATGTGTACATCTTCCATTCCAGTCAGTGGAGCTGAAGCTCATAACCATGAAAACTAGGCAAGGAATCTTTGTCTGACAGATGCAGTTCTAGAAATGCATAACTCCCTCAGTGCTTAAGATTTGTGTAGGAACTTTCAAGCTGAGATATACCCAGTGATGAACTTTTTCTCCAGTTTTCTACAGCATGCACATGCATCTGGGTGAACATTTAGAAAAGGCTTGGTCTTACTCAGAAAGCCAACTGGTAACTTTGAAAATGGTGGTAGTTACAGACTGTAGATATAGGCTGGGATCTTAAAAACTGCTTAGGTATGCTTAGACTGCTTTGTGTATAATCTGAAGCCTCTCCATTCCCCACCCACCCCTTTTTTTTTGAGACTGCTAGTTTTGCTTACTGGGCAGCTGTCTGTAAATAATTCCCCATCCATTTCAAATGTCAACTAGCTTAACATAACCAATAAATGTTCCCTGTGGTTTTTCCTGGTTAGATTTCAGTTTTCTGTAGAGGTAGCATCTACATTTTCAAAATAATTTTCTAAATAGTTTTGCATGATTATTTGTTGCTATGTACTCCCTGCATTTCATGTCCCCCTATCCTGCTGTTTTCTTCTTCTCACAAGTTAACATAAAATAACTGACTGCATAGTGAAGAGGCACTCATGGTATCTGAAGAAGTGGGCTTTTGTCTATAAAAACATATGCTGGAATCAAAAGCCTTGAAAGCCCCACAAGACTCTTCCTTAGTTTGCTGGAACAGACTTGACCCAGCTAAGGAATGTTTAAATAGGGAAGGGCAGGGTTTTTCCCCCCTTTCATTGTTGGGTCAACAGTGTCATCTGTTTTTTGTCACCTTTCTTGTTACACATCCATTTTCAGGAGTAGGTGTGCTGGTCTGCAGTCAAAGAGCTTGGTTGGAGCACCTTGGAAATCAACAAAATTTTGGAGGTCTACGCTTTCAAGAGTCAACACTCCATGCATCAGATACAAGTGGGAACAGAGATGACTGAATCTTTACACCTCAGAGATTTGTATTCCTATTTGTATCTGATGCAAGGAGCTTTGACTCCTGAAAGCTTAGACCCCAAAAATCTTGTTGATTTCCAAGGTGCTACCAACTTGAATCTAGCACATCCATTTTTGTCAACTGTTTTTGTTCACCCTTTTCCCCTTTTCGATCTCCCACTCCACCCCAAAAAACCCTCAGATTCTTATTGTATTACATTGAGTGGCTGCTTGTGCTGCTGCTGTTCCAGGCTGCTATCAGTGGCTTCCAGCAAGCCATCTAATAGGGCAGCAGAGGAACTCTGGCTTGCCTTCCCACAGCGTCAGAGGCCATTTGCCTCAGTGAGCCCTTGAGTCCCTAGGTTGTGCCTTCCCGTGTGAGGCTCATTGTGGTGGCTACATTTTGCAGTGTGCACCTAGGTGGCAGAAGGCAGAGGTCAGAGAGAAATACCTGCCCAGAAGCTGGCTGGTAACCCAACAAGCAGCCTGGAACCACCCTGCAGCAGCAACAGAAGCAGCAACAGTAGTATAAAAACTATCCAGCTCATCACAATAAATGTTGTTGGGTGGATGGGAAGAGAAATAATAATGAAAGGGAGAAAGCATCACTTGTTCATTTGTCATTGTTTCCCTTCAGTTTCCTTGGCCAGAGCATTGAAACAAGCCATGTTTTTCCAGTTTGTTTCACCCCCATCATGTGAATTTGGGAATTAACCCTAACCACTAAGGATCTGAATGATGTTTGAAGTACGTTGTGTGCAACATAGAAGTCCCTTTTAGTCTAGTAAAACATTGAGCGCTCATGATAAATCATGGGAGGAGAATTAAAAGACTGGGAAATTTTCCTTCCATAGTGCAGCTGTTTGAAAGTGCAGTTATTCTATAGATTGTTGTGGACTGGAGATGGGCAAAGAGGAACTACCCCCAGACATAAGCAATACTGAATAAAGTAGTTTTAACTCTCCTGCCTATCCTAAATGGGAGGGGGAATTATGGGGGATGTATACTTAAGAGTTCAGCCCCTGACCCTAATTCACACACATCCAATGCTAGGAGGCTGTTGTTTGGGTGGAGTTCTGTCATCTTCACAGACTGAAAACATCCTGGGGAGGTAAAATTAGTTGGAAGGAGTACTTTTCCTCTTGTTGAATAAATCTCTTGAGGACTCTTAATTACAAAGTGGACTGAACACTTAATAGTCTCTAACATCCTGTACCGGGGGAGAGAATTAGGAACAGGGGGTGAATGTTTCATATTACACATACCTCAACCCTAATTCCACCTGCCCCCCTACAATACTTAACTTGTTAGAAACTCAATCAGGTCAATTCCTTCCCTCTATTCTGGTTTATCTCCCCACCCCACCCCCCAAAAAAAACTTGTTTAATTACCTTCATTGTGTTATGCTTAAGGGGGGCAATAAACTTGGTCATGTTTTGTTGAGCCATTTTAGGGTAGTCTCCCCCCCCCCCCCCCAATTTATGAACTAAGATTTTTATACATAGCTGGAGATTGTCTCCTGGGTATGCAGAAGCCCTTAGACTTAGAGAATCTGTGGGTGGTAGTTGTGTCATTACTTTACTGAAGGGGTGAGAGAGACTGTGACATCTCAGGGCTCCTTCTGAAATTATTTCAGCTGTCCTAAAAGAATGTGTTGCTGTGCTCTTAAGTGATTGACAGTAATCTTTATTGTTGTTTTTGTTTTTCAAGTGAATTAGTAGAAGAAAACACATTCTGTAATAAACAACCAGAAAAAGAAGAGGGTAAGTTAAATGTCATTAATAGGACACGGGGATGTAAATTGGCTTTCAAGCATCTGGCTTCATTGAATACAAGTTCTAATTTCACTCTTTATTCAGAATGTACTGTTGGTTTATCTGTGGAAACAGCCAATAAGCAAAAGAATATCTTGGTGGTAAACTTCGATCTGGAACCAGAGTGCCCTGATGTAGAACTACGTGCTACCCTTCAGTGGATAGCTGCATCGGAGCTTGGAATCCCCATTATCTATTTTAAGAAATCTCAGGAAAATAGAATTGAAAAGGTAATGCCTTTTAGTGCTAGTGGAAATGATGGTTTCATGTTTTCTTGGTGTATATCTTGCAGTATTCTACCTATAAGAATTTTTAAGCAATTGTGAAATTGGAAGGAATGAAATGAATTGAAAGACTGCATTCAGTTCTGTGTAATGTGCATTCAGGTAACCCAAGCTCAGGGCCTGTGAAAAACTGCAGGAGGGGAGGAACCACTAGGAAATCCTACTGCTGAAAATTGCCCCCTCCAAGATTCTCTAAGCTCTTAAGGTTTTGAGAATCTCCCCTCCTCACACCCACAACTTTTTGCCTCCTTTTACATATAGATGCTCTCAACACTTTATCTTTTCTGGAACATTTTTGCCCTTGGTATGACACTTTTTGGAGGTTATTTTTCCTGTTCCTTAATTTACAACACAATATATTTCTGCATACCTGGGGAGCATCCAAGTAAGTGGAGACCCCAACCTTGCCTTTGTCATCCACAAGTGACCAGCCAGTTAGATATCATGAGAAGGGCAAAACATGTATTCAGATATTCTTTGGGTCAGAATGGTAACAATTCTCATCTTTAGATTTTGCTACCCAACCATCACTGAGATACATCTCACATCTCTATCCCACTTTTCTTCCAAGGAGGTCAAGGTGTCATCCCTGTACTTTATCCCGTTATCTTCATAATAAACTTGTGAGATGGGTTAGGCTGCAAGGGAGAGACTGGCCCAAGACCATCCAGGGAACTGAGGGAGGATTTGAACCTAGGTGTCCCCAGTTCAAGTCAGACTACTGAACCATGCTGCTATCATGCAAACTCTAGAAATGGCTTCACATTAAAACAATCTAGAATTACTTTGTCCTGCATAAGAATACCCGCAAAACCTCTGGGGGTCACAATGGCAGGACACAATGATCCCATAGACTGGCTTCTTGCAGTAAATCAAGCAAGGAGTTAGACTGCTGTCATTTATTTAACTATTGGAGATTTGATTGGCTATGCAGATTTTTCAAAATGTTGTTTTGGCATCAGCTACTTCCACAGCACAAGGATTTACACTGTGTTACTGCTGTTAAGCTGTGGCAATAATTTTGTGGCTGACTCGGCCTCCTGAGGCAGCCATTTTGTTGCTGCACCCATCATGCTGCGTCAGAATTCCAAATGAACCCACAGGCTGAAAAAAGTTGAAGAACCCTGATTTTAGACACTGTGGGCTGAAATAGAAGGTGAGGTGTAAAGCTTTTTAATAACCAAATAGAACACCATGAAAGGGGGCAAGCGGGAAGCCTGCTCCCCCTTGCCTCCAGTTCGGTGACTTATAAACTGCACATCTGTATCACACAAGGACTAGGGAGCCACACTGTTGCCATCTTAGAAGAGGAGAATGTAGCACCCCTGCTAAGACCTTGCATAGGATCCTGTGTGCTCCTGTGCCAAGACAAGCAGCTCATAAAATCAGACCCCACGTCTTATAAAACCTTGAGCTTATCGTTATGAGCAGCAGAGGTATTGTTTAGTATTTTCCAAGGGAAAATATTTGGGAATCATAAACATCATTTAAGCTGCATTCAGTAGCAACTGCCCAAATTGTATCGCATTATAGAAGCAGCTGTCAGCTTTACCATATGCCTTTGTAAACAGCTAAGCCAACTGCAAAACACACATACCCCAGAGAGTGATGAAACACATCCTGTCAGCAAGCCTACCCTTGGAAATCACATGCCTAGTTGAACGCATTTAAAATATGTGTTCCGAGTCTGGAATGCCATATGCAAATAGCTAACAGCCCAACTTGTTACGAAGACATTATAGTTTCTCATACACTGAAGAAGAGGAGTGATGCAGAAGGAGAAGCTTAATTAGATATTGATTGTGAAATTCAAGAAAAATGAAAAGGCTTTGATTTCCATTGCCAAGTCAGAAGAAAAGCTAGGACTGAATGTGTGGCACAACAACGCCCCCACAGCTCAACAAAATAGCAAAGCACAAAAGTGGACCAGGTCAAGATTTTCTCCAGCTGCTTGAACATGTAAAGGAATTTTTTGTAATAAAAAAATGTTTTATAACACAACTTTATTGTCCCTTCTGGATTTAACTTTGGCTGCAAGAGACTTCTTGGATTTTCTGGAGCTTCTGATGAGTCACCACACATTGCTGGCAGACAGAATTTGGCATGACAATTAGTGTATAAATGTTAGACTAGGGCACATCCGAGTTCCAATCCCTCTTCAGCCTCAGAGCTCACTGGGTGACCTTGCATTAGTTCCTTGCATCTGGTTTATTGTGAGTATAAAGTGGAAGAGCTGAGAATCATGACCACTACCCTGAGCTCCTTGGAGGAAGGGCAGTGTAAAGAATGAAGTGGATAGATAGATAGATAGATAGATAGATAGATAGATAGATAGATAGATAGATAGATAGATAGATAGATAGATAGATAGATAGATAGATAGATAGATAGATAGATAGATAGATGATAGATAGATGATGGAAAGTGGCAAAGGCCTGTTCTACAAAGAGTAATACAAGAGACTTGCAGAGGGGAGATTATCCCCCCCCCCTCATTTGAATTTTTGTAGGAAACCAGTGGCCAAATGATCAGCTTCAATGCAGGCTTATTCCCTGCTTAACTACTTGGCACCATAGTATACTGCAAGAGTGTAAATTTAGATGTGTGCATTGTGTGGGCCATTAGATTTGCATGCAAGTGTGCGGATCAGCCGGTGCTGACCCTTGGAAGCATGTGTGCCTGCAAGACAGAGTCCTTATCTACCTGCACCTTTCCAGCGCTGTCATCTGAGAACCACAAGGTCTTATAAATATTAGGGCAGCCTAAGCAAGAGCATCTCCTTGTTGGCCAACATTTTATATTTGCCTTGTAGCAGCATCTTCATACCTTATCTCTCAAAGTGATTCATACACACATACTTGCTTTCCTATTGCTTGGCCACTCAGATTAATCACTTGATCAACAGCTGAGTCTATGAACTGGCTCCAGTGAAAAGTGATTAAGCTATGGTAACTCATTCACACAGGCATGGCCTTACTTAAAGTCAATGAGCAATGAAAGATTAATGTCACATGTGAGCCAGCAGGCTTTATTTCATTATTGCAAAAATGGAAAAAAAATGTATTGAATAAAACCTATTCTAAGAGTAAAACTGTTCCTCCAGTTTTTAGATGTTGTGCGGCTTGTCCATCAGAAGTCCTGGAAAGTGGGTGATATCTTTCATGCCGTGGTGCAGTTCTGCCAGCTCCATGAAGAAAGGGGAGAGTTGACTCCAAGCCTCTTTGACTGGCTTCTTGAGTTGGGATAAGAAACCGTCATCATACTCGTTTTCATTTGTGATCTATCTTAAGTGGCAGTGGTTTGTGAGTGGCCCTTTTTCAAAACATCAGCACAATATACTGAGCAAGACGTACACAAACTCTGGCAATACACCATGAGTCAGTTTCAGAGGTGCACACGGAGAAAGGGAAAGACCATTCTGTCAGGCTGGGGGGCTGGCACCTTGCATTTTAGAATGTACTGTTGTAGAAGACATTGGGTGTGCATTTTAAATGAGTGACCTGTTGTGACAGCTGAACACAAACGCCTACTTCCTGTCATCAGAGTATCTGTCAGCTATATGTATTGACTGATCCTTAAATCACTGTAAGCAAGGCAAGCAGGAGATCCCTAATATTTGTAGCCTGACTACTGAAGTGATTTGCAGAACACTAACCAAATGCTTATGTAGGAGGCTGCGTCTCTCAGTGAATTCTATGTAATTAGGTTTTCAAATCACTGCAGAGGAGCAGAAAAAAAGGAATCTGAGCTCTTGTCCGTAGCCATTCAGCAGATATCTGTGTTCCACAGAGACAAAGAAAACATTCAGATTGTCTCTGAAACTTGCCTGTTATTTTTACCTGCAGTACTGAGACTCTTTGCTCCAGTGAACAGATCCCTGGACTGCCCATTAACAGAACTGAGACCCACATGCAGCTCCACTTGTTGTGATGCTATGGGGAAGTATTTGTACCCTCATACCTCAAGCATTTTCATCTGTAATGATGATTTGTGTCCTTTGTAAAGTTCTTTACAATATTTGAATAAAGATAATTGTTTTGGGGGAAAGCATTCAACATTTTTACTAAAAGTTTACAGCTTGGTCCAATGCATGTTTACCCAGAAGCAAGTCCCACAGAGTTCAATAGAACTTACTCCCAAGTCTTGTTCATAGGCTTGCAGACTTAGCCTATTAAATTTAATTTAAGCCAATCTGAAAAATAATACATTGCACCTTCATAGTATGGGCATTAATTTCTGAGGGGTTTTATACAAATAATACCTTTGAAGCATAATTTATTTATAGAGAATATCTTGTTTGGATTTTAAATATTTAGGTTACATACAAAAGTTCTTATATGTTTATCAATTTGCAACTTAGATTGTCAGATAATTAGCTGTTTTCATACTTACATTTATATATTCTTTGGTACCTGCTGAAGAGACTGGTTTTAATTTACAGTCAAGAAAGGAAATCCCATCATTGTAAAAATCTTCAGCTAATTAGGCCACTAAAATATCTCCATTTCAGATTGTCCATATCCTCTGCTAGTGCAGTCAGAATGCAGTTACTTTAACCTATTGGAATTACCACATATTTTGTATTTGCTACTTTGAGAAACGTAAACCTTAATCTTTTGATTGTGTAGCGCTTGAAAAATATAAAAAGCATCTTTTATTTTATATGATTCTGAGATATGTCCAGAAATAAAATAATTTTGCATCTATTTTTGAAATAATTTCAAATAAATTATAAGAGCCATAATTACCACTATTAGTTCTCCTAGTAAATCAGTTTCCATGCATGCATGCCCTTACTCATATATTCAGCAATGAAGACAGGTGCCAGAATTTTAATTGAGTCCTAAGTGTTCAAAGCAACTTTGCTGAGAATACAATTACAATAGTGAAGGTTTAGTTCACACAAAGGCCATTGACTTTAAGCACTGACTTTAGCTGAACTGCAACTAGGTTGCCCACCAAAACTTGTATGCATTCAGTACCTCTCTGAAATCTACAATACAATACAATACACTGGAGAATTAAAAGTAGAAATCATGTGTTGGGGAAAGGATATTTATTTTTAGGACAAGGTCAGTTGTCTGTTTTCAGATGTTTTGCAGTGGTAAAATAAATGTTTACTTATCCTACAAAGCACAAATTACATAGGTGATGTGTAACAGTGTAATGAAGTTCCTTTCTGTACATTTCTTAGTATTGCAGCCTGACCTGAAATAAATTTGTGTTAACATTGTGTCACCTTTGTCTTTCTAATGTTCTTTGCATATAACAAAGAATAAAGCCATAATATCCGTCTACTTAGCAAAATCTGTCTCAGACAAAAATGATTTTTTAAAGCCAACTTTGTTTCAGAATTTGTACAAATAAAGGGAACTGGAGTGTCAAGCCCCCCTGAAGGTTTTACCTTTCAAAGGTGCTGAACATCCAGAATTCTTGAAGATTATTGGATTATCTATAAAACAAGTAATTAAATTTACCAATATATCTTTATTATGCATTTTGAAGTTACTGAGGGTAAATTCATGAAAGGCCCGGTTTAGAACACAAGAGGTCAAATACAAAAAATGCAGAATCTGAACATGAATTCCGGAAGGCTGTGTTAATCTGTCGCAGAACAGATATTGTGGTTGAGCCAGCAGATCAGCTTGGTCTGAAAATACACTTTCATCTGAACTACTGTCCCCCCCGCCTTCCCCCGGTACTGAAATGTGGCTGGGGATTAAGAGGAAAATGAGGTTGAATCTTAAAAGGATTAATAGCCTTTTCATTCATATAATGACATACAAAAAAGTCAAATATTTTAAAATATAAGAATCAAGACCTATTATTTCAGATCTCTGATTAACCAAGCAAAATATACTTCACCAACCATGTCTGACATCCTGCCAGGAGCTCCATAAACCTTCTGTCTCTTTTTGGGGCAGTAAAAACTGGAGCACCTAATAGGAAACTATACCTTAGTTGTTAGGCTTAGCAGGTCACAAGCATCCTGGAGGCTTGTTTTAGCTAGAGCATCCTGACACAGCCAAGGAAACACATGTACACCACAATTAACGGTGCTTCTCTGGTTCTGATCAAAATAAATGGATGCGTTTGATGGAAATGAACATAGTGCAAGCTGTGAAGAACTAAGTGGACTCAAAACTTGTATCAGGGCTCTAGTTATGCAACTGAGAGAAGAATCCTTCCACACCTCTTAAGACTGCAAACTTTTGTTAGGCCTTTGTTAACAAAACAAATGTTTCAGTAGCTTTAAGCTAAGGGCTTCTTTTTCAAGAAAACAATTTTTGTACTTTCTGGAGTGCCTATTGTAGAAACGAATGAAGCATCACATTCCAGGGCCTAAAGCAATGAAGCCAATGCTTCACTCTGAAGCAGATCTCACATGTAAGACTTTCACAGCTTTTACAGGAGATAAAACCATGCATAATAGCAGACAATCCTTAGGGGAAACTGCACAGGAAAGTCAGGATAGACAATATTTCAATTGGCTTGACATTTTCAGGGCAATACAGCAAACAGGCTTGGTACATGAAGTTTTTGATTCAAAAATGCATTTAAAAACAAGCTTTCATACCCATACAAAAAAAAGGTTCTGGATATTCTGATAAATATGTTGAGTTAATCTCTTAACCATAACTGAAGAGGACAAAGGACTAAAAAAAAATGGCATTGCTGTAGAGTAACAGGGCCCAAAGCAGCAGCAATGCCTAGAAGTTGTTAATATGGTGCCCGTCAAAAGAACTGTATTAAGGTCAGCTTTCCTATTCTCCCATTGTGCTGGATCTAGAAAGAGCTTTGCTGAGTTACACAAAGGTAATTTTGCTTAACAATAAAAAGAAATTGAAGATTTTAAAAAAAACAGCTCTGTTTTATTCATTCTGCTAGGAGCAGCTCTGCAACAGTATGACAGAAGAGCAGTGAGACCCTCTTTTCGCCAGACAGATAATCTCTAACATGAATAAACTCTCTGCTTCAGCACCTGATGATTCTGTCCTCTGTGAAAATTGGGGAAAGATCAAGCAAACTCAGCCTCCATGCAATCAGGCACTTAGGGTTCATGCCGGCAGCTACTACCAGATGAAATGAGGGATTTTATCCCTCTCTTCCACTATGCCACTGTGATGCCACCCATACATAAGTCTGTGTAATATTTTGCACTATGGACCGGGGAACTCCAATGAACCAATAACAGACAGTATAATTGGTAACAATGTTAATAAAAGTATTTTCAATGAAGTAGTATTAGTTCACAGCTAACAAAAAATATTCCATGTTCAAATAATTTATTTATTTTTTGTATTCACCTTCTGTTACACCACTTCATAGTGTATGATCTGAAGGTGAGGAATTAGCATCTCTCAGAAGTGAACTCCCAGTGGAATGGGGTGAAGTGTTAATTTTTGCTATGTTTTACTTATTTCCTGTAACTGGTTCATTTTGATATTTAGACTTGTATATATTGAAATTCACTTTAAGCCAGGGGTGGCCAAACTGTGGCTCTTTCACACATATTGTGTGGCTCTCAAAGCCACTACTGTCCTGTCAGCCAACTTGGAAAAGGCATTTCTCTCTTTAAATCCCCTCTCCAAGCCAAGCCAGCAGGTGGCTTGGAAAAGGCATTAAAGTTAAAGTTGCTTTCTTTTTACCGCTCCCTCTCCCATCTATCTGCCTGCCTGCCTTGCTTCTCCCTTCCCAAACATCTGGCATTTATTCTATGTGGCTCTTATGTTAAGCAAGTTCGGCCACCCCTGTTCTAAGCCTTCAGGTTGGGGCATGCTACAAATCCATTATGCAAGTACTAATAAATTAATAATTTTCCATAACACAGTAGAATAATGCAACAAAAGTAAATCAGCTTTCAAAGTGTGTGTTAATTCCCCAAATCCTAAATATAATGATGCAATCTTTTCATATGCCATGTTTCAAACATATTTATTAAACAAAACTATTCATAGTAAGAACAATTATCCAACCATAAATGTGAGGTATCCAAGTAATACATAGTACACAGTTAATAACAGCATGATGCATCTCCTACCTCCCACCCATTCCATCTGGCCTACAAACATTACAAGAAAAGCAATGTTGCTTGTCACAACTTAACCACTAGCCTATATTTCAGTGCTAACTAATGGCTCATGCAATGTAGTTTGATAACATCAATGAATGCAGTAAAACATCTACTTCAGCAAGTTTTTAAAAGGCAAAAACTGGTTTTTGAAGGCCTCAATTGGTTATTGACTTTGTAAGAAATTCATCACATGAAAGCTGCTAGGAAGCTGGATCAGATATCATCTTTAATTAACGCCATATTCTGCATGTATTATCCTTGCTCCCTAGAAGAAGAATTAATAGATTAGCAATGGATTTCATTTGTGTAAGTTTTACTATATCTGATTTGAAGGCCTAGGCCGTTTTCCCACTAGCGTTTGCTCCGGCGTAGCGCCCCATTTACCTCCGGATCTTCTCTTGGATTTCGCACATGTTGCTCCGGCGCTGCGCTTTGCTCCGGCGCTTCAGGGATTTTACGCCGGAGTATGTTTTTCAGCAAGTTGCCGGAGTTTCCGAAAACCTCCGGATCCACTCCGGATCCACTCAGCGGAGTTTCCTGTGCGAAATCCATCCACGCCGGATCGACTGCTTTGGGGGCGTCACCCTCTCCCTTTCCGTCCTCCCACCCCATCCACCCGCTTGGCCAATCATCAGCATTTCGCGGCGCTTCCCCAAAGTGCCGGCACGGCCATTTTTTTTTTTTAAACTTCACAGTTTTGCGTAATAGCGATATTTCGAAATTAACAAATAGAAAAAAAAAAACCCTCCTGGAATAGCCTCAATTGGCACTTCAATTGGTTTCGTTAGAATTTTTTTTTATTATTGACTTTAGTTGCATTATTCCGCTGTTGCGTTATCTCGATAATGCGAAAACGACCATTGCTGGGGGGGGGGGAATGTAGTGCCGGTGCGGGCCACAGCGTCCATGTGTGTGTGTTTTAAGAAGGGAATGCCTCCCTCAGCTGTGCCACCAGGATTTCTGGACCTGCACAAAATCGCCATGTATAAAATGGGAGGTTGGAGTCCTGCATTCTTCTCCCTGGCTACATTCCGCTCGGTTAGAAAGTAGACGCGACCGAGCTCCTCACACGCGCCACAGAAGGGGAAGGAGAGAATGGAGCGGGGGGGGGGAGCTCTGGCAGCAGGAATCAGTCAGGTCCCCGTTGCAAGCGCCAGCCGGGGAGGGGAAAGAGAGCGGAGGAAATTTGGGGGGGGGGGATCTAGTGCTTCAGAATTTGGGGGGGGGAATCTAGTGCTAGGATTCTCCACTGTGAATGCTTCCGTTAATACATAAAGGGCTGTGGAGGATTCTACAGCTGCAGCCAATCCATAAGCAGCAGCAGCACACGTGATGCGGTTTGTCCAAGAAATGAAGGGGAGGCAGCAGCTCGATGTTACGTTAGTACGTTAGTACGTCATTACGCGACCAGACTTGCGCTTAAAAAAAAAATGATTGACAGGGCATCGGACTCAAGCCGATGCCAGTGGGAAAACGATTTGAGCCGGGGCTTCAGGGAAGGCGACGCCGCAAAGAGTCACTAGTGGGAAAACGAGAAAAATGCTCTGGACATAATTGCGCCGCGGAAAAAGGGGAGCAAACGCTAAGTGCGAAAACGGCCCTAGTGTCAGGGTGGATAACGAAATCAGAAAAACAGGGCCAGGTACAAGGAGAGAAGTTTCTGCATATACAGGGGAAACCCACAGAATGCAGAAAATACTAGTTCACCCTCACACAGACACACTAATACTAGGAAATTATTTTATAGAAAGGGTTTAGTCCAGCCTGCATATGTGTCAGCGATACTTCACAGGTCCATGATATTGGGCATCTGTTTTAATGGCTCAGGGAACCAAAATGGCACCAGATCTCAATTGCCTCAAAAGTCAAGAATGGAGCCTTAATGAGGTGGCACTAAGAGTAGATGAAAACTGGTTTCTTAAATCTTTAGAGCCACAGAAGTGATCCTAGAGAAGAACTCCCACCCAATTACAACCCAGTGATGCCCGCACTGCAAAGACATCCTCAGGGCTCAGAGTAGCTGCTGGAAGAGTCCCCTGTGCCTCTTCTGACACAGAAGATATGCAGTTGTTATCCTCAGCCCTTTTAGTCATCCAAACTACCTCAGATGTCAAAGAAGCTCAGAAGTGATGAGAGGTAACGGTGTGGGGCATGGGGGAAATTATGTGTAATTGAAGCAAGTGTTGGACTTAGGGAACATGAAGGATGGAGGAGCCAACTGGTGGAGAAGTTAAAGGATTGAAGTATGGCGAGAACCAGTGAAAGAGGGAGGAAAGAAGATTGGAGGCAAAGGTTACAGAGGGAATGGTGGTTGAAGACAAAGGGTGCATTCACACACATTAAATAATGTGCTTTCCAACTGGATTTTTACTGTGTAAGAATAGCAAAATCCACTTGCAGTCACTATGTGAAAGCACTCAAAGGCTGGAAATCAAATTAGGCAGTTAAGGAAGGAGTACTGAAAAACAGCTGAAGGGAGAGATGGATGGATGAAGTTAAAAAGGGGGAACCAAGAAACAGGAAGAAAGTGATGCTGTGGGGAAAGACAGGAAGGACAGTGCTAAGTATGTGAGATCAGAAAATATGTTCAGGGAGTTTGGGGAAGATGACGATGGTGGGTAGAAAACTCTAAAGGAAAGGAATGTTGCCAAAAAAAATGATAATGGAGTGATGAGAGGGGAACACAAATGGTGGGCATGGGGCCAGAGAATCTGGAAAGTAATAGGAGTGTTGTGGGCAATGGGGGAGAGGGAAGAGATGGCATGATAGGGATGTGGAGAGAATAAAGGATGCAGTGGGGATGATGAAGTGATCACATGGAGGGGGAAGAAGGACGGAATTAAATAAAAGGGAAAAGCAAAGTTAAAGAATAAAGGGGTGGAACATTACAGAAGGAACTACAGGGGAGCAGAGATCTAAAAGCAAGGGTTTTTTTAAAAGCTTGCTCTCAGTCAGCTTCATAATTAATTCCCCATACTGCAATTTACTTATAGGACTAAATTTAAGGGGTACATGTGGAGAATCCTGTGAACAATCTGCAACATTTTGTTTTGAGTCCCCACATAATACACAGAAGAGAAACTATGGGTCTCAGAACCCTTATGCAATGTGCTGGATCAATAATATTTACACCCATCCCTCCTAATGGAAACCAATTTTCTAGGTTCCACTGCTGCAGCACCTAGATGTGCTACATCTTTTCTTGGGGAAAAATGGTCTAGTTTGATAGTGGAGTATATGCTTTGGGTGAAGATAGTCCTAGATTAACATGCAAGCCTATGCACCGTTGCTCCAGTCAGTCTCAAGAAGGGAACTTTAACTCTCAAAAGCTTATATCCCCAAAGTCTTGTTGGTCTCTAAGGTGCTACTGGTCTCAAATCTAGCTGGTTCTACTGCAGACCAACATGGCTACCCTCCAGTCAACCATGGGACTTGACTTGGATTGAGTCTGCATAGGATTGCACCATCAGTCTCTGATATCTCCAGTGAAGACATCTTGATAAACAGTTTTGTTATTTACTTCCAAAAATCTTAAGAGGTAATCACTGGATTAATGAGATACTGCTAAAATTTAGGTCACAAATAAAAGCAGTTGCAGAATCTTCAGCATCCTCTCATTAAAAGTGTGCAAACAATAGGACAAAAACTATACAGTCAATTGTTTGGCTACTGCCCTGTTCCAAAATAAATTTCTACTTATTTAATTCTGAGTTCTCCAGATCCCTGCAAAGATCTGAACCAATTTCAGATGGAGCAACTCAACTTATTCCACACTGCTTTTGTGGTCTAAAACCCCAAAGTTGGTAAGACCATTTCTAGTTGAAGCATTACCTGTAATTATTATATCTCCTTTGTAATTGAAAGCGCATGAAAATATCTCATCCATGTGGCCTTCTAGTATTTGAATGCACTGTCCTGTCTGAGGATCCCAAAGCCGAGCAGTTTTATCATAGCTGGCTGTAAGGATACGACTGCCTTGAGGATTGAAGCAGATCTTTTAAAAGAGACAACAATTATTTTTCAGTGGCAAGATGGGCCATCACATTCTTTCAGTTTGCCCACCATGACTCATGCAGGCCCTGTCAGTTATCCTGGGATAACAGCTCCTGAATTCCATTTGGCCTTCCATTTGTTTATATGCACAATAATTGGTTAATGAATGCAGGAGTTGCTAAGAGAGGCACTGATAAAACTCACTTATCTTGCAAAGGCATGGGAAGGGCAACATTTACATTCATTTACAGATTACTGGAAAACAATTATGTATTTTAAACATCTGGTTGACCTCTATACAAATATAGTACTGGAACAGATACAGAAAGTGACTTAATCACTTTTGGTAAACAATTTTAAAAAACATATGAAAGAGAAAAAACCTTAGACACTTCCTGTATTCTACAACCATCTCTTTATAGTCTGTATTTTAATAGCACATGTGGCAATTCTCCTCACTGAATTCAATTCACAGAGAATATTTTATATAAAATGGTTCTCATGAATTTTTAGAGTCTTTAGATGAATATAAGCTATATTAACATTTTTAATTCCTCACAAATACTTTCATTAGCTCGGCATTACAATATTTGATTATGTAACTAACAAATTTCATTACACAGATGCTAACATTTCTTTTACTCTCTCAGCAAGGTATTAAAACTTGTCTGTATCATCTAAAATGCAAACCAGCACAAGCCCAAATCTCTAAAAATTTGCAAATATACAGAGAGGGGTACTGCCTCTTGAACTCCAGAAACAAGTCTGTCCTTCCTGTTCCTGAGGTTTCTGCATATATTTTATTTGATATAAATATTTGTGTTTACTTCTTTGTAGGTCAAATTGAACTATTTAGGCCACCTTAAAAACTGAGTGTGGAGGCCAGTTGCAGGATAAAAATGCTTCAAAGAAAATAAAATAGATATATGTAATGCTTTGTCAACTAGCTTAGTTCCAGCTTCCATGCATGGAGTGTGAGTGTGTGTGTGCAAACATATATAACAAAGATGCTACACTTGTGTCATATACCTGTGTCTGTCTTATATTTATAAAACAAAACTAGTTGATTAATGCAGCAATTTACAGTAACTCTCAGACCCTGCTCTCTCACCTTAGTTACTCAGGTTAAAATTCCACCAAAATCACTCAGACACATCTATATATAAATAATGGTAGAATTTTAGCCACAAAAAGCAAGGGTACTATTTCTGAATTAACACTTTAATCAGAGAATTGTCAATCCCTGCGCTCTTCTACCATGTGGATTCATATAAGAATAAAACACTACAAGGAAAAGTCAAATGGTAAAACTTTCCCTCAATTGGCAGGAGATTTTATAAACCAGCAGAAGTCCCACATGAAGTATGCTATAATCTCATACTAGTAAACTAAGGTTATTGAGAAAAAAAACTACAAGATCATATTGCTTACCTTTGAAATCTCTCCTCCATGACCTTCAAGTTTTGCAATACATTTTTTTGTTTCTGCACTGTAAACTCTTGCTGATGCTTTCATACAAAAAGAAATTAAATTAATACAGGGTTTTTCTGTTGGGAGCATTCACCCTCCTCAATAATGAGGACTTAGTCCTAATCCTATCACAGGTAACTAACTTTGAAGGGGACACAAGAAATCAAGGCTCAGAAATTTACTAACATAATGTTCATATCAAATGTGCTCTAAAGATTCTGGAGCTCTGTACTCTTTGAACAAAAGGGACAAAGACTAAAACATTATTAGCAACTGTTAGTGCCATTATGAAGACTCTCCATGTTGCTTGTCCCAAACCTGTTCCCAACATCTTGTCAAACTGTTTCTGCTTCAAAAGGTGTCTTTGGGCTTCTACAGGGGGCCCATAATATTCAAATCAGCTTTCAGACAGATCAGGTGCAACTTCCCATGCAAATTACTGGGAGTTACCATTTGAAGGAATCTTACAGCACAGAAAGGAAGAGCCATTTTGTTCTCCCACAGTTGCTTTTTTAGCCAGCTACCAAGCTACAAAGTTATAATTGATGAATTAATTTACCTACCATCAGCTGAGGCAGTTGCAATATGCTGTCCAGTATAATCAAAACAAACATCTAACACTTCATCATCATGACCTGTTAAAGTTGCCACACGTTTGCCAGTCAAAGCATTCCACAGCTGTAATTTAGACAGAGCAGAAGGCAACTATATAGTTAAATTATTCTAGCAAACAAAGGCTTATTTGACCAAACTATTTGATGTTTCTTCTAATCATTATGGTTGTTATTCTATATGTGCACATGGCTGGCACAGAGTAGAATAACAAATATTTCATGCTAAATGATATCAGTCCAAGTCAGGTATCAATTGAAATTTATTTAATTCTAGTGGCTCTTTTGGAGAGCCATCTGGTCAAGATCAACAGCCCAAAAATCAATAAAATACTTATGCTTCTATTTCAGACAAAGTTGCCCTGCAGTATTCCATGTTGGATGTTCTCAGAGCTTAGTATGTTCTTATGCAAACAACACATATTTTCAGTTGAATGGAGAAATGGATAAGAGGTTAGCCTAGGGTGACCATAATGTCTGAAGGCTAGCCAGGGACACCTTGGAGGGGGGGAGGCAGGGGTGCGCGCGCGAAGCGCGCGCGCCCCGCCGGAAACAGGAAGTGACGTCACTTCCGGTGACGTCACTTCCGGTGATGCCATGCCGCCGCCGGAAACAGGAAGTGACACCACTTCCTGTGACATCATTTCCCCCGCGTCACCTGCCGGAAACGGGAAGTGACATCACTTCCTGTGACATCACTTCCCCCAAATGACATCATTTCCCCAAAATGCCACTGCCGGAAACAGGAAGTGACTTCACAGCACTTCCTGTGACGTCCCCAAAAATCCCCCAAATATCACCGCCGGAAACAATTTTGTTCTCAAATCCTGTATATACTTCATCAGTATATGGGATAAGGCACTTTCTCAACTGTGCTGCATAATGCAGCCTATTTATTTTGTCCTGTTTGCTCTGTTGGCTCTATCTGCGCCACCTTCATCACTTTCGGGGTGTGGATCCCCCAGTGGGTGTGATTCCCCACTCCTCCACTTGCACCTGCTGGCATGGCCTTGGGCCAGCCAAGATCTTGTTGGTTTGGTGTCACAGTTAAGTATGCAGACTCTTATCTGGGAGAACCAGGTTTGATTCTCTACTCTTCCACTCGCAGCTGCTGAAATGGCCTTGGGTCAGCCATAGCTCTGTCAGAGGTTGTCCTTGAAAGGACAGCTGCTGTGAGAGTCCTCTCAGCCCCACCCACCTCACAGGGTGTCTGTTGTGGGGGAGGAAGATAAAGGAGATTGTGAGATTTGGAGAGGAGGGCGGGATATAAATCCAATATCATCTTCATCATCATCATCATCATCTTCTTCTCTAAGGCATTACTGGGCTCAAATCGATTCTAGCTGTTCTTTGGCAGACCAATACAGCTGCCCTCTCAAACAAATCACATCACCCCCCCCATTTCTATGGCACACGACAACTCCAATTTCTTTCTGTCTTTTTTTTCTCCTGGTGCTGAGTTGTAGAGCTCCTTCCCGATACCACCTTTCGCCTCTCTTGTTTGGGGGTTGGTCATTTGGTTCCCAATCCACTTCAACCGCTCACTTAGTAGCCAGGTCACTGTGGGCAGCATAATGGGAATACATTTTTTAAAATCAATGCCTGTGTCAGCAAAATGGGCTCCCTGGGGGAGGAGGAGTGTGTGGGGGCTGAGTGACCTTGACAGGAAAGGCAGGGCCAGGTGGGCTCTTGCAACGGAGCCGGGTGGGGGCCACCCTTCCCTCCGCCCTCCATAGCACCAGCTGCTATGCCAAAATTTTGGTGCATCTACCTCAAAAAACAGGTGCCCCCAAGCCCCAGATACCCATAGATCGATTCTCCATTATACCCATTATACTCCATTATGGGAACCAGTGTCCACAGGGCATAATACAATGCCCAGCAGACATTTCCCTCCTCCCCCCTTTCTCATAGCCCTGAAGCAGGGGATGGTCCTCCAAACCAGGAGATCCCCTGCCCTCAACTGGGGATAGTCTGGAGATGGGAGTTCTCCAGGCCACACCTGGAGTTAGGCAACCCTATAAGAACCATACCAAAGCTGCCCACTTGGATCTATCTTCATGGAAGGCTCTTCATTAAGCCGCATGGAATGGAATCCCATCAGCCTTGAGAAGAAAAAACTTGCACAGGTACAGATGTTATTGCCTTTCTTACTAAATGCCAAAACCAAGAAGTGTGCTTTCACACAAAAGCTTATATACCTTGAATAAAAAACTCTGATTGTCTTAAGGGTGCCACTGGACTCTAATTCTGTTCTATAATTAATACAGCAGCCATAGGTCCCTATGGAGTCATCAGGATTTGTGCCCATGCAACACAGAAGAGAACCATAGCCATGTATTTCAAAAGGAACTCGCGTTTGATTACACCCAGTAAATCAGTTTAAGTAGCTGATTTATAGCTTAACCTATAACATTGGGGCATTAATGCAATTCATGGTTTCTAACGCAAGCATAGATAGGAATCCGAAGAAACTCCAGACAGTTGTGGAAATAAGTCAGTCTCCCACCCCCACTTCCTCATATGTCACTGATGGCACGCAGAGTTGGAACAGCCTGATCCGTAAAGAGCCATTTATGGCTCTTGACCAAACTGCAACCATAAATGATGAAGTTTGGTGTCCAAAAGGGGGGGGGGGACTCAAATGCACACCTCTTTATTCAAAATGCATTTGCTTCCACTTTGGACATTATTCATTCATTCCACTTTGGACATCATTATTCATAGCAATCAGCATCTCAAGTGTAATGGAACAATAGTGCCAAAAAAACAAAAAAAAATTGTTACCAAGACTGTCTTCTCTTCCCAATCTTCTCTGCCTACCCCAACCCCTGTCCAAAAGCATGATCCCTGGTTGCTTCCTATGCCTCTCATTTACACAAACGCGCACACACACCTTTCTAGCAAACATCCAGAGATCCAAGCCACAATTCAAAATCCCAACAAGCCAAATGCTTTTACCAAACACAAAAGTTTTTTTAACAAGAATTTTAAAATATAAAGAAAAGAAAGACCCCCCTCCCCAAACCTGCCACCCATGAGTTTTAAAAGCCCACCCTCTAAATGCAAGAGTCACCCCTTGTAAGAAGGACTGAAGGAGAAGCCCAGCTGGTGAAGGCAGATAAAGAAGAAGAACCTTCAGGGCTGGAGGAGGCAAGAGACAGAGGAGGAACTGGGAGCCCACCTTTCTTTCGCATGCCCGCTTCTCTACCTGGAATGAACGTAAAGGAAGAGAAGCCTGGCTTCTTTCTCTCCCTTTGCCAAACTTTGCATTTCCAGGGCTGGGTGCCCCCAAGGCATAGATGGTAGCGTTCAAAGAGAATCCTTGCTGCAGGATTCCAGTAGAAAAAGGGGTGTGTTTTAGTAAAGTCTTCTCGGCAGTGCATACCGATTCAACCGGGGAGATTCCAGAAAGGGCTTCCTCATGAGGGGGGCGTGCGGGGGGGGGGCTAGGAAAGGCCCATGCCGGGGAACCCCTCTGCTCTACCCACCCCCCGGCATCGCATGGGAACCTGCGCTCTCGGCAGCAACAAAAGCCCCGCATAGGCAGCGTCCCTGGGCTCTCAATGGAGAGGGGGGAGGAGGAGAAAGGGAAGGCGGGGGAGGGGGGGAGCGGAGCGGAGGAGAAGAAGAAAAGCCTGCAGAAGTGGAGGGGGGGGGCTGGAAATGCAAAGCGAGCTGCCGCTGTCGCCCAGAGACGTCCCCCTCTTCCTTTCTGTGCTTTCCAGGACTAAGACGAAGAAGAGGCACGGATGGAAATGAGAAAGAGGGGGGCAAGGGAGCATGCATGCAAAAACCCCGGGCTGCTGGCCGGATGCATGCACGCGCGAGAGAAGTGGGGAAGGAGGAAAAGGGAGAGGTGGAGGAAACTTTATCAAATAAACATTTAGGGGTGGGTGAGTGTTTTTCTCCCCCGTGCGTCTTGCAAAGGCGGAATTGGGGAAGGGGGAGAAGGGGATCGGGCGGAAGAATTTTCTTCGATAAATGCGGCTTTGCACACACAGCTCGCCCGCCCCCCAACCACCCAGTCGCACAGAAAGACCCATGGAATTTGGCTAAGGCATCTTGTTCCATTTTAAGCAGTTGGGAGTCTTTCTTTGCAAAATTGGCGTGTCCTGGCTCTGGGATCGTCTGTGGGGTCCGGAAGCGGCTTGGGCCACCCTGGCCCTTTGCAGCCAGCCCGGGGCGCCGCCGCCTGGATCGTGCAGGGCCTGCTGCCGCCCGGCGCCCCTCGCTACCGCCGAGGCCTCCCTCCCTCCCTTCCACCGCCGGCACTCTGCACATGCTCCAAGAAGCAGGGACCGGCCCCGATCCAGCCTGGCAGGAGGCGGCGGCGTCCTCGGGGGGCTGCGGGGCCCATCGCTCGAGCGGTGGCGGCGCGCTGCTCTCCTGCTGGCGGGCGGCTGGGCGTCCGCGGCGGGCCCGGGAGGCGGCATCGTTCTGCTGCTGCTGCTGCGGCTCTGGGCCGGTAGGTAGGAAGGAAGGAGGCAGGGAAGGGAGGAAGGAAGGAGGGAGGGAATGGAGGAAGGAAGGAGGGAAGGGAGGAAGGAAGGAGGGAGGGAAGGGAGGAAGGAAGGCCGGCCGCCCCCTCCCGCCAGCCGCCCCCCCCCCGCCGCTTTCGGACCCTCCCTCCCTGCCTGCCTCGGAGTCGGGGGGGGGGCCTTACCTTTTCGCAGGGCGCGGTGGGCCTCTCCTCCAGGCGGGCTGGCCAGGAGGCGCAGCGGCGGCTGGTGCTGCTGCTGGCGGCGGCTGAGGAGGAGGAGGCGGCCGAGCCCACCGACCCGGGGCCTCCCGCCACGCCGCCGCCGCTGGCCTGCCTCCCGCTCCGGCCATGGCCGCCCACCGCTGCAGCGCTGCCGCCTCCATTGTCCCGCCGCCGCCCGCCGGGGCCCTACGCCAGCGAGAGGAGCCGGCGGGCCGCGCGCACGGGCGGGGAAGGCAGCGAGTGAGGGAGTGAGAGTCCCTGCACGTGCGCACGGCGGTGTGGCGGGCCATTCGCCGCCCACTCTCCTGGCCCCGCGCATGCACAGAGCCCGCCACACCACCGTGCGCAGGCGCAGGGACTCTCGCTCCCTCCCTCGCCGCCTTCCCTGCCCAAGCACACGGCCTGCCGCCTCCCCGCCGCCTTCCCGCTGGCTAAACCGGGATTTTGAATGGTCCCGGTATAGCCAGCCCGGGAGGCGGGAATTGGGGCCCCAAATCGGGACATTCCCGGGTGACCGGGACGATCTGGCCACCCTAGGTTAGCCAACAAAGAATGACAAGAGAATACTGATGCTGACAATGATTACTATGCTAGAGTAATGAGCCTCCTGAAACTTCGATGTGTCAAACAGGACATGTCTGGGACCTGACTTCTGACATAGCTCCACATACTCAACCAGAAAGTAGATTTCAGAACCTTCTGCAGGGGATTCTGGGCATATTCTCAATCCTTTATGGGTAGAACAAACTTTCAGTTGGCTTGAATTCAGGAAACCCTTCCATTCTTGCATCTGATCACTCTACATATTACACTGACCCAGAATCACAAGAAGGCAACTCATATCCCAATATGTTTCCCCAGCAAATATTAGGAATGATTCAAAATCCAATTGCTCATTGGATCAAATCCCATTCCAAGGAACTGACAATGATGTTGCCAACCAAGTTGGAGTCTGAGATTCAATCCTGGCATTTAAGTCTCTGTAAAGACTAGACTACTTCTTATACAAGCAATCCAGGCACCTGGTAGTTTCTCTACATGATTGGTTTACTTTTACGATAAAGGTGTACGCTTTCAAGCTCTCAGAAGCAATCCAGAAATTCAGGGAACCATTTTTCACTCACTTCACTGAGAGACCAGAAATACAAACTTCTGAGACTTAATTGAGGCACTTATAGAACCATCTCTGGATTTATTTTTCCCCCTCCATTATTTCCAGTTTTTCAAACCCTGAGAAAAACTGGATCTGGAGTGTTCCCTCTCAATTTCAGATGTCACACTGTCAAAATTCACAAACTTTAACAAAATATAATCTTAAGGAGAGGAAATAAATTCTTAACAGAATAGAAATGTGGGAATCTCCTCATCTGTAGCAAAACTGCTGACATTAGCTAACCTGCAACAAGAAAAACTTGTTCTAATAACACTATAATTGTGCCAGGGCTCCTATACATTTAGATGACAAAGCAATGTGTCATTAATCAACCACAAATGCATGGTTCACTTTCAAACAGTGAATGAACTAGATAAATAAAAATTGATCATATGATGCCTCTCTGACACACATTGAGCAGCCCAGGAGTAAAAATTTCAATAGTAGCTCAATAAACAAGTACCAATAAATTGATTTTCAGATATGCTAAGTATTTAAATCTCTCACTTTGTATACTGAGAGAGCCTCTTATGTATATTTATTTAGTAATGTTTTCATCAAGGGTGTGTGTGTGTCTATTCCGCACCATGGACAGCAACACACAAATTACATATTTTATAAGAATCCCACTTTCTTACCATACATGTTTTGTCCATTGATCCAGTCACAATAAGAGTACAATCCCAGTTGAACTGTGCACTACTTATTTCTGCCCGATGGCCAATTAAAGTGTGCATTCTCCTGTTAGAAGAGGGGATAAAAATTCAAATGGTGTATCTGCTTCAAATCAAAGATACACACATACCATACAAACATGGTCTGTCCTTCCAGAAGTTTAAAGACAAGAGCAACAGGTCTGATGTGCACCATAGAGCAAGAGTATTCACCATAGATACACCAGTGTTTATACAGTACAAGTCTGAAGATCCAATTCACTGGAATACCTCGTACCTAGGTGCCAGGAATCTCCAGTTTGTTGTAGCTTCCAGACTCATAGCCCCTGCATATTTGAATCATACACTTCAACCTCACTTCATGGCATTCCAAGTGTGAAACAGATCTTAGTCAAACATATTCTACTCAAACACAATGCAGGTACAAGAAAGAATCATATAAAAACTGAATACACTCTTAACTTGGTAAAAGAACAATAATCTATCCAATGAGCAGCCTCTCTGTACCAAAAGGGATTATTAAGCACTGGATATACACAAAAGCACAGGCAATAAGAAAGCACTCCTGTTGTTACATTGCTAAGAGACTCTGGATCAGGGTGTATAATTGTTTCATGTAAATACATTACTAAATACATTAGTAAATACATTACTAAATATCACGATTACAAGGAATTCCCAATTTTATCTGAGTAACCTGAAATTAACCAACGTTGAATATGACATGACTTTACAGCCCACTCTGACAGTTATTTCTATGAGCTCAAGATAACTGCCTAATACAACATATCAGTTCCCCAAACGTCCAGTAATCTAAAATATTTAATACAGATACTATTAATAAAAGGACCTAAAATTATACTAATACTCCAGTCATTTTATTTTGGCATCATGCTCTAAATATACCCATATCAGGATTTGTGATATATGCTGACACATTGAGGACTATTCAGTTGAGATCTGCTTTCTTTAATGTAACAAGTATTTTAGTGAGCCTACGTTCAAGAGTCATAATTTTAACATATCACCAAAGCTAACTGTTAGAGCAGCTTTCAGTTGAGTGAAGCATGAAAATTAGCTATTGATGTCTCTTCCGGTTAATAGGTTACAAAGCACTGGACCCTATATAGCACTAATACTAAATACGTACTAGAGGACCATAAAGTAAAGTGTATGTATATTACAACAAAGAACCATCAGTGCAGCAATCAAGAAATCAATGAAACGAATCTAGTAAGGAAGGCTTGTACTTTATTTCATGTTCAGTTAATAGACTGCACACAGAGGTGTCTCAGTTAACAATTCTAAATAATTACTTTATGTAATTCATATTGTGTACTTGTAATTATATTGATCATTCAGTAATATATAAAAACAAGTGGAGGACCCACAAAGACTTATGGGGGGCATTTCATTTCCCCCTGTATTTTCTCCCTACTATTTCCTCTTTCCCTCCACCTGAAAGTATAATCCAGCAGAATATATCAACTACCACTGCTTTCCTATGCTGTTTCACATTATCAATGTTTTGTTATGTCTCCAACAAAAGAGGCCCAGATGTGTTGCTAGGAAGTACCACAGAGAAGTAATATGCTTAGTGATCACTTTCTGTCTTAACTAAGCTTTGTGATGCCTTAAATACTTTCTGATGCTCAATATATGAGAAAAAACAGGTCTAAGGCAGTACCTTCCTGTGCCAACATCCCAGACAGCAACTGTATGGTCAAAGGAACCTGTGATGATCCTGTCTCCTGTGGTGTTAAACGACAATGCAATAATCTCGGCAGAATGCCCCTGAAAGTTATAGAAAGGAGATTTCAGATATTTTCTTTCTTTCTTTCCCCTAGATTTAACAGCTATTCACCCAGTTCTTTTTTAAAAAAGTGAGAATAGTCAGTTCCCTCAACACTATAAAGAGAAAAACTTCCACATCTCTCATGCAGTTCATCCATCTACTTGATAGCAGATAGTGCAGTGCCCAGAAAGTGTCATTAGCTGTTTATCCAAGGAATAATATATTTGTTTTGTATGGTATTGTTCTGGGGGCATACTAAAATAATATGAGCTATGGAGTCTACTTGATCCGGACAATAAGGGCATTTGTGTTCCTCAGCTGGAATTGTATTATATCTCCATTGTACCTCAGCTGAGTCTAAATTACCACGGAAGAGTATCTAGAAGAAGAGCGCAGAACATTTATGATCTGCATCTTTTAATACCAAGGACCAATCTTCATTTAAGATCCTATTTTGAAACTTTTTACAGTTTACTTTCCTAGTACTGTTCCTTGCTGCCTTAAGTCATTCTATTGGGAGGGAAAGTCTTTTATCTACATTTCTACTCCAGATGGACATAGAGGTATCTGAAATTAGCAACTGAAACAAAACAGGAGCTATTGACAGCTTGAAAAGGGAAAACTGAAATGTAATGATAGACTGATAAATTATAGTAGACAAGTTTGGAAACCCCAGCTGTGATTGCAGTGTGGAGGAGATACGTCATGTAATGCCCAACAGGTTTCTAAAGAATCTGACCTGAAAAAAATCAAGACATGCTATATGACCAGTATATACTATACAAGAGCAGCATATCTGACAACTGATTGCATAAATGCTCTATAAAGGGTCATAAGTGATGTTAAATACTCATGCTATCTTGCATGTGAATCCAAGACTTTTTTTTTTCAAATACTTTGTTTATACTCACGCTATATAAAATTGTAATAGTTTTCTTTGAGTTTAATAAAAAAAAATTTTAAAGGATCATAAGTGTTAGAACAAACTGCCCTCCTTTACAATAAAAGGATTTTTAAAATAAAATAGAGGAGGAGTTTAACTTCTGCATTAACATATGGATATGCAAATCCCAAGAGAGATTTTGTGTAAACATAACCCTGAGGTACTTGAAATTTTTTACTATCTCAATTGAGTTTCCACACAAGGATAAAGAATGGATCCTTTTTAGTTTGGTCATTTCTCAAGAAAGCACTTTCCTGGGGGCACCTTCTTTGGTGAGCTATAACTTAGACCCCATACATCCAATCCTTACCATGCTAGAGGGGCAGGTAGAGGAGAGTCAGCTGGAGGCCATTTTACCAGGTTATGAACCTCACAAACCAAACCAGTTCATTTGGCCCCTAAAAGTTTGTGATTTCATGGTTTGTGAACCAGACATGTCACAAGCCACAAACTGAACCACATTTTCCTGGTTCATGCCCATCCCTAAGTCTGACATAACTGATAATGCTGGACTTGAACCAAGGAGACATGGGTGTCAAATCATCACTCAGTCACGACTAGATGACTTGAGTCAGCAACTACTTCTCACCCACCATAGTCCTCCTGATTGTTGGGAATGGGAGTACATTAGATCAAGCACATTAGTTTACACCAAAAGGCTTAGAAGGATGTCACTCTGCTAAGAACTGTACTGTGTGTCATTAACTTGGTGCACAGATGGCATGAGAGCGCTTTCATCTGAACCGAGAGGTAATGGGAGAAAGTGGTTTCACTTTACTACTTAGTTCCTCTTTGAGAAGAGACTTCTCTCTCTCTCTAAGCAGGATAGCTCCATTTGGTAATAAGTAATCTAAAAAATAAGCTATAAAGCATTTACTAGGACCTTCACTTGTGTAATCCTAGACAGTCTTGAAGTAATTTTACAGTGCTTCTGAGTACAGAGAACATATTAAAGTATATTATGATAAGACCATTTTAATTAATAAAGAAGTCCATTCTACTATTTAGTGATAATGCATTAAATTAGCTAAAATGAGATATTTGATTAAATCACAGCTTTTGGTCTTCCTTTATGCTTTCTTACTGCTTCATAGTTGCAAAGAGATCTCATCACTGGAAGAAATTTTAAGCCTCTAATTTTTGCAAGAGGTAATTAATAAATGTGCTTATGATAGCTATTTCAATTAAACCACCAAAAGACCTATAAAAAGCTGCAACCCACTGTTAATGTGACCACTTCTTCACCATTCTGTATATCCCATAGTTTTGCTGTGGTGTCCATACTTCCTGTAGCAACCAGGGTACTTTGAAGATTAAAGGATAAGCAAACCTGTTACATAAAAAAGGAAAGAAAACTATTTAAATAAATATCTAGGTTTGCTTTTCTCCTTGCTCCTGGGTAGAAAGCACAGAATGGAAGAATGATAGCTTCAGTACAAAGCTAGTAATTCTAGACCACTAAAATTAAGCCAATCACAGGTTTATAATTAGCAACAAGGACATACCCATTCATCACACAAGAAGTTCAAATATCTTCTCAAGAAAACCAAAATCTGTAAAGGATCAAAGTCCCTACCTTCTTCTTTGGTGGTGCAGACGAGGAATCAGAAAGGAATTTTCCTTTCCAGACTAGACCCTGAGATGGCAGATTTTTCACAAGTGGTTTATAGCACCACTGTTTTGTTTTGCAACTTAACCCTTTATTGGTGAGATAGCAGATTTTTTAAAACACAAGCAATACTGGAAGTCATCTTTTCAGCTAAGCACAGTAATGATCCTCATGTTGGAAGCAGGGTATGAGCTTGAGCTCTTGCACTACTTAAAAGATTGCTAACCCAGCATGAAAAATTAGCCTTCTATGCAATATCACAGAGGTTGGGGGCACACTGAAACAATGAAATATTGCATGGGGATTATCTCTACCCAGGGCAGTAAAAAAAACTTTAATTAAAACTGCCTGGAAGGTTCATCTTGTTCAAAGTAAGCAACAAGGCATATCACTGCAATGGAGTAGCTGAACTCCAAGATTTATTCTTCAAGCATGAAGAAGTTGCAGACCTTGTTGTTTGAGGTTCTATGACAGCTGATGAGTAAGACTACACAAGTGAACCTAACTGTGTGAAATGGGTGTTTTGGAATTCTGTGATTTCATTGCACAACTGAGAGTCTAGATACTGCAAAAAAACATGGAACTGCTACTCCTTTGTCACTGATCTGTTTTACCCTGTAATTTTTAGATGAACACAACACAAGCCATGATATCACATACTGCCATATACTGTACTGTATACTGCCATACTCCAATTCCTCATCACTGGCTGTTTGTGACAGGATAGGGGGACATTAATGGCATCATGACACGTCAATTTGATGTTATGAAGAAAGGGGAAAGGCAACATGGAACGATAACTTTATTGCTTGACAGATTTCCATATGCGGTAGCATCCTTGTACAAGTGGAAGCATGAAAAAAAAAACCCTCAAGCTAGCCCTTGGTTTTTCACAAGACCTTGCACAAGTGGAGTTACATTAAATCTATTTATGTTTCCACCTGAGCATTGCTGTATCCAAGCTCAAATCTCTCGTAATGTGAGGCCATGAGGGAAGCTCGCAAAGATGCTTGCTCATAAGAACATGAGCCCTGCTGGATCAGATCAATGGTCCATCTAGCCCAGTATCGTGTCTCACACAGCGGCCAACCCATTCCTCAGGATGGCCAACAACAGGGTATAGAGACCGAGGCCTTCCCCTGATATTGCTTCCTGGCTCTGAGATTCAGAGACTTAGTGCCTCTGAAAGTGAAGGTTCCCTTCAGTCACCATGACTAGCAATCATTGATAGACTTATCCTCCATGAATGTATCTAACCCTCTTTTAAAACTGTTTATTCCTGTGGCCATCATTACATGCTCTGACAGCAAATTCCTCATTTAAAAACTCTCTGTATAAAGTATTATTTTCTTCCATCTGTCCTGAACCTACTGCCCATCAGCTTCATTGGATACCCTCAAATCCTAGTATTTTGGGTGAGGAAGAAAAATTTTGTCAACTCTCTCCACTCCATATATAATTTTATAAATCTCTATCATGTCTGTCCTTAGTCATCTCTTTTCTAAATGGAAAAGTTCCTCATAGGGAAGGTGCTCTAACCCCTTAATCATCTTGGTTGCCCTCTGTATTTTTTTCCAGCTCAAATCTGAGCTGTTTCACTCTTGAATCAAAAATACACAAAACAAATTTTTATTTGAACATTGGTATACTGTTATGTACTGATTTTACATAAATCAGGCTGAAGTTGAATCCAACGAAGACAGAGGTCCTTTGCTTGGGCCGCGGTGCCCCGGGAAGGGAAATCCCCCTTCTGGTTTTTGACAGTGTGCTGCTGAAAGCGGCCCACAGGGTCAAGAGCTTGGGGGTTCTTCTGGAGCCTTCATTATCAATGGAGGCACAGATAGCGGCCACTGCCATGTCCGCGTTCTTTCACCTTCGACGGGCGAAGCAGTTGGCCCCCTTCCTGGACCGCCGGGACCTAGCATTGGTGATCCATGCTACGGTCACCTCGAGACTGGACTACTGTAACGCCCTCTACATGGGGCTGCCCTTGTGCCGAACTCGGCGGCTGCAGCTGGTGCAGAACGCGGCGGCTAGGCTGCTGTTGGGGCTCCCAAGATGGGAGCACATACAGCCGGGTCTACGCAGACTGCACTGGCTGCCAGTGGTGTACCAAGTCCGTTACAAAGTGCTGGCTATCACCTTTAAAGCCCTATATGGCCGAGAACCTGCCTACTTGAGGGACCGTCTCTCCCCATATGAACCCCAGAGAGCGCTGAGGTCAGCTGGAAAGAACCAGCTGAATATCCCTGGGCCAAGGGAGGCCAGACTGAAGACCACCCGGGATCGGGCCTTCTCCATTGCAGCCCCACTGCTGTGGAATCAACTCCCGGAGGAGGTACGCACCCTGCAATGTTTAGACCAATTCCGCAGGGCCTGTAAGACCTACCTCTTCAAAATAGCCTTCACCTAATACCGAGTCAAGAATGTCTCACTGGACATGTTTTAGCCACTGAATTTTATTAAAGACCTAAGTTATAGCACCACAATGTTAATTTTAATGTAATTTGTTAATGATTTAATGATGATTTTATAATTGTAACTGTAATTACTATGTATGGTTTTATTGTATTTTATATTCGTATGCTGTGAGCCGCCCTGAGCCTGCCCATGAGCCTGCCCTGGCGGGGAGGGCGGGATACAAATAAAAAGTATTATTATTATTATTATTTACGTAATTTTACAAATAAGTAAGAATTAATATGAAATATCTGGCTTTGCGGAGAAGGGAGATTGAAGCTAGTTTACTTCTGAACAAGTCAAGGCAGAATGTGACAATTTTTTTTAAAATTTGAAATTTATTTTTAAAATCAGGCAGTTTTGCAAGCCAGAAAAAATACACTTTAGCAACAGCTAAAAGGTTACCACTAATTAAAAACAAAAATACATCTATCAAATTCAACTTAATTAATTGGCTACATTTTTCACTGTATTTTTTTTGGAATAACAACTTGTGGTTTTGCTCCTGCTAATGTTGTTTCAGTAAGGAATAGAGACAAAATCAGACCATTTTAGAGAGATACAGAAGACTGAGGTATTTCTACAAATAACAATGAAATGTTCTACTGGCTATACAAAGGCCTACTCACTATCTCTGCAGTATGTCCTCGAAAGGTATAATAGCATTTCCCTGTATCCACACTCCATAATTTGCAGGTCTTGTCAAATGACCCAGTAGCAATCTTGTCACTAAAAGAAAAAAAATGTTTTAATTGAGAAGAAAATAATTAAGTCCACTGAATAGTAACAAAAAGTAAAATGGAATTTATTGAGAGAGCTAAATTGATTTATGGATTTCAAAAGAAATAACACTTTTCAGACAATCTAATAAATTGTATTAGAATACAAGGTACACAAAAGGTAGGCCATTATCAGCCAAGGGCCATTTTCCTACCCATCTGTCATTGGAAGAAGTTCTAGAAGATTTCTTGAAATCTTGGCAAAGACTTACTAACCAGACTTAGGGTTTGTTGTTACAAAATGTAAATCACTTTGGCTAGATAACAGAGGAAGCCACTATTTCCAAAATGTGAATTCCTTCAATTAATTTCAGTGGGCTGAAACTACTTTTTGGAAAGCTTGCTTTGACTCTAGAATCCACGTTTGTTTGCTAGAGATTTGTGTAAGATCTTATACCCTGCTTCTCTACCATTCACAACTTTGTCTACTGGATTTCTGATGAACCATACCAGCAATCTGTGGCTATAAAGAACTCAACAAGTTGTCACTAGTTCTCAGCATAGCATATGCCTAGTCAATTTTATATGCTGTCAACAGGAAGAAAATAGATTAGAACCTGTGATGCCCTTTCTTAATAAATGAACCCTGTACAGTTTGGAACAATAATTCTAGGTGTGAGGAGAGATGTAACCCCAGCATGGAAGTGAAAGAAAACTACAGGCAACCCAAACTTTGGAATTAGGATTTCCACCCCCCAGCAGAAAGCTCTTTTCAACTCTTAGGCACTGCTATTCCCATTCCTCACACCACTTATAGCCTTGCTAAAGTATTTCAAAGATTCTGAAAAGTTACATACCCATAGGGATTATTGAAAGCAATTGCATAAACCACATTCCTGTGTCCTTCCAAAGTACGAAGCTCTTCTCCTGATGCTGTGTCCCATAGTTTGCATGTTCTGTCATAACTTCCAGTGATAAAGCTAGAGCGTACAAGCACCAATTATTTTAGCAATGTTGTGATCCACACAAATAACATATCAAAAAATCAAATTTATACTTCTTACAATGTCTGCTTTCTCTTGAGTCAAGCATCCTGAGCACTTGTATTGCTGATCATTTTGCAATTTAAAACAAACACTATTTGAGTGAATTTGCATCTGCACAGTTGTCAGCATTCATTGCCCATAGGCAACCAGCCAAAAGCCACTTTGTGTACATTCTCAGAACTTACTGGACTGCTAGAGTTGATAGGAACTATAGTTTTCTCAGCAGATTCCATTTTGCAGATCACAAAATTATAATTTTCTTTAACTCATGCAAGAAATCATGCTGAGGGAAATTGGGAAGAATAACTAACAGGAAGACAGATATCCACTGTGCTTTTTCTGTAAAAAAAATGTCAGTACTCATAAGGTTGCATCAATTTCCACCGATTCCTTCCTTAGGACTTGGGAATCCCCCCTCCCCAGGTGCCAGTGCACAGTACTGGTAAGTACCACCACCAGAAAAAAAAAAAAACAAAGCATGGATATCCTAATTTTAAAGAGCACTGTGCAATGCTCTTATCTCTCTTAGAAAGTTAAGGTAAGATAAGGCCTTGGGGAGAGGGAGAACTAACAAAGAAGGGGGGGGGGGTCAGGCAAGGATAGAGACAGGCCATCTGTGTATGTATGCGCACACATTCACAGTTTGCAAGTGTCCCATCAATCACTTACAAATTTCAGCCAAGCATTGCAGAGCGTTTTATAAAATGTGAACAGTTTCAAGTGAAACATGGTGATGTTTGTCCATCACTATTAATTTTTAAGAAACCCCAATTTCTTGTACCTTAACCTGCAACTTAATCCATTGCTGAATGAAGTCAATAGCTATCTTTCTAGAAAAAGTTATACAGCCATATTGATCTATGCAAAATCCAAAAAACAAGAATGAAATCAATGACCAACCCAATTGACAGAAAACATCATTTAAGACAGCTTGAACTATGTTTGTGTCAATTGGGTTGTACCTGATTCCTCATCTGATGAAGTGTGCTTAGAGCACACAAAAGCTTACATTCTGAATAAAACTTTGTTGGTCTTAAAGGTGCCACTTGACTCCTACTTTGTTCAATAGGGTTGGTCATAACTGTGGTGCACAGTTTCAAGTTTTACCCAGAGCCTGAGGCTATCACTTTCATACTGTGGACTGGAATGCTGAAGGGGGGCGGGGGAGAAAGAGTCTGGCAGTTTAACTGCTGGCCAACTGACAGTTGAGGTTCATTGAATTTTGATGGAAGAAAGCTTAGGCATTCTCCTGGTTAGGCACACTCTAGGTACTTTGAAGGTAGGTAAAGTTTGGATGCTGTTCCTGTCAAAAACACCAGAAAGGGAGAAGCCTATTGGCTCTGTGTTATAAAGATTTGGGTGTTGTTCCTATCAAAAATAGTTAAAAGAACCAAGCCACACATACCACTTAAACAAATCTGTTCATTAGTTGATTTCATCAAGCATACTGTGTGGTTCCTTCAGATCTATAATCCCCGCATAATAGGCCCAGTAAATGCCAGGTAGCACCCTGAGTCCAGACATGACCATTACTGAGAACTAGAAGACTAAGCAGTCCCCAAAGCTCAATTATAAAAATAAAAGTACAAAAAAGAAAACCACCCAAAAGACATGCATAAGATATGAAATTTAATTCCCTAATTTCTAGGTCTGGAGATTGGGTATGTCATCACATCATTAAAAGATATTACGCAGACTTTATGGAGGCAATTTTGAATTGATCAATACGACTGTATCATGTTTTCTACTTCAAGGATACCTAATTTCAGCCAAGAAATAAAAGCAGACTTGGGTAAAGCCTGTGTTCTCAAAACAAGGTTATACCACCTAATTTGGCTTTGACTTTATTGCCTTGTGCTACATCTTAAATTTATTTCTAACATTGTTAATACAGAGGTTATAGCATGCTTTCTATGGCTTTCAGTCTGCAAAGGAATTGAACTTCTTATATGGCATTTGAGACAATTTTGTATGGATTTGGTGCGCTTCTTGTATTTCTGCAAAGGAACAAAGAATGAATGAAATTGACAGAATTTAGCTTTCCAGAGAATGAAGCTAAGCTAACTACCTGATTGCACCTATCAGACAATGCATGCGAGATCGTACCTTAGCACCGTAGCCTAAGTAGCACCATTGCAATTTATTTGGTTGTTTCATTGTTTTAATATTGCTTATTGTTTATTGTGTATTTTATGCTGTTAGCCGCCTTGAGTCTGCATAGAATGGGCAGGATATAAATATAACGTAAATAAATAAATCTGTTTTCTTCGCTTTATCTTTCAAAATTTTGTAACATCTAGCTTAACACTGATCTCAAAATCTTGCACTACGTGTCAATCTGACTGGTCCTAACAAAAGGTATTATATGGCTTTCCTTTGCATCTTTTTATAACTCACTTCTTGTCTTTATCATGTTGTCTACAAGTTCAGTGACAGTAGCAAAGAGTAACAGTACTTCTAAACATTTTAGAAAATAAGAGATTCCAATGCTTGGTGTAATTACACCATTACTTAAGAATAATTGCTATTCTGGAGCAAAATTCACCAACAACAGTTGAAAGTGAGACATAATGCAGCTCCATTTACAGGAAACTGAAAGTCTCCAAGGGCTCCACTGTACTTCTGTGTCTTAACTATATTATTATATCTGCTTTCTGCCCATGGTGATATATCACTCTGATACAAAGGGAGTTTTTGTGGTAATTTACACTTAAGAGTTTAAGTAAGTGGGAGGGGAAAGAACCTCCCAGACAAAAATAAATAAATACAGCTTCGAGAGAATTGCTGCTAAATTATTCTATATTACTGGCTATGAAGATATTTGAAAAAAAAAATAGGAGGGTTTTACTAAGAAATTGTCTTTCTTAACTTCTCCAGTCCTCGTACTGACTGCTCTTTAGCAACTAGAATGTCTGTATAGGAGACCCTTTAAAACACACCAAATATAATTTACACTTCAATGTGCCATTCCTATTGTAGATGATACAATTTGCATTTAAATGCCAGCACTTACCAGGAACCAGATTTGTTAAAGGCAACATTAGTCAGAGGCAAAATATGTGCCCGAAGTACCTGAAATATATAAAAATTGTTACTGTGGTTTTTTTCCTATTCCTAAGAACCTTTGCCTTCATTTACCCAGCTGTATACAGAATAGTAGAGCTGCGCAGAGTGATAAAGCTGCAGTCCTTAACTCTGCTCATGACCTGAATTCGATCCCAGCAGAAGCTGGGTTTCAGGTAGCCGGCTCCAGGTTGGCTCAGCCTTCCATCCTTCCAAGGTCAGTAAAATGAGTACCCAGCTTGGTGGGGGGAAAGTGTAGATGACTGGGGAAGGCAATGGCAAACCACCCCGTAAAAAGTCTGCTGTGAAAACGTTGTGAAAGCAATGTTACCCCAGAGTCGGAAACGACTGGTGCTTGCAAAGGGGACTACTTTTTTTATATACAGAATATTGCAATCAATGAGCATGATTCAATCAAAGTTAAGTACTAGGAATGGGCATAAACCAGGAAAATAGAGATCTGTGAAGATTCGTGGCTTGTAGGGTCTCACAAACCACAAACATCCATGAACCTTTTCATTTAAAGTATTGCTTCAAAGTTCATGGTTTGTTATGCAATGCGGCTTGCAAAAGCCATTTAAAGGGTTCCCTTTAAATGGCTTTTGCAAGCAGCACCACCACTGCAACTCAACTTACATGAGAACTCAGAAGGCATTTCAGTGGTAGTGCCATAACTTACCAAAAAAATTAAAGAAATCTCTTTAAATGGCTTTTGCAAGCTGCACTATCACAGCACAGTTTGGAAAAGGCATTTAAAGAGACCACGGTCTCTTTAAATGCCTTCTCCAAGCACCACCACTGGCACCAGCGTGTCTGTCAACACGAACCACATGGACCTCCCAAAGTCACCTGGGAGGTTCATACAGCAGGATGGCACAAACCAAGGTGCACAAACCATGAACTGGGCCTGGTTCATTCCCATCCCTATTAAGCACTTTTAAGTCCTGTGGATTCCAATAGTTGTGGTTTGTTTATTTCAATATAAAATAAGTTTCCCACTGAGTTTTTTGCTAAATCATGCTCAATTTGATAAAATCAATGCACTATAGCAACATGGTTTAGCTATAAAACACTGATATCCCAAGCAAGTTATGTTAGAATTGCTTACTGGGTTGAATATGCGATGTCCGGCACACAAGAGAAAAAATCCCTATGAGGGCATCATACATGAAAGCCATGTACTTGTTTTCTTTATTTGGTCCCCAAGGCTTGCTTCCTGCACCTTCTCACACTTTTCTCTTCCCCTTCCTCTCACCAGCCATGTAACTAGGATGCCTCTCTCTCCCCGCCCCCCCCCCCGCAAGCAATGTTAACTCCTAAAGATTTTTTCTTTAATTGGCTCTGCTTCTCTAAGTGCTAAATACTCACTGTGCTAACAAATTATTATGCTAGAGACACAGAAAACATTATTAACCAACAACTGCAAAGAAAAGCATTGGCTTGGGCAAATGCTCCTATTTAAGAGCTATTGCAGGCAGAATCAATGTGCTGTGAAGTGAAAGTGTAACAACAGCCCTTTTGGCAATTAACTACAACCTTAACTATTCCTGATCAATAAGAAATAATACTGAAAGGATCTGTGTGACCCAAGTTATTAAATAATTGAAATCACTATATTAACTCACTGTACTAAGGATTGATCACCACCAGTGTTAATTTCATTTCACTTTTGTCCTTCGCTATCTGGAAACAAGCTTTAAGTAGTCCATCATATAAGTATGATTCTACTTCCTAAGATTCAGTTGATTGGGGAAGATGGGTTGGTTAGGAGAACTGTGTTTTTGATCTGTGCCTTGAAGTGATATGTCCCAAAGAGGACACTGGTGCCACTATTTCTGTGACTACTGGGAAGAAAATGTGGCAGTAGGATGGCCAAATTAGCAAAAGGAAAGGTCAAACAGAAATAGTGGTACCTCATTGCCATTCCATCAAAAAATGGAGTTTAGCAGTCTTGTTAGCCATCCACGTCATTTAGCAAATCGCTGTTGCTAAATGACAGGCCGTTCTTAATGTAGGACAAGAAAATTGATCTGGCAGTATCATCAAGAGCTGGGTAGACAAGAAGGAAGGAACTAAAATTTCCCAATAAACAGGAGATGACCTGGGAACTCACACAGTTATTCCCAAATATCCTTTACTATCCCATCAAGTACATTCTTGCTCGGTGGTTTACCAAAGAGCTAGAGGCAATGACAGGACAGTCTCAGTAGAAGGGAGCAACATGGACTGTTTGTCTTGGGCTCCCACCTTTGCTCCAGTGCATATAGTGGCCTTTGCCCCAACACATAGTTTACCAGAATACTTGATATTTTGTTTAACGTTTCCATTAAAAGAGGACATGATGTGTTAAAAATGTAAGGTGACACTGAATTTCAACATGTAATTGTGACAATGATATGAAGTAAATATACCATATGAGATAAATATTATTGTGTGAGAAACTAAACATGCTAATTTGAGGCTAAGTAATTGCTTAAAGTACTGGTTATATATAATCTGGAACAGGTTAAATTAATTATTTTTGCTCTTTATATGGGGTAATAGAAGGGCCCCCAACATCACTCCTGCCCCCTGGCCCTTAAGCTCTCTGGATACTCTTAAGTCCTCTGGGCAATGAAGCGGTTGAATAAATCTGTAACATAAATGGAGATAAAATATGGATACTTTTTTGCCACCACCGTGTCTATGCAAAGCCATCCAATTGAGCTACCTGGCCTAACTTAGTTTATTGTACCTGGCCTAGAAAGACACAGCACATTCTTCACTGAGGGAGAGAGGTTGTTTTCATAGTCTTTAAGGAGCTTTTGTAAGGCATCTCCAAAAGAAATCTTCCCAAGACCTCAACTCTCAGCCAGTTTCAAATATCTCTTTCTAGAATGAGTGATTGCTAGGCAACTACAGACTTTCTCTTCACTCCCCAAATGTATCAGGGCTTTAGTTTGTTTCCCAACACCCTAATTTTGTTCTTGCCAAGTTGTTGTCATTACTGCTATTTTATTTTAGCATTTTTGTGAGTGTGAGTACGTGCTTGCATGCCTGGAAGTAATGTGACCTTGGGCAACCCCCTACTGGGGCCTGGATGTTTTTCAGGGAGGTAGTTTGATACACCTGCCTCTGTGTCCTGGCCCTGGTATTCCTTTGAAGGTCTCCCTTCTAAGTGCTTTCCAGGGTTGTCACTGCTTAGTTTCTGAGAGTTTCTTAGGCCGTTTTCCCACTCACGTTTTACTGGCGCCACGACCATCCTGACGCCGGCGAATCTGCCTGGATTTCGCATCAGAAGCTCCGGCGCTCCCAGAAGCGCCGGCTACTTCCGTCGCTAAGCCAGCGCAAACGGAAATCGCAAAGATGCAGGAAAACGTTTGCGCTGGCTTAGCGACGGAAAGCGACGGCGCTTCTGGGAGCGCCGGCGCTTCTGTTGCGAAATCCAGGCAGATTCGCCGGCGTCAGGATGGTCGTGGCGCCAGTAAAACGTGAGTGGGAAAACGGCCTTAGTTTCTGATGAGATCAGGCTTGAGTGGGCTATCCAGATCAGGGTGTCATTGCTGGTATTCTAAACTGAATTATGATAGCTATGGTTTTTGGCGATGAAGTTTCCAGGTTTTTTGGTGATGAAGTCCCACAGGGCTGCTAGCTCCGGTTCAGACATGGAGTAGAACCACCCCATGGGCAGGGGTGCCCCTGGTACTAAATTGATGGCGCAGTCATAAGGCCAGTGCGGGGGGAACTGGTCGGCCCCCTTTTCCTCAAAGACATCGGCAAAGTCTGTGTAGGCTGGGGGAAGTAGAGGACCAGCATCCGGGGTGGCAGCGGTCAGGGTAGCCAACTGGGCCTGGTGAGGACAAGAGTCCTTGAAGCTCAGCTTTCCCTGTGCCCACTCCATGAAGGGGTTGTACTTTACAAGCCAGGAGAGTCCCAGAATGAGGGGAAAGCGGGGCATGCGAGCAACATCGAATTGTACTTGCTCATGATGGTGTTGGATCTGGAGTCACCAAACCGGAGCAGAGGAGGCACCCGTCAATGGCTTTGACCAGGGTCGGGGTGTCTTTGTCCTGCACCAGGATCTGTGCTGCTTCACAAAGGCCACATCGACAAAGCAGCGGGCAAGCCCAAAGTCGACCATGGCGTAGACGAACAGCCAGTGCCCGTCTGGCAAGCTGAGTGTGACCGGTACAAGGAACGGGCCCTGGCCAGTAACGCTAGGTGCCCCAAGTCCGGGGGTGCACTCAGACTTGGGGCTGGTCTTGTCGTTGGGGAAGTCTCTGGCACGTAATTCAATATACAGTTTGCACAGTGCCAGGAATGCAGGAAACTCCTCCACCTTCCCAGTGAACTTCTCTGGGGGAAGCACCGGGCACTTGGGTGGGGCAGCGACAATGGCTTGCTGTTGCAGGTGAGCCACCATTTGAGTGAGGTGCTGTACCTGAGTGAGCAAGGCTGCTAGCTGCCCAGAGCCTCCACTTGCCTCCTCATCCACCTTGTGGAGTGAGTGTGTGGGTGGAAGCAATCTGACATGTTCTCAGGGTGTAGGCAGGCTAGAGTCCAAAGCCAGTTCAAGGTCAAAGTCCAGGAAGTCAAGCAGGAGCCAAGTCACCAATGCAGAATCACAAACCAGAACCAGAAGTCAATGTCCAAAAGCCAAAAGGTCAGGGTGCCAAGGAAATCAAGGTCAGGATCAGGAAGGAGCGTGTATGCAAGCCAGAGAATAGACTTGTTTCCACAAGGTTACCAGGTCCTGGGTGAGAGCTATATGGGAGTCTCAATCAGCCTGCTCCCTGGGTGGCAGTGACTCTGCTAGAACTCAGGGATGAGAGATCTGAAGCACTGGCGTGCCTCATGTCTTTGCTCTGAAAGTTCTTTCCAGAGCCTGCTTCGAACTCTTGAGATGGGAGGAGAGCTTGGAGGAAACTGATCATCAACAGCTGACACACAGTGATTGATGGGCCTGCAGAGTGCCTGCAGAGTGATTGATGGGCCAACTGCTGTTTGTTCAGATGAGGAACTGGCTGGCAACTCTTCCAGGTCTGTTAACCCTTCCAGCTCCCCCTCATCAGAGTTCATGACACACAACCTTCCTGCTACAGTTGAAACAGTATGTGAACTCGAGGCTCCATGCCTGTCTTCCGGACCAGCTTTGGATAGTTTTAAAACGCTCAGTTTGGAGGAAGATGACAGAATACTCTCCACTGTACGCCCGACAACATGTGATCTGGACCCATGCCCATCATGGCTGATTAAAGCATGCCAGGGAGAGCTCCGATATCCTATACAGATATCGTAAATTGGAAGGGCTTTTTCCAACCATGAATTGGATCTCTCTTGGAAGGGCTTTTCCCAATGTCTCTTAAAGAGGCAGTGGTCCGCCCTCTCCTAAAAAAGTCCACCCTAGACCTGGCCGAATTGGCACACTACCAACCGGTCTCGAACTTACCCTTTTTGGGGAAAATTACTGAGAGGGCAGTAGCGCTACAGTTGCAGAGTTTTCTGGAGGATGCTTCCGTCCTAGACTCCCACCAGTCCAGCTTCCACCCTGGCCATGGGATGGAGACAGTTCTGGTCGCCCTAGTGGATGACCTCCAGCAGCATCTGGATCGAGGCAGCTTGACGGTACTGTTAGACCTATTGGCTGCATTCGATACGGTCAACCATCAGTTGCTAACCTACTGCCTCGCTGACGCAGAGATTCAGGGGATAGCCTTATAGTAGCTTTCCTCTTTCCTATGTGATCGGGGACAAAGGGTGTCAATTGGGGGAGAGTCGTCCCGGAGACACCCGCTTAACTGCGGTGTGCCTCAGGGGACAATTCTATCCCCAATGCAGTTTAAGATCTACATGCAACCCTTTGCCCAGATTGTCCAGAGGTATGGGCTGAGTTGCCATCAGTACGCTGATGACACCCAGCTCTATCTACTGATGGTCGACCTGAGGATGTCCCAGAAAGCCTGAATCAGGCGTTGAAAGCCGTGACTGGTTGGCTTAAGCTGAGCCGACTGAAGCTGAACCCAACAAAGACAGAGGTCCTTTGCCTGAGTAGCGGCAGCCTAGGCAGGGAAATCCCCCTACCTACTTTAGATGGGGTGCCACTGAAAATGGTGCCCAACGTCAGAAGCTTGGGGGTGCTATTGGAGGCCTCCCTGACGATGGAGGCCCAGATAGCAGCAACTGCGAAATCCGCCTTTTTTCATCAGTTGGTTCCTTTCCTTGACCGTGATGACCTGGCAACTGTGATTCATGCAACAGTCACCTCGAGACTGGACTACTGTAATGCCCTCTACTTGGGGCTGCCTTTGTCACGAACCCGGAGACTTCAGCTAGTGTAGAACGCGGCTGCTAGGCTGCTATTGGGTTGGCCCAAGTGGGAGCATATACAGCCAGCGCTGCAGGAACTGCACTGGCTATCAACAGTGTACCGGATTCATTACAAAGTGATGGTTACCACCTTCAAAGCCCTTTATGGCCGAGGACCCATTTACCTGAGGGACAGTCTGTACCCACACATTCCCCAGAGAGTGCTGAGATCTAGATCTCAACATCTCCTAGTGACCCCCAGGCTGAAGGAGGCAAAACTGTCGACCACCAGGGATCGGGCCTTTTCAGCGGCAGCCCCCTCCTGGTGTAATCAATTGCCAGAAGAGGTTAGAGCCTTGCAGGACCTCACTCAGTTCTGCAAGGCCTGTAAGACCGCTCTCTCCCAGAAAGTCGACTGTAGGAGAATTCTGGAACAACTGTCGTCCTGAGAATATGAGTAACATCTAATTTGTTAGCACCAACTGTATATTGTTTTTAACTTATATTGCTTAATGGTTTTATTGATTTTATGACTGCGATCATAGTATACTATGATCTAATGTAAGCCACCCTGAGCCCACCTCGGCGGGGGGGGGGGGAGGGTATAAATCGATTTAAACATAAACATTCTGTTCCCAAATACAATTTTAAGTCTTAATTCTCATTTCATCTGCTGCTATTTGTTTTAATGGGCTTCTGCTGTTTTCTCATGTGCTGTTTTTACCTTTTTAATAATTTTGTGAGCCATTTTGAGACTATTTATTAATGAAGCAAGATATAAATATTTTTGTTGTTACATAAAAATAGACTGTCTTTCAATACCAATATAAGCCACTTAGCCACATGCACAGCGAACACTATATCTTTAAGATGCTAAAATTGTTGCATGCACTGAAAAACCCACAGTGCTAATCTCTTTCATCAAAAAGATTCTGCAGAGACAACAAACATTCTATCGCATTGTTAAAATCATCAACACATATTTTGCTAGTTATGATAGTTCAATCGTGCCATCTGCTGTCACGAAAGAGGTACTGCAATTTATTAAAATACTACAATTTTGAAAATAAAAACAAGGTATGGTTATCTTCAAATCAATATCTTTCTATTTTTCTAAAATAAAAACTGATTGCTCATAGCAGTTCCATCAGCTAAAACACATCTTCTCTTTTACTTTATTGTTGAGAGGACTTCAAATTAATATATTTATGTGAGAATAACACAATTTTAGGTGAAAAACCACTGAAGCAGGAGTTGCTTGTCCAAAAGATACCACCTTCTTGTTTCTTTACAAGTGTGCTCACTAAGGATTCCGTAAACTTACTCATATAGCCTGTTTGAAACTGCAAAGGGAAACAAGTATCAGATTACTGGCAGGATTACTGTGGAGCCTTGTGAGCAAAAATTCTCCTTTGTTAACTATTGACATTAAACTTGTGAGCTACTACATACACTAGTTTGCTCTGGGGCCATTTTTCCTGAGCTAAGACAAAAACGTGTGAACTAGCTTATACTAACACTGTCCACACTATACTGCTGATCAGGCTGCATTTCACTTGAAAGGTCAGAATTTGTTTAGGCCTGCTCACCCATATATGGATAGGTTGCATTAAAAAATTAAACAAATTAAAAATTAAATTAAGCGTCCCTTATAAGAAACAACAGAAGCTGTTTTAATAAACACTTATATCAGCCATATTAAATGTGCCCCAATTAGCAGCAGCAAAATACCTGTTTCCCCAACAGCCACGCTTTGCCAGGCTGCTTTGGTGATATGTCATACATTTTTCAACATGAAAACTAATATTCTTGATGGGGAAGGGGTATCACACATAAAGGGCTTTACAAGTGTACTAATACTTCCTGATCCATGTACCTGAAGAAAAGTGAAAAAAGGTTGAAATTTAAAGACCTACTCTTCAGGCATACTGATGGGCATACTCAGATGAATTTTTTATTTCTTTTTCTTTGAACAACAGGGACTTCTCCTCCCCATGACATGAAAACACTGCTTCTGACAGTGCCCTTGGTTTCATAAGGGAATCAACCATATGTCAGCAGGGGTGAGAGTTGCTCTTCAAATAACACAAGTATAAAACACACAGGCACCATCTTGGACATGCTAATTGCATGATTCAGTGGACCCTGGCCATAGAATTTTTTTTTCTGTGCTGAAAAAAATATGTGAACTTAAACCATGTAGGCTGTGGCTATTACAGGGCCCATGACAAGCTGACTACTGAACCAGTGGGGAAAGTACAGCACTCTGTACAAACAGAGTAGGCTGACTGTACTAATTTAACTTTATAACACACTGAAATTAAATCCATTACTTTCTGTACACCTGTCAAAATGTCAGCTTTATTTAAATCATTTGCCAATCAAATCACATAGAAACCTCTATTCTTTCCTATTTATTTAATTCAGTGTGCAGAATACCTAGGAAATAGGTACAATGAAACCAAAAGATGTGGTAACAATGTTTATAGTAAAATCAAAGGAGGAGGAGGTTATATTTATACCCTGCCCTTCACTCAGAGCAGCTTATAACCTCCTTCTTCCCCTCCCCACAAAAGAGACCCTGTGAAGTATGTGGGGCTCTTTCAAGAACTGCTCTTGAGATAACTGCTCCAAGGGAATTGTGACTGACCCAAGGTCACAGCAGCAGCTGCATATGGAGGAGTGGGAAATCAAAGCCAGTTCTCTCAGATCAGAGTCCATGCTCTTAACAACTACACCAAACTGGCTCTCAATCAATATTTAAAGTGTTTGCAGAATATGGAGTTTCTACAGCTATAACAAATATCAAAAATTCTCACACTGTTCTTACCTTAAAAAGATAAAACTTGTGGTCCACCTGTTGCCGTAGTTTCTCCTGTAATCGCAGTATTAAATGCACAATCTGATCTTTCCGTGAAGCAGTGATAAGAGGTTCTGCCTTTCTAATGTCTTCTACTAGGGCATCTACGTCTGTACTAAAATACAATAATAAAGTACCACTTTTATTTATTTATTTAGTAGGCTTATATTCTACCCTTTCCCGTAAATTTATTGTCTGGCAAAAGTGTACACTACATAAATATACAGAGCTTAAAGCCACTTAGTTTAAATGATACCAATGGAGAAGTAGCTGTGCTGGTTCATTGTCACCATTTCTGCTTAAACATGGGTGACTTATATTGAACACTATAAAGCAAGCAGCAGATTTTACATTGGAATTTTAACTTCAGTATTCTCAAAGACCAGCAACATTGTTTGCTATTAGATAGATAGATAGATAGATAGATAGATAGATAGATAGATAGATAGATAGATAGATAGATAGATAGATAGATAGATAGATAGATAGATAGATAATTTTATTTGTATCCCGCCCTCCCCGCCGGAGCAGGCTCAGGGCGGCTAACAACATCATACAAATTTCAATTATACAAAGAAAGCAAAAAACACAAAATTACATTTAAACATTAAAATTCTGATTAGGTTTAAAAATTAGTTAATTAAGTTAATAAAAGTGCTAATACTGTTCTTTTAGGATGGCGGTTATCATTAGCAATTTCTTTCTTCGTCAGCGAAAGCCAGTCGGAAGAGGAAGGTCTTGCAGGCCCTGTGGAATTGTTCAAGGTCCCGCAGGGCCCGCATTTCCTCTGGAAGTTGGTTCCATAGGCTCGGGGCTACAGAGGAGAAGGCCCGGTTACGGGTACATTGCAGCTTCACCTCTCTCGGTCCGGGAGTAGTCAACAAGTTTTTTCCGGCTGACCTCAGTGCTCTCTGGGGTTCATATGGGGAGAGACGGTCCCTAAGGTAGACAGGTCCTCGACCATATAGGGCTTTAAAGGTAATGACCAGCACTTTGTAACGAACCCGATATATAACTGGCAGCCGGTGCAGCTCGCGCAGTCCAGGCTGTATGTGCTCCCATTTAGGAAGCCCCAGCAACAGTCTAGCCGCTGCATTCTGCACCAGCTGCAGCTTCCGGGTTCGGTACAGAGGCAGCCCCATGTAGAGGGGCTGTATTAGAAGACAGAATTAGCTTCAGTATGCGTGTACAAAAATATTGATTAGTTTAATTCAGGTAGATAGTCAGGTCGGTCTGAAGCAATAGATCAAAGTTTGAGTTCAGTGGCACTTTTAAGTTCAACAAAGTTTAATTCTGGGTACAAGCTTTTGTGTGCATTCACACTTCATCAAAAATATTACCTGTCCTTCAAGGTATACCTTGGTGTTACCATAATAGGCATAAGTCCATTTCAATAAAAATAAACTATCTAAACTGGCAGAACCAGCGCCAAACAATCTTATTGCTGCCAGATATATTTAATGTAATTTGAATTATGTATTTTAACTTAATCAACTGGTTTTTTAATGTCTAATTTCTTTTTAATTGTTAAATTTAAAGTTTTATCTATTTATGTTAACTGTGTGAAATGTTGTTAGGCACCCTGAGCCGCCTAGGCGGGGAGGGCGGGATATAAATAAAATCTATTATTATTATTATTATTATTATTAAATAAATAAATAAAAATGTTCTATATTAGTTGCAGGGTACCAGAATCTGGAACAGTTCCAGACCAGATTTTATTTACAACTCTGGGCAAACTAGCTGGCAAACTGCTGTGAAGGCTTTGGGTTCTTTTCTTCATTTGTTCTGAATAAAGTTATATTTGGTTTACTCAAGACAAGCCTCAGTATATGCCTGAGTGACTGCAGCACCCTATAATTATGTTTCTCTTGATTCATTATGGAAGGGTAAGAGTTGAAGTCTTAAAATAACAATAGTTTTTTGGTATGTTTAAAGCACATCAATATCACAAGGGAAATATAAAATCTATAAACTGCTTTTTGTTTGTGAAGTATTTTTGCAAGAATTATGTTGGTGAAGCATCTCTTTGGAGCCAACAAAGACTTGTTATGAGTGGTACACCTGTTCCCTATTATAGGACAATGAGATTATCAATGATCTCATCGTTAGGTATACTTATAATAGAATACATAAATAATTCTCTTTCGTCCATGACATTACTTATTTTTATTTATTTTATTTATATTTACATTTATATCCCGCCCTCCCCGCCTAGGCGGCTCAGGGCGGCTAACAACATTTCACATATTTAACAAAGGATAAAACTTTAAAATTTAACAATTAAAGAAATTAAACATAAAAACCAGTTAATTAAGTTAAAATATTTAAAATACATAATTCATTACATAGAATAAATCTGGCAGCAGTAAACTTGTTTGGCGCTGGTTCTGCCAGTTTAGATGGTTCCATAATCGTATAGTAGATGGCGGCTCCTTATTCTTAGCAACTCAGCAGATATCAGCATAGGCTTGCCTAAAAAGAGCGGTCTTGCAGGCCCCGCGGAACTGGTCAAGGAACTGGTCAAGGAACTGGTGTGGTTACCACACCACCTTGGATATAACTCAGAAAAGCTTTCAGGACAGCAATAGATGATACTCTTCATGGCTTTGAATCATGTAGTTGCATATTATATCTCCATAATATCAGCACCAAGATTAACTAGAACAGGGATGTTGAATTCATTTGTTACAAGAATCTGACATAAATGGGACTTTGAGGGGCCATGCCATGCATATAATAAAATATAATGCCAGGTAGTGGAGATATAAGAGCCCCATGGCACAGAGTGGTAAAGCTGCAGTACTGCAGTTGGAGCCCTCTGCTCACAACCTGAATTCGATCCCAGCAGAAGCTGGTTCTCAGGTAGCCGGCTCCAGGTTGACTCAGCCTTCTATCCTTCTGAGGCCGGTAAAATGAGTACCCAGCTTGCTGGGGGGAAAGTGTAGATGACTGGGGAAGGCAATGGCAAATCACCTCGTAAAAAGTCTGCCGTGAAAAAGTTGTGAAAGCAATGTCATTCCAGAGTCAAAAACAACTGGTGCTTGCAAAGGGGACTACCTTTACCTTTTTAGTGGAGATATAAACTTTATAAAGAATACAGAGAAACACAACTAAAGGGTTTTTTTAAAACTTAAAATACAAACATACTTAAAATTCTTGTAATGTTTTGTTTAAAATGAAAAGGTTGGGAAATAATGGGATATGGCAATGCAATTTTAAAAATAAAACATCAAGAAAAAGCGTAAAAATCACAGCAGAAACTACAAATATAGACCAAAGATATAAAATGCTCTGGGCTTAGGAAAACATGAAATGGCTGGGCATTGTAAGCTTCTCCCCATGACCCCAGGGGTCTACTCAGATTGGCATTGGCTCTTCAGTGTAATATCCCCCTTTGGCTGTGGGTTCCCAGGTTAGAGGACTCACTAGGAAACAATTCTAAGGTCCATTCAGCAGACACATGCTGGCTCAAAGCATCAACCCTTTATTTGCAAGGTCACACAACTCCAGCAAGGAGTTTCTAACTGGCCATATAAACACTGAAAAGTGAAACTGAGCTCCACTCCATTAAAACTGCAGCACAGACAAAGCTGCAAGGAAAACACAGAATGGATTTTCCATTAAGGTCTCTGTGCCCAGAGAGACTACTCCCAGAGTGGTCTATCTGGGCAGTTACCTTAATGGAAAGTCCGTTCTACATTTTCTTTGCAGCTTTGCAACCCCAGAATTGCTTCCTGCTTCAGTCTGCAAAGACAAGAAAGAAGGAGCTGGGAATTTCGGCAACCTCAGAGCTTCAAAGGGTGAAGACAGGAGGGAGGAAGGGGAGAAAAGTGCCCCATGGGCCTGATTAAAGTTCTAGGAGAGCCAGTTCTGTCCCACTGGCTGGACATTTGATACCCCTGAACTAGTATCTTCATATTTAAATCTCAAATGTCTTATCAGTGCCAGAGATCTTCTTACAGAGGCCTTTGTTGCTATCCTGTTCTTGATTATAACAAATTTAATGGCTTCCGAAAATGCTTTTATCTCAGTTGTGAAATGCAAACCATGTGCCTTTGAATTTTCAGCCATAACAAGGAAATTAATGGTCATATTGCCAGTTCTCCAAGGAAAACAAACACTTATGTCTCTTTTCTGGAACAGAATGGTTAGACAGCACTATGATTTAAAAGACTTTAATCTGTTTTTGTAGACATTTAGCACACTTGTACGTATCAGTAAAATAAATTGTTGTTCACCAATATGCAGTTTGGTTATCTATGCTAAGAGAAAATACTCACGCAGCACTTAGATCCAGCAAATCTATAGATTTGGTTTTCACTTCCCCACCTTGAACATATTCCAAAATAATGCCTTTAAAGAAGCAGAACAAGACAATTATTAATTCAATGTCAAGCTGGCTAGTAAACACTACTAACAGACAAACACTGCAAAAGGGACGTTGACTTTCATAAATTGTTGATTTCAATACATCAGCAGACCCAGGCAGATAGCACATCAGTTTCTACTGACATGCTGCAAAATTCAGGCTTGGACCCACAGAACTGTGCATATGGGAAAGTGATCTCTGTATATCTGTTCCTCAGGCAGAAGCCTTCCCCTCTAACACATAGCGAACGACTGAGGGTGTTCATCATAAGACTTGAGAACCTGCTATACAAAGGAAAAATGTCAAATAGGCCACAGGATGTAGTGCTTGCCTTTCCAAAAGAAGCTAGTTTAGATCCCAAGCTTACTGTTTGCATGAAAAAATACTGACACATGATTGATTATATATACTATACAGCACTCAATGACACTGCATGGAATTCACTTTCACAAGATGAAAAATTATACTAAGAAAGGATTCTGGAAGTAACAGAAGTATTTATACAGAGGAGGTAGTTTTACTGATGTTTGACACTATGTTAATGTTTGGTTTAAAAGAGCTACACAATTATTCTTAGGCTGAGTAGAATAAAAAAAGAACTTAGATACCAAGACTGGTTTTTAAAAAAACTTTAAAGCCATTGTAAAATTGCGTTAGTCCACTCTAGTAGCCTAACATTCATCCAATGGCAATCCAAACAAGTACTGCTTGGGTAGAAAATCCAATTTATTAGAGACAAAATATTGCTCTTTGAGCATTAGGATATGTGAATTCTTCAAAGAGAAATATTACATAAGGAAAAGTCAGTTTCTTCCTGCAATATATTAAATCTACAAAATACTTACTGATCTCTACCTGGCAAGTGGGAGCTGAGATAGTGATGCCTTAAGGACACTTAATTAATAATGCTAATTGAACAATGAACTTTGCAACTCTTGGCTTACAAACGGTAAGGCATTAGTCCTGGGCAGGTCAAATTCCTATCATGTCTATTCTGTCAGGCTTATTCCCAGAAAATGTTTATAATGACAGTTAGTTACTATACTGTATCAGTTCCTGACACTGCATCTTTAACAAAGAAATAATTGTTTAGACTATTTTCATGTTATTATAGGAGCACAGTGCTCTAAGCTATAAGTAGATTGCCCAGGTTAGCACAATCTTGTCAGAACTTGGAAGGTAAGCAGAGTCAGCTCTGGTTGGAACTTGGTTGAGAGACTACAAAGGAATTTCAGGGTTGATTTGCAGAGGTAGGCAATGGCAAACCACCTCATTCTCTTGCTTTGAACACCCTATGAGGTTGTCATAGGTCAGTTGCCCCTTGACTACATTTTCCACCACAAAAAGCAAATGCCTAGAATCTGAAGATAATGAGAACAATTTAATGTCCCCAACTGAATGTTCTTACATGTGAAAAGAAACTGCAGAAAAATAATAGCATAATGCAGCTGTAATGCAAGTACTGAAGTTATTCCTAGTTTACTCATCAACATATTGGCAGCTAGTGCTTTGGACCTAAACCACTTATTTATTTATTTTTTCATTCATTCAATTTACTGAATTGCCGTATCCCAGCCTAAGCCAGGTTCTGGGCGATGTAGAACAAATAAAAACAGTCTATGAATTAAAACAATACAATAATACAGATTAAAACAGTAGATTTCTAAAAGCTCGATGGCATCCTGGTGATTTTGTCCTTCACCCAGATCACTGGTGCATATGGGGGCAGAGGGTGAGGGGGTAAACTTGGGGGGGGGGGCTGGACTTTCTCATCCCAACTGGTGCTCAGAGGGGAGTTGAAAGTAATTTAAGTGATTTCAACACAAGATACAGGCAAATCAAGATATGAAGAAGTTCTGAGAAAGGTATCTGTTAAATCAAAGTTTCTTAAAGTTTGCACTGGCACCTTCAAAAGTTCACATATGAAACCACTGGTGGAGTACAAAAGGAAATACCATCGTAACAATTTGTTTACTAATTTGAAATTTCATTTCCAAATGCAAATACCTTCCACTTATTCTACCCCACATGTCACCCTACTAAATGTAGCTGAGATGCTTATAGAAGCAAGCCAACGACTCTATTATCTCTATTGCAATTGCTATGGTTCAGTGTAAATAACTTGTGGCTTTTATCTTGGTTTAATACTGTAAAGGTACTTAGTTGCTCCATTTCAGATGGAAGACAACTAATCAGGCCATAGGGACCTCAGTGGGGTAAAATGTCATGGAGTCCACCCTCCATTTTCTCCAGGGGAACTGATCTCTGTAGGCTGGAGATGAGCTGTAATTCTGGGGGATCCCCAGGCCCCATCTTGAGACTGGCGTTCCTAGTTAGGGCTGTAAACTTTTATACTGGAAACAGACTCTGTGGTGAGCTCTTAAATCCCACCAATAACCCTTCACCTTATGTGACTCTTGCTCTTTGTTTTCTTTGTATTTACAGCATTGCCTCAGACTGACCAGCCCCACAGGACTATAGTCAGAATAAAATGGAGGTGGGGAGAACAATGCAAGTCACCCTAATTTGGGATTTCTATCTCTGGGTTCAGAAACACCTGGAGACTTGAGGATGAAACCTGAGAGAGTGGGATTTAGGGAGGGGAGGGACCTTGGTAGGGCATAATGCCATGCAGCCCACCTTCCAAAGCAGCAATTGCCCTCAGAATTGGAACAAATGTTTAAAATAAGTAATAGATCCAAGTGGGCAGCCGTGTTGGTCTGAAGCAGTAGAACAAAGTAGGAGTCAAGTTGCACCTTTAAGACCAACAAAAAGTTTTATTCAGAATGTAAGCTTTCGTATATATGCATACTTTTTCAGATGAGGGAATAGGGTACAGTGAGCTGAAATACATGTAGCTGGTGGGGTAAGAGTGTAAACTGATACAAAGGATCAAATGGCAAAATAGTGAAGACCATTCAGCAATTGCTGAATTACAAATTATTATGAAACTTGGAACAAACACCTCCCCAGGACTGAACAGGGATACTGATTTTTTCTCATTGCATACGCTAAACCAACTCTTACTGAGTATAGCTACACATCCACAGTATTCCAATGTATTTCTCTTTAATAATAGTGTATCGGAATACTTTTTTTGTATTGACATACTCAAGGGATATTGGCTGTTTATATCATTACATATACTTAACCCATTTTCATTTTATATATCCTTTTTTTCTAAAGGCAAACTAGAGTGATGCTTATAACGTATAGAATGATGTTAAAAAGTAAATTAGATGAACAAGAACTAGGAAATGCATGTCCTTTTGTTTTACCTAGAGTTTCAGCAACAGCAATTAACAGGCAACTTTTATTACCATTTATTGCTATCCAGACCAAATGGTCTTCCAATTTATTACACTCTTTTGCCATTTGATCCTTTGTATCAGTTTACACTCTTAACCCAGTTTTCACTCTTAACCCATGTATCCCATGTATTTCAGCCCACTGTACCCTATCCCCTCATCTGAAGTATGCATGCATACGAAAGCTTACATTCTGAATAAAACTTTGTTGGTCTTAAAGGTGCAACTTGACCCCTACTTTGCTCTAAAATAAGTAATACATAATTTATGTAGTCTGGAGAGCAGCTGTAATACTGAGATCTCCAACCCCGATTATTAGCAGCTTTCTGGAGGAAGATCAGAATAAGAAAATAATAAATGTTACTTTTAAAAAATACAGTTCACTCTTTCATCTCCCTGTCCATCCGCATCCTTCCTGCCTTCGCTTGCTCCAAAACCAGTACGTAAGCCTCTCCAGCCCTCCCCCCACCTCATCATCCTTCTTCCTCCCCACTTCTTAATATCCTCCCAGGTAGCCTCCCTCCCCTCCACCCTTGAACCGTCGTTCCGCACCCGGCGGGTAATATCGGAGTAAGAACCGCTTCAGCTTCATCTTGTCCCCACCGGCCCAGGCCTCAGAGCCGGTGACGTTGCCATAGAAACCAAGCAAACCGACACTCGCGACAGCGCGCAGGCGCAGCTGGAGACCACCCGGCTCCGCCCTTAGAGGGCTGCAGATGAGAATGGCTTGTCTGTGTGGAGGCAGCCGGGGCAGGGGGAAGGTTGTCGGCTCCCCTGTTAGTTGCTATGGCAGCGGAGGGGGTGCTCAGTGGTAAAACGCTCCGTGGCATCATAGAGGAGCAAAGAAAACACAGCAGCTGCTTGCAGCGTAAGGCTATGCGCGTTTTTTTCCTTCAGGAATAAGTCCCATTGTAAGTAACGGTTTACTCCAGGGTAAAGTGCCCATCTGATGGCTCCCATGCTGCGGCCGCAGAAAGGAAGCCCCACAGAGTCTAGTGCAGCCTCAGAGGCTGAAAGGGAGGAGAACAGGAGCTAAGGAAAAAACTTGTCGCTTTTATGATTCCAGAGGGGGTAGCCGTATTAGTTTATTGGGACAAATATAAACAGGAGTGTAGCGGCAGGTAGGTTTTATGCAAACTATGTAGGAGGATGGTTTGAGCAGGGCTCTGTTTTCACCGGAGCTCGCCCTTTTGTGGTGAAGTGTGCTCGAACTGGCTCAGGCAAATTTATGCTGGAATAAATGTTAGTGCCTCTGGACCCAGATAAAATGCTCTGGGCCTGGAATGACAGCCACTGGGAGTAGCATAACTGACCTGGGACTGGAAATAACAACTCATAGAATGGAACAACAGTCCCTGTGATTAAAATCAGTGCTCTGCAGAAGAAGATGATATTGGATTTATATCCCGCCCTCCACTCCGAAGAGTCTCAGAGCGGCTCACAATCTCCTTTACCTTCCTCCCCCACAACAGACACCCTGTGAGGTGGGTGGGGCTGGAGAGGGCTCTCACAGCAGCTGCCCTTTCAAGGACAGCCTCTGCCAGAGCTATGGCTGACCCAAGGCCATGCTAGCAGGTGCAAGTGGAGGAGTGGGGAATCAAACCCGGTTCTCCCAGATAAGAGTCCGCACACTTAACCACTACACCAAACTGGCTCTCTGCAACTACAATCATAAACCTTAGAGCAGAATGAAATAACTTACATTTAAATAAATACTTCTGAAGGTTGTATTGCATACAGAATACAGAGAGGGGGTGAAACAAGGCACAGGAAAGCTGCTGGAGGAAGGTGCTCCAGGAGATCTGCAGTATACAGAAAGGGGGGGGGGGGTGGAGAGCAAGGCACTGGAAAGCTGATACCTTGGAGAAAACCTCTCCATATGCCACTGAACTCAAACTTTGCAGTTTGCACAGACACAAGCTAGAAGGACCCAGCTGCTCCCAGGAGATTTGCAGCATCCAAAACACACACACACACACAAAGGGGGTGAAACAAGGCACAGTAAAGCTGATACCTTAAGGAAACCTTGATGTTTGGATGCCACTGACTGGACTCAAACGTTGCTGTGCAGTTTGCAGAGGGGGAGGGGGACGATGGACTCATTTGCTCCCAGGAGATCTGAAGCATACAGAAAACACGCACGGAAGGGGGGGGGGGGCGGAAGCAAGGCGGATACCTTGAATAAGACCTTGTTTTGGTCTTTAGATGCCACAGGCAAGTTAGGAAGGCAAGGGGAAGGGAGAGGTGGACCCACTTGTGCTGGGTGAATTTCCACGACATCTGCAGCATACAGATGCCACTGGGCACAGTCATTGCTTCAGAGTCACACAGAGGGAAGGAAGTGGACTCAAGCAATGAGGGGGTGGGATTTGAATGGGGGAAAAGAGGAAGTAGCTGAGCACAGCTACCGGGAAAAGCCAGTCAGTGGAGGAGGTGCTCATCTATTGGCAGTAAGGGGTGGGGGAGAGATCGTGGAGGGATGTTCTTCCTGCATGTAGATGGAGGGAAAGGGGGGGAAAGTGCGTGTGGCATGAAGCTGACTCGGAGTTTCCCCTCCCCCCACCAGAGCAGGGGAAGGCGTAGAACCTGAGCTTGGAAAGGGGTGAAAGGGTGGGCACAAAAGGTGCTCTGTGGTCGGGGGAGTGGTTCAGTACTTCGGGCCTGCAAGCGGGAGGTTAATTTTGCATGCGGGGCAGCAGTTATCAACGTACTCGGAACTAGCTAAGCTTCTCCGCCTTGTACTGCAGCGGCTGCATGGATGGTCAAGCCGCTGCTCTGCCTGGTCCATCCACGCTGTTCTTTGGCGGGCCAGAGCCCTCAACTCACAACCGCGCCCCCTACAAGGTGATGAGCCTGGACTGGGCGAGCAGGACGGCTCCCTTGTTTAGCCCTGAAGGTGTTGCTTCCCTTTCCGGCTCCCCCTTCCTCCTTTTGGATACTTTGCCAGCCTTTCACGCACCCCGCCACCTGCCTCTTCCGGCTCAAACTTTCTTAAAGTGGCGTCCAGTTTGGCGCCCCCTACAGGCCGGCATCCTAGTGGCAGGGCCGGCCCTGGTTCTGAGGCCTAGCAGTGCAGTCCTAATGACACTTTCCTGGGAGTATGCCTCATTATATAGACCACGGTAAGATTCTGAGCAGACCTGTTTGAGATGGCACTTTAATTTCTGAATTCATAATAAAACACAAACCATTTAAAAAGTTTATTTGTTCATATTTCAGTCTCTTTCAAATTTACATAAAATGTTCTAATATAAATACTTCCACTACATGCATCCAGTATTTCTGTATGAACAGTCTTATTTAGTATAGCTTGTTATCAAAAGTATGAATACATAGATATTTCTTATATGAATAGTAAGTAAAAACATTAGGCTCAGTCTAGAGATAGTAACATTCAATCAAATGTTATGAATGACTACTATTAATACATACTTTACTATCATTGGCCTGCAATGGTGATGGGCACTGAGATGTGGATCACATGACAAAAGGGGTGAGAACTTTTCCTTAGTAGGGCATATACTGTATATAATATAATTTAACCATCCATTTGTCACAAAATCTGACCCTATGTTAGTGAACAAAGCAGCTTTTAAGTGATACTTTGTTTACAGTTAATGATGCAATATGAATCACTTTTGGAGGCTCCAGACAATCCAGGGATTAGCAATCAGCAAGCACACAACAGTGTACAATGAAAGAATTCCAACCTGTTTTAGGTTCAGGCTCTGCCTCGTGCTCCATTTCAGAAACCATTTAACTGTGACATTTTCTTGGACATTTTCCTCTTCTTGCTGAAAAATAATGATAAATTTTTTTCACTACAGCACAAACCCCTGCCACGGGATGCGCTACCCGTGTCACAAAAGAGAGCTTAAGGAGAGGTGAGGAATGGAAGAGTGCATCTCAAAGTTGTGCAGAGCAATTCTCCTTGTGGGCAACCACTCTATTATAGGCAACCTTCTGTGGTTAACGTTATAGTATACAAAGTGTTTTCATACTTTTGCCAAGGAAACTTACTTCAGTCGGTGGAGGTGTTTCTTCACCCAACCATCTTGAGGGTTTGCACAGGCTCGCCATCCTTTTTTAAGATGAAAACTACACAGTAGGAGAAAAGATATTATAATAAGTTCCATAAAAATACTTCTACAGAGCTTTAACTAGTAGAGCACATGGGAAGGGATGTCTTTGTATTGCTCAATAAAATTCAAAATGCTTTTAGGGTGTTTTCATGAAGATGAAAAACCTGATCTGATGCATAGCACTAACCCAGGGCTTGTGGCATAGTGTCTACTCACCATAGCGTGGATTGAAAATGGCAGAAGACTTTTGTTCATTCATTTCATAAGCTCACTTGGAAATATATATGCCTCCCTAAAGAATTTCTCCCTTACTTTTAAAATGTCAGGACAGTTCAGGTAATATCACCACTTTTCATTTTTTAAATTAGCTGTGACTTGGTAAGCATGGGGGGGGGGGGGCGGTTTTACAAATCACGAAGGAGAAAACGTTCTAAAGCTTTCTCCATATAAACAATATTTTTAAAAACCTTCACAAAATGAATAGAGAAAAACAAACTTGTGTTACTTTTCATCATAGATGTCATCAATGTTTTTCAATAACACTTGCACATTCTGGGCAGAAAATCACATGGGTCCCCGCTATACATTGGGAAATAGTTGTATTTTTCCCATTGTGGCCTGAGGACTGGAAAAATCTCTTTGGAATGGAAGTACTTCTTTGAGAATTCCCATATGACAAATGAACAACAGCCATGAATTCATCACAGTGTAATAGTTTGTTGCCTAGCTATTCATATATGTGATCATGTGAAAGTCCTTTAAAGTTACTAAATTCAACTTTTTTAAAAGAACAATAATGTGATGCTGAAATGATAGATACTAAAAATGCTGATTATAATAATACACCTATAAAATATACCAAATGTTTTAATAGATACCAAAGAGGTTAAACTACAAGCAGAGCTCTCACACTGTGAGAAATACCAGCTTACATACTTTCTCACATTTTGAGAATCACTGGCAATATGGGGCTTAAGGACTATCCACAAAAAGTGTGTTTTAAAATGGATTGTATGGCTGTTGGAGAGTTCGTTGGATGAATTTTTGATTACCATTTTTAGGGCTACATAGAATACTGGTGAATTATTATCTTATTATCTTTCACTGATATTACTACTATTATTATCCTTCACTGATACATTTTTCTCATTTATTTAACTTACATTATTGCATTGATGTCACAAACTTCACTGGAAAGCTGTTTTGTGAATCCAGTAATAATCCTGAGAGGCAAAGGTTCCTTGGTATAAGAGAGGCAGCAATCTTGGTTACTTTGGGCTGGAGTTGAGAAAATATGCAGTTAAGAACAAATACAATTTTAATTTATATTTCTTGCCCTGTCTAGTGTACACTTTTTGGACTGTTTTCCACTGTTTGGACTTTGCAGTGTTGCAAAGAATGTTATAAACAACTTATTTTTAAAAACTCTCAGAGAATCTACTATTTTATGTTTCAGTTTATATACCACAGAATTACAGGGATTTATTGAACAGTAGGATTCCAGAAATACTACTCACCTTTACCAGTGCCCAATAATAGCACCAAGCCCAGCAAAACACCCAAGGGCAAATTAATCTTGTTCAAGCCAGTCAATACCATGCTGCCGTTTGTGAATATCTGTAAAAGGTAGCTGTTCTGATCTGATCAATTGAGCTTCAGTCATCCTGCTTATAACACCTGCTGGAGATCTCAGGGAATTTACCAAAGGGTGTGTACAGGTCTATTTTGCAATTATGGGGATTTCCCCAAGAATTTACACCTGAGCATACAGCTAACTGGTAAATGGGCTTGATTATGTCATATGGGCTATAGGTAACTGGGGAAATGTTTGTCTTTCTAGATGATGAGAAGTTCAGACAAATGGAAGAGGAAGTGAAAATAATCTGTGATGCCATTAAGTGAAACAGGTGAAGTTGTGTGAAGGGGCAAGAAGAGGGAAATCCAAAAAACTAAGTCCTTTAGATTAGAACAATGGTCTTTTTAGTTCAGCATCCTGCTTCCTACAATAGCCAACCACCCCATTAGGTCTACAGCAAGGACAAAAAGGCCTCCTCTGTGTTGCCTTTCCCCCTGCAACTTGTATACTGCCTCTGAACATGGAGGTCCCTTTCAGTCATCATGGCTGATATTCTTGATGGACCATTGGTTTATCCCATGCACACCAAAATTTGCCTGAGACATGGTTTTCTCTAATCCTCTTTAAAGTAATCTAAGTTCATGGCTGCCATCTTACTGAGGTCAGTGAGCTCCACAAGGAGACACTGTGTATAGAAGTATTACCTTTGTCCTGAAATTGCTGTTCATCATTTTCTCTGGGTTCTGCATTTTACAAGAAGAGGCAAAGTTCTCTTTAACCACTTCCTCTAAGCTTTGTAGAATTTCATAAATCCATCATAAACTAAAACCTCCCAATTCTTCAGTTTTTCCTCATAAAGAAAGTATCCTAAGCTCTTAATCATTTTAATTGTACTTTTGTTTTCAGTCACTTTCTCAAATCCTAGTATGGAGTATGCTTTTTTCACCACTGCCATGCACTGAGTTGACATTTTCAGCGAGCTATCCACCATGAGCCCAAGATTTGTATTCTGGTCAAATCAGACTCCACCAGAGTGATATAAGGATTTTTGTTTAATCTCAAATGTGTGTCACTTCACATTTAATTACATGGAATCTTGTTAACTGCTTTGTTAATTTCAAGAGATTGACTTGAAGCTCCTCATGATCCATTTTGATTTTCACCATTCTGAATAATTGGGTGTTATCTGCAAACTTGGCTACTTTTCTTACATTTTCCAGATAATTTATGAATAAATTAAATAGCACTGGTGCCTATACAGATTTCTAGATGACCATACCACTTCTCTCTCTTGTGACAACTGTTGGTTTATGACTTCTTAGTTTCTTTTCAATTCACTACTTTCTGAAAAACAAGTTCTGTCTCCTTAACCCATGATTGCTAAGTTTCCTCAGAAGTTTTTTTGGTGAGGGACTTTATCAAAAGTACTTGTACTTTTTGGAAGTACAAGTATTCAATGCCTACCAGGTCACCCTTAAGCTTGTTAACATTCTATAGGATTGATAAATGCGGACTACCCTTTGCTGAAGCCTCTTTAGGGCTTATTTTAGTATATGTGTAAAAATTTAGTCCTCTAATACAGAGATCAGTTTTAGTGACATTGAATATTATTGTTATAACATCAATCATTTCATATCTAAATTCATTACTGTACTAGCATCTACTGTTATATTGTTTTTAAACTGATATTTTAATATTGTTTTTATGTTTTATGTATTATCGATGTTTTATCTTGTTGGTCATTTTGACCCTAACCTGTGAGCTGCCCTGAGCCTGCCTTCGGCGGGGAGGGTGGGATATAAATAAAATAACTAAAGTTAGGAACATTTGTGTATAAGCCATATGTGCCTGGTGACCTGTCAATTTTTAATTTGCTCTATTGAGTCACCATGGCCAATGATGGGTTTATCCTCCATGTATTTGTCTGGTTCTGTTTTAAAGCCATAAAAGTTATTGACCTTCACTAAAGCTGTTGTCAGTGAATTCCACAAGGCACTAGTGCTTCTTTTTGTCCATCATGAATCTACTTGATTGAGTGCTCTTGACTTCTATTATGAGAGTGGGGGGGGGGGGTTTCTGTTTTTCCACTATACATGGTTCTGTAAATCTCTGCTTCTCCACTAAGTCATTTCTTTCCAAGCTGAAAACATTTTTTCTCATTACTGTTGCAAACTGGATCAACATTTTCATTGAACTCCATTATGATGCAAGAGTTCTTTCCTGATCAGTCACTGCCAGTTCATATCCCATCAATGTATATGTCAAATTATTGTATTGTTTTATATGTAAGTTAAAGTTCAATTGGAGAAGTGTTTGTGGAACTCCTCACAATCTACTTTGATTTTTACCATCCTGAATAATTAGCATTTTTCAGACTTTGCCTCTTGACTGTTCATCCCTAATTCCAAATATTTATGAATTGTGATGAGGGCCTCTGGAAACATCTAAAATACTTTCAGGGACAAATTTTTGTATTAATAGAGAAATTGTCCTTCCTGTGCCCAACCAAGATCCATATCCTTTAAAACACAATAATGAGCCACCACCATCTAAGTTTCAAGCACAAGAAAACCTGTCTAAGGCTCTTATAGCATCCAAAACAGTGCTTAAAAAGAGCAGCCCAGGGGTAACAGGAAGAACCTGGTATACATAACCAAAGTGGTGAAGCAGTAAGGTGGAGAATAAAGCACATATTTATAATTTTTAAAAGTAAAGGTTATTTGTTGTAAAAGATAAATCAAAAATGTACTTAGCATTTTAGAAAGTTTAATGCAGAAAACATGCAAATGTCAGGAACAGAAAAATACAATAATTTGTACACTGGTTGGATCTGGATGCATCTCCAAGCAAAGTTCAGAGCTTATATACAGAGCTTGTTCATGGCCCAGGACTGTTCTCCAAGTTTGAAAGGGAATAGGAAGTGTGCCATACTGGCTGTCTTCCTATTTGTAGCTGTCAACTTGCTACTTTGAAATGAAAGGAAGTTCTTTCCAGTAGCTTTAACAGATATATAATGAGCTTTATCACTTAAACTAGGAAGGCTTCCAGATTGCCACTGAGGATGATAGATACAAAGGAGACTCAACATTTCATGTATCAATGAATATACAAAGGAGAGGGGCTTGTTCAACCAAACTTTAAAACAAGGTTTTAAAACAGTTTTACCATACTTAGAATGACAATTAAATAAGTCGATTTAAAACAAAACAAAATTCATGAACAAATTAAATAGCACTGGTCCCAATATCAGGCCCTATGGGATCCCACTACTTACTTTCCATCATGACAACTATCTCTTTATTCCTACTTTCTGCTTCCTATTCTTCAATCAATTTCTGATCCACAAGATAGCCCATCCTCTTACTTTACAAGTGCTAAGTTTACTCAGAAGTGAGGGACTTTACCAAAGTCTTTCTGGAAGTCCAGGTATATAATATCTACCATTAAATGCTTGTCCAGATAGGTGATGGGGCTGACTAAACTACTTGTCCTTGAAGTTATGGCAAAATTAAAGATCTCTCTTGGTCCTGATTACAAGAGCTGCAAGAACATTCCCGTCTGAAACATGCTGCCTGAAGGTTTTTTAAAAATATATATATCTATATATAGATATAGATGTATACACGCATATATCATACAAAGAGACATTCTGATACGGTGAAGGTCTTCAGTTTTGCATACCTTACTGAAGAAGAAGATGAAGAAGATAATGGATTTATATCCTGCCCTATACCCTGAATCTCAGAGTCTCAGAGCGGTCACAATCTCCTTTACCATCCCCACCTCCCCCAACAACAGACACCCTGTGAGGTAAGTGGGGCTGAGACAAATCTTACAGCAGCTGCCCTTTTCAAGGACAACTCCTATGAGAGCTATGGCTGACCCAAGGCCATTCCAGCAGCTGCAAGTGGAGGAGTGGGGAATCAAACCCTGTTCTCCCAGTAAAAGTCCATGCACTTAACCACTACACCAAACTGGCTCTCGGTCTATATGGAAGAAGGGCACCAGAATGAAAAAGAACAAGGAAACATTGCTGTAACCCTTTCCTTATCATCCATTTCCCACTCAAAATCAATGCCTAAATTGGTCTCACAGACTGCTACATCACATATAAACATGCATTTGAAACCTGGGGGAAAGCAGCTGGAAGATGAGTTTGAGCAAAATCTCAACCTCCAGAAAAGTTTAAGCAGCCTGATCTCTCTCCTCCTCACTTCTTTGTTTTGCTTTGTCATATCTACTTTAAAATAGTCCTTTGTTATATGCATGTGTGTGTAGAACTTTTACTTTGTTCCAAAAAGGGATGCCATTCTCTGTAGCCTGTGAATAACATCTTCTGTTTGAAATCCCACAACACGATTCCCTCAGCTAATAGTTATTTTACCCTTTATCTATAACTTTGCTAGTTGTTAAGCTGCATTGTTAATTATTGTTTTATGTCCCAGATCTTATGTTTTGTTCCATTTTCTTGGTTAAGTATTGCTGCGTATGCCCAGAGATTTTAGAGTACAGTGTACCTTCCAGTATGCTTGTACAGTTTAGGCATTGTACTACAATATCCCTTTTGTCTGGACTGGGAATTTGGAAATCCCCAACTTGAGTAAACCAAGGAAGGATAGGCTTCATGCCAAGTTAAGATATTTTTACCTGCCTGGTTATAACTAAGCAGTAAAATAGTGACAGTTTAGATCAGATTAATAATTTCCAGTTGGTCAGTTTACTTATCCTTATATGTTAAACTTTACTGCAAAATTGTGTCAGAGTGCGGGAAGATAGCATGCTTATACAGATCAGCCCCTGTGGTTCTGATGCTTTCTAAATACTGTATTTTATAAATATTGTAAGCCACTTAACTCCAGTTAAAAATAGATGTATTAATCCAGTAAACAAACAAACAAGGACTTGCATAAAGGTCTCTTGTTTTATTGGAACACAAGGTTATTTGTGAACACTGTGATGACAAGCCTATTTCATGCCCTTTCAGTGCCTTTGATAGCAACCCAGTCTCTATGATATTGGTATCAGCCATGAAATAAGTGCCATAAACTGAGGCACCACATTGCCTCCTCCTGTGTGCAGACCCCAAGCTATAGCAGTGATCCTTCATCTTGATGGATTAAGAGGTGCCTCATAGTAGTTTTAAGTTCCTCTTACTCTTTTCTTCCACAACAGCTTCTTCTCCCTCTTTCCAATATTCCTGCCATCATTTACCTAAGGACCAATTCAGAAGCAAACCACAAACTGCACTGTGAACAAATAAATCAATACAATGAATCAAAACAATAATACATAGAAACAATGTTTATACAGTAAAAATCATCTACAGGATAGAAAAATATCAATTCTTTAACAGTATCATGGACAATTCCAAAATGAACAATAAGAAGCCATTGCAGGACATGAACAAAGAGCAGTCCTCCAATAACGATATAGAAGTTCAATATCCACAGGAAAAATTCTGAAAAAATTCATCTAAAGCTTAAAGTAGGACTCCATTCAAAATCATCATCAGCTGAACGGGCAATTGATATAAAGCCTGTTTCGAGTAGAACTCTTTCGCAAGAGCAGACAAATCTTCTAGAGTCTTGAACAGGGTTTCTGAGTAAGGAGACCTAATTTACATTAGAATGCAACTGCCTCTCATAAACACATCATAATCTGAATCAATTCTAGTTGGGCATTGATTCAGAGTTGAGCATTGGAACCGAGTTCTTTTTGAATCCCTGTCAGAAAGTAAAAAGGTAACTAAGCCATAGGAATATATGTCCAAATGAACTTGCTTTGGGAAGACAACAGATAATAATTGCAGGGAAGAGATTTTGGAGGTAGAATCCCAAAAAATTGTGATGAACAGATGTGGCATGCTCTAAAGTCAGAGCTTTTTAAGGCAAGCTTTGGTGATCTATTGATTTTATGCAATTTCTCACCAAAACAAGTGCTGCATGAAAACCAGAGCCTCAAAAGCTATCAGTTTCTCAAAGACAGTCTTAAACCACATTGACTTTTAAGAGTCTTCTTTCAGGAGTGCCAGCTAGCCCTTCCTGCTCAAGTATGATGATGAATATTCTAAATGTTTGAAATCGAGCCCTTGCCTCAGGGGAAGGTTGACTGAGTTCTGAATAGAGAGCCACACTAGTCGCACAGTGGGGAATATTTAGTAATTTTCTCAGAAAATATAAAAGAAGATGGTCAATGTTTTCATTTACTGAGAGAATCTTTCTTTCTTCAGCAGAAGGCAAACTTTTATTTAAAAAGGAAAGGGAGTCTGAAATGGCACTGGATATTGCCAGGGATTAGCAGGAAATGGGGCGGGGATATTTACATTTGGGCTCCGCAACAGAGCTGGAAATGGCTCACCCTCACTGCTTTGGTGGCTCACACCTTAGCTTCTCTGAATGTTATTTCCTCTGCTTATTGTCTGGGATTTAGCTGTGTTCTAGTGTCCTCTTTGCCTTCCTTTGCAGCTGAGCAACCCCCAGTTTCCACACCAGGGAATACGCTGAACCTGGCGGTGATAATAAGATTAGACACAGGATCCAGACATCCACCTCTTGTCATTTAAAATGCTTTTTTGAAATGACTTCTGCTCACACCTCCTTCACTTTACTTCGGACATTTGACCTCTTTACAGTTTGACCTCTTTAGGATTTTTGCCTCTGACTGCCACTCCCTTTCTCCCTCTGTAGCCTCACCTAGGGTACCAAAAAGCCTGGCACCAGCCCTGGGTGTATGTTTCTATCAGATGATATAGAACTAGACAATGGTTCAAGGTCAGACTACTTCTCCTGACCCCTATCTGAGCAGAATATCACCCTTTTCAAGCCAGTCAGTTAAGGCATCTAGCAAATATGAAGAGTATGATTTGCCCAAACAAGATAATAAACAGATTGGATGATAGCAGCTCAGGTTGGAGTGTTGATTCTTCTTGAAGATAACAACTATTTTATGACCCCACACATTTATTTTATTTTTTTTAAAAAAATAAAGACAGGTTGCTTACCTGTAACTGTAGATCTTCGAGTGGTCATCTGTGCATTCACACTTGTGGGATACTGCGCCTGCGCCGGTCCCCGATCGGTATCTGTAAGAAAGCCCGGGAATTTTCCGCGGTCGGCGCCACTGGGCATGCGCAGGCGTCCCATTGGGCACGCCCAATGGCGCCATCGCGGTAATCCCGCCAGTTCCTTCGTGACCGCTGAAAGCTCCTATTGAAGGGAGACCGTCAGCAGTGGGGAAGAAGGGTGGGTAGTGTGAATGCACAGATGACCACTCGAAGATCTACAGTTACAGGTAAGCAACCTGTCTATCTTCTTTGTGGTCTCTGTGCATCACACTTGTGGGAGATTAGCAAGCAAGGCATACCTGGAGGTGGGAAGACGGTCAACTGGAAACAGCAGATTGTAGAACCGCAGTCCCCAACCAAGTCCTCTGTTGAGCATGCACGTCCAGCGCGTAGTGCTTCATGAAGGCATGCGGGGAAGACCAGGTAGCAGCTTTGCAGACATCCGTCAAGGGCACACCCTTCAGGAACGCCACCGATGTCGCCATCGCTCTTGTGGAGTGTCCACGGACAGGTCCCGGCAGCGGCCTCTTTCCTAGGAGATAGCAGATCTTGATGGTCTCTGTCAGCCACTTCAAGAATCTCTGTGACGAGATCCTGGAGCCCAGTCTGGGCGCAGTGTATGAGACGAATAGCTGCTGGTCCCTGCGAAAGGCTTTAGAGCGCTTTAGGTAAAAGAGCAAGGCACGCTTGACGTCTAAGGCGTGCAACCTACGCTCCTCGTCCGAGGAGGGGTTAGGGAAAAAGCTTGGTAGCCAAACCTCTAGGTTGAGATGGAATTGGGAGGCCACCTTAGGGAGGAAGCTGATGTCTGGGGCCAGGGAGACACCAGATTCTCTAAAGGCTAGGTAAGGGTAGTCACAACGCATCGCCGTGAGCTCCCCCACCCTACGTGCGGAAGTGATGGCCACCAAAAAGGCAGTCTTCCAGGACAGGAGCTGCAGGGAGCATGTGGCCATAGGCTCGAAGGGACACCTGGTTAGTATGTCTAGGACCAGTGTCAAGTCCCACAACTGAGTGGGAGGCTTAGATGGTGGATGCAGTCTAAACAGCCCCCTCATAAACTTTTTGGACTGGGGGTGGGCGAAAATGGAATATCCGCCCACAGGTTCGTGAAAGGCAGAAATGGCTGCCAGGTAAACTTTAATGGAAGAGAAGACTAGGCCTGCATCGACTAGGGACAGCAAAAAGTCAAAGATTGCCGGCAGGCCTGCCTCCCTTGGTGTGCCTGACCGGTCAGCCATAAAGTTCGAGAACTTCCTCCACTTCCTATCGTAGGACGCTCTGGTGGAGGGTTTTCTGCTATTTAGTAGGACCTCCTGGACCCTGCCCGAGAACTCTATGGGTCTATAAGACACGCTGTCAGTTTCAGGTGTGGCACGTTGTGGTGCAGCACGTGCCCCCCCTGAGACGACAAGAGGTCTGGTTCCGCTGGGAAGTGGTAGAAGTTCCCCCCCGACAGCTGTAGTAGGGAGGAGAACCAGTTCTGGCGAGGCCACCAGGGGGTTACCAGGATGCAACGTGGCTTCTCCGTTGCTATCTTGCTGACTACTCTCGTCAACAGGGGGAGGGGCGGGAACAGGTAAAGAAAACAGCCCTCCCAGGGGATGAGGAGTCCGTCCCCCAGGGATGCTGGGTCAGCCCCCCCCTCTGGAGCAGAACATGGGGCACTTCTTGTTGTCTGCTGTGGCGAAGGCATCCAGCTGTGGGTACCCCCAAAGCTGGAAGACTGGCTGCAGGAAGCACCACTGAAGTTCCCACTCATGTGGTGAGGCCCCCCCTCTGCTCAGGGAGTCTGCCTGTATGTTGAGGACCCCTGGGAGATGTGCAGCCTTCACAAAGATGTCGTGCTGGATGCATTCCGTCCACAAGTCCATCGCGAGTGCACAGAGCCGACGGGACACCGTCCCACCTTGCCTGTTGATGTAAGCTAGGGCGGTGGTATTGTCTGTGAGCAGTGCCACTGTCTTTCCCGCCAGCTTCAGGTGGAATGAACGAAGGGCAAAGTGTACCGCCAGCAGTTCCAGGTAATTTATGTGGTGCAGGGCCAGCTTGGGAGGCCACTGGCCCCCCACACACAGTCCGTCCATGTGGGCCCCCCAACCCCACAGGGAAGCGTCCGTGGTGATGGTCACTGTGGGGGCCGGGAGATGGAAGGGCGCTCCTTGGCAGATATTGTCCTTCGACTCCCACCACTGGAGCGATTGGAGCATCGTAGGAGGAATAGTGAACCTCTTTCGAGGTGAGTCTTTGGTTGGGCGGAACTGACGGAGAAACCATAGCTGCAGGTCTCTCATCCTCAGTTTCGCGAAGAGTAGCACGCTTGTCGTCGCCGCCATCAGCCCCAGCATCCGCTGAAGCTGTTGTACTGTGCCCCACCCTTGTCTTTGAAGCAACTGCACTGTGTTGATGATGTCCTCTGCCCTCTGGGCGGGCAGGAACGCCCGATGCAGGTTTGTGTCCAGTACTGCCCCAATGAACTGCACTGTCCTTGATGGAGTGAGTTTTGATTTCTCTAGGTTGACCTGCAAACCCAGGGCCTTGAGAAGGCGTAGTGTGGATGTAATGCGAGCAGACAGATCTTCCCTTGATCTGGCCACCAGGAGGCAGTCGTCTATATATGGGAAGACTATCACTCCCTGCAACCGGAGGTGGGCAGCTACTACGCTCATCATTTTTGTAAACACCCTGGGTGCTGTGGAGAGTCCGAATGGTAGGGTTGTGAACTGGAAGTGTTGTGGGCCCACAGCAAACCTCAAAAACCTTCTGAACTCTGGGTGGATGCTGATATGGAAGTAAGCATCCTTGAGATCTATGGTGGCCATCCAATCTCCTTGGTTGATGAGGGGCAGGATAGATTGTAGTGTGGACATCCTGAACTTCTGGTAAAGGATGAATTTGTTCAGATTCCGAAGGTCCATGATGGGTCTCAGGCCTCCATCCCTCTTGGGAACCAGGAAGTAGCGGGAGTAGAAACCACCCGCCGTGTCCCCTGAGGGAACCTTCTCTATGGCTTGTTTCTGTAGGAGGTTGGCCACCTCCGCCAGCAGAGGCGGGGAGGGAGGGGTGGTAATCACTACGGACTGGTTTGGAATCTGAGCAAAGTCTATTTTGTAGCCCTCTCTGATGATGGAAAGGGCCCACCTGTCTGAGGAGACCCGCTCCCAGGCAGGCAGGAAGGGGCGGAGGCGGATAGTGGAATGGGTGGGGGCGACGATGCGTGGGACAAAAAAGTCAAAGTCCCTGCTTGGAGGGGCGGGCCCCCCTAGGCTTGCCTGAGGGCTGGGTGCTGTAGCGACCTCTGTTGTTACCCGAGTAGGCCTGCTTGTCGGGTTGTGAGGAGCGAGGGCGCCACTGCTGGTCTGAGGGTGGCTTGTGGGTAGGTTTCCTGGTCCAGGATCTGCTCCACTGCCTGGCCCTGGGTTGTCTGGAGGATGCCTGAACCCCCAGGCTCCTGGAGATCTTCAGGTTTTTATCCAGTTCCTGCAGGGCGTTATCCGTGGTGGTACTAAAGAGACTGTCCCCCTCAAAGGGTAAGTCCTCGATGAGCGCCCTGGTGTCTTGCTGTAGGGCGGTAGACCTCAGCCAGGAGTGTCTACGGATGGAGACGGCGGACATGATGGCCGAGGCAGACACGTCCACCATGTGCCTCGCTGCTGTTAGCTGCTGCTTGGCTACCATCAGGCCTTCTTGTTGCAGTCTCTTGGCAGCCATTTTCTTGTCCTCGGGTAGGGAGGACAGGAGGGGGGACAGCTGTTCCCACATGGCGTACTGGTATCTCACCATGCAGGCCGCATAGTTCGCTACCTCCGCGCCCAGGGATCCCGCCGAGTAGATCTTCCTGCCCATGGTATCTAATTTCTTCCCCTCCTTGTCAGGGGGGGCAGAATGCACCCTGCGCGACCTCGAGGAAGACAAGACGATGGCTGAGTTCGGTTTTGGGTGCGTGAAGAGAAACTCAGCCCCCGTCTCCTGGACCTTGTACATATGGTCCAGCTTCCTCGAGGACACCGGTGCCGAGGATGGTTTCTTCCATGGGTCCTTGAGTGCCTGTAGTATGACCCTGGTCACTGGCAGGGCTACAGCCGCGGAGGTGTCCCATTGGACGATATCAAAAACGTTATCGTCCACAACTGGCTTGGGCTGGGAGATGGGTAGGGAAATGGTGGTTGCCATCCTTTTAACCATCTCCACATAGGACCGCAGGTCTTCAGAGGGCGAGACTGGGAGGTCCTCCGCTGTGTTGGGATCCGGCGAGGGTTCCCAGGTTCTCTCCCCGTCGCTCTCCGACCCCGATGGCAAAGACTCTCTGTGCTCTGAGCGCTCCGACAGGGGTGGTGTTGGCTCCCTCTGTAGCGACTGGATCGGCGGCGGTGGTCGGTGCGGGGGCTCTGTCGGTGCGACGCGTCGCTCTGGTGGGATCGAGACCGATGCCGATGGTCGTCTGGATCGGTGCGATGTCCTGGAGAACGAGGACATTTCGGACCGATGCTCCCACTCCGGGTGCTCCGCTGGCTGGTACCAATGGTACTGCGGGCAGCAGGGGTAGGTCGACTGCCATCTATGCTGCTCCCAGGGGGGTATCGGTGGGAAGCGGCGAGGCTCGACCGACGGCTCCCTCTCTCTCACGCGCTTAGGCGCTGCGGGCGTCGCCACATCGGCCGATGTCGTTGCTTCAACATCCGATGCCGAGTCGACGCTCCGTCGACGGGATGCCACCGATGGAGATCGACGGGTTAGGTCGATCTCCACTTCCGATGCTGGGGGTCACGGTCGATGAGCGCTGGGCCCGAGGATTGGCGGGCTGCGATGCCGATGAGCGCTAGCCCTTGGAGTCAGAGGGCTGCGTGGCCGATGGACGCTAGCCCTTGGAGTTGAAGGGCTACGCGGCCGATGCGCGCTGGCCCCTGGAGTCGGTGGGCTGCGCAGCGGAGAGGGAGGAACCCTTCTTGGCGGCTCGATGGCGATCGGTGCCGACATGCCGGGGGAAGGTGAAGTGGAGCGTGGTCGCTTTCGCTTCTCCTTGCTCTTCACCTTCTTGGAGGATTCTCGGCCCGCCTCCTCCCGTCGCTTCTTCGCGGGCCTCTCGACCGACACCTCGAGGGCTCGTTTCACGGGCTGTTGCTCCCTCGGAGCTTCCGCCTCGACCAAGATCGCATCGGCCAATGGGACCGTCGGGGGTTGGGCGGCCGCCATTTTCGGTACCGATGCCAAAGGGCCCGCCGTTGGTTTCGGAGGACGAAGTGCTGAGGCAGTCAGTGCGGCCGAGAGCCTTGCCGCCCTGTTCTTCCTGGTTTGCTTGGAGAAGCGGAGGCAGTGTGGGCAGGCCTCCACACGGTGCGCTTCACCCAAGCAGAGAAGACACAGGGAATGGCCGTCGGGAGGGGCGATCTTCTTCCCGCAGGCCTGGCACCTCTTAAAAAAACCCCAGCGACTGTCCATAGACAATCGTCACTGGGAAGATCCTCTCAGAGTCCTCTGAGAGGGGAAAAAAAGCTAGGGAACAACAGGGGGGAGGCCCCGGAGGGCGACCCGCCACAACACGCACCCGGAAAAATACAAAGTCTTTTTTTTTTTTTACTAACTAACTAACTAAGAAACTAACTACTACTCTAAGGAAAACAACAAACAGGCTATATATACAGAGGCTAGGGGGAAAAAGGGTAAAACCCGAAGCTCACCGACCGGGAACACGAGGAAAACGCAGCTTCTTCGCGCAGCGGTCAGAAAGGAACTGGCGGGATTACCGCGATGGCGCCGTTGGGCGTGCGCAATGGGACGCCTGTGCATGCCCAGTGGCGCCGACCACGGAAAATTCCCGGGCCTTCTTACAGATACCGATCGGGGACCGGCGCAGGCGCAGTATCCCACAAGTGTGATGCACAGAGACCACGAAGAAGATCAAAGGGATTTTATTAAATTATATTGCAATACAAACAACATAATGAACACTTATAATGTACAGTCTTTAAATAAAATTATGCTGGAATACTTATCACAAGTTACAGATTCATACATATAGAGAATAAAAACAAAACTAAAAACAACAACAACAACAAAACAACACAATTACTAATATGATTCAGCACTGTTATAGAGCTAACTTTTACATGTGAATAGTTAAGGTTATAGGTACAATAACTCTGGACACAGGAGACTGGTGGGCCGGGTGGGCAGATTTGTTTTCCACGAGGGCCCATTACCGGGTGGGCAGCCAGCCTCAGGCAGGAGTGATTAGGAGTGACCCTCCACCTGTATCCCACCCAGAGATGCAAGGGGGGGGGTAATCACCTACGTCTTAGGGAGGCCGCCCCCATTGACTCCTGCCCCCTCTCCAAGAGCAGCAAGAGACAAATGAAGGCAGCAAGCTGAAGCCAAAGAAAGCCTCAAGGGACTGGGAAATTGACATGGCCGTGCCCACCCCATTTTTGCTCCAGGCTCTTGGATCCTGGCTGGGGCTTTTCAGCTCAGCTCATGGCCTCAAGTTGTCCAGCACTCTTTCCTTCTGCAATATAAACTGGTTGCGACTCCATGCTCCAGTTGGCTTCAATGACCTCTCTGGCTTGGGCGCAGCAGATACTTCCAAAAAAAAAAGGAGCAGCCAAGGAGAGTAAAAGAGCAGTGAAAGCACCTCCAAGGTTGCACTTGAAAAGATCACTTGTCACGGATGAGTTATATCCCTGTTGCAGGGTAAAAGGTTAGATTTCCACAACTGCTCCGCCCCCCACCCCCACTCTTCCCGTGTATATACTGAGGGCAAAGTGAGGACTCTCTTTCACCCTGCTGGTTACAAAAATGGAAGTGGAGTAATAGCTTTTCCAGGTTAATAAGGAATGTACTTGTGAGTAAGTGGTTGCTTAGGATTGCCAACATTGGGCTAGAAATCTGGAAATTTGGGGGTGTATCCTGGAGGACAGAATTGGGGGAGGGACTTCTATGGGATATAAGGCTATACAGTCCACAGGAACTCAACTCTGTAATCTGGAGATCAGCTGAAATTTCAGGAGATCTTTATGCCCCAGAGAGAGAGAAAAAAAGCTTCCTTAAGATCCAGGGATTCCCACACACCCTTTTGGGTTTTTGTTTTTTGCCTTCCGCTGGGCAGTGAGGGAAGGGCATAACAGTGAATTCCCTGCATTGTGTAGGGGGTTGAACTAGATGACACTTGGGGTCCCTTGTACCTCTATATTTCTGTGGGAATAGTTCACTGATGTCAGTGGGAATTACTTCCAAGGAACCATGTTAGTTGGGGCTGGCTGCAGTCCAAATCACAGCATGGTTGGGCTTGATGATCCTGGAGGTCCCTTCCAACTCTGATTATGTAGTCTTTAGGGATTGGAGCAGCTTTGGGATCATTTTGAAAATGCTGAGTTTCTGTGCAGGAAACAGTATAGAAAGAGATACTGATATTGAATACACACTTTTCGGTGGGTGGGTGGGTATGAGAGAGAATATGCAGTAATGGGGCTAATTTTCAGAGAATAAATCTCTAAATGGAAAAATTATACTGCCAGCCTTCTAGAATGTAGCAGCCTGACCTTGGTCTATGGCAATAATTGAATAAGTTGACTTTTAAACATTCATTGCACTCTTTTTTATCCCTTGTTCTTTCCTTCAAGTAAATATATTCCACTGAAGCCAGAAATGGCTGGGATTGCAATTCAGAAGCATGATTGTATTTGTTTAAGTTTATATGTGAAAGGTGATTCCACAGGATTATTCAAAGTGATTTGTGTGTAAAGCTGTTTTCTGTTGAGAAAGCAAATGAAGGATGGTTGTCTTACTTGTTCTCACAATTATTATAAAAATAGTGATTTTAAATTGGTTGTGTGTGTGTGTGTGTCATACCTGGAAGTCATGATGACAATTCATCTGTTTTCAAAAATTGGTTATCAGTGTTGGGGGGGGGGGGAGCGGCAGCAGTTAGCCTTGCCTAGGGCAGCAGATCATCTGGCAGGGATCAGGTCATCTGGAGAAAATGGCCATTTGGGAAGGTGGATGCTATGGCATTTGACCCCACTGATGTCCCTCCCAAATATAAGGGGGTGCCATTTTTTACTTCCCCCCTCCTCAAAAAAATATGTAGATCCAGCCCTGCCAGGAAATAGGTCATTGAGCTGAGATCAAAAGAAACAATGAAATAATCTATGACACTAGCTCCCTTGAAGCCCAAGAAAGTATAATCTCCACCTGGATTGATTCTCTGGTGGCCATTCAAAAGTATTAAATTCCTTTGGATAGTGAAAGTGGCCAACTTCGAACCATTGGCATTTGTTACAACTTTCAATGACCAACAAAGCTACCAGGAATTGTTAGGACCATACATTTTTGGGATTACATTATCATTGTCAGCCCCTATTCTTGAATTAAAATTACCCTCTAAGAGGAATGAGCTATTTGGGAAGTTGCTTTTAGTTTTATTGACTATTTCATCCAGCAAGTCCCAGTTATCATTCAATTCATGTGAAGTTGCAAGTGGCATATATACTGTGAATAAAATTACAGAATGGGACCCCAGTATCAGCTTTACTACTAAAAATCCTGTGCCATAATCATTTTGGAATCATGGATGGGCAATGCTGTAGAGATTGGACATGCTAGCCCTCCTCAACGATGGCCCAAAGGGCTTTTGATGCTGTCAAGCATGTGTTTTCTTTTCTTTGTAAAACTGTATTTTTAACTGTTATTCTAGTGTACTGCACATCAAAGCCATATAACCTATTCTGTAGTTCTCACTAGTAGCAGATGCAGGAATGTCGGCTTTGAAGATAAGGTCTCCTGGTATACTTTCCCAGGGCTAAACCTGGACCCAGGATGTTGCTAAACCGCAAGAACAGATAAAGTAGCTAGAGTGTTAGTTTCACACGTCTGTGTTAGAATTCCTTTGATGTGCCCCCTTAAAATTAATATTCTTGAATTACACTGTATCACTTCCAATCTGGTGCCTACCCGAGCACAATGGATTATCAATAAACCAATACTTTGTTTCAGAATCAACAACTGGTTATTTTGAGATCTAATGCTTGACAGATGCACTCTGAAAGAAAGCTAAATAGCTATGTGACGGAACTGGCCCAATTCTGCCTTCTGACCCGGTCCCATCAACTCCCTTTTGAGTTGCCAACTCCTGAAGGGAGCTTATCCTCTTCCCGCCACTAGGGCTCGCTGCCACCACCTGCTCAATTTAGGGGTTTCTGACTGAGAGGAACATTTCTCCCAATCCCCCTTGCCAGTTCTGAGGCCTGGCCTCAAGGTCCTCTGCCAACCCAGCACCTGGTTATGACAGAGACCAAAGTTCTTCTTTGGGAGACCCCTGGAGGATTGGCATCCTTGCCAACTGTATGCCTTCCCCTTCCCTGGACTCCCCTCTTGCAGTAGCGTGGTCTAAGGCGGTTGGAGAAACTATGTGGTACAGAGGGACTACCTTTTAAAAAGACAAAACATTTATTTCAAATTTACAACTATATACAGGCATTTTAAAATAGTGAACAGAAGAAATAAATAAAACTAGAGGAAAACGCTCCTTCTTTCCCTATTATACAATATTTGCCCTGACCATACCATCCAGCACAGACAGACTCACCAACCCAACTCAAAACCCAACTCAAACCGAAGGCTTCCCGCCAGAAATCACTAATATAAAACCCAGTTCCCGCCAAGGAACTGGTTTTCCCTCCAGCAGCCTTCTGGGAGACCAGCCTGCAAGACATCCTGTCTCTCTAGGGAGCCTCCTCAGAATTGCTGCTTCCAGACAGGAGGGGAGGGGCCCAGAGGAAGAGACTAGGCCCAAAACCTTCTTTCAGTTTGACAGCCTTTTCCTGCCAACTCACAGATAACCCTAGCCTAGGATGGCATTTCTCCACACGCCAGTATCTCCTCCACCATCCGGGTGTCCTGGATAAATATGATATCAAAAGTGGATAAGAATGTCCTGGTGTCCTCACAGGAAACCTTGGAAGCCCAGCCCGCCACATTCTAGGTTAACATTCTTGTGGAAGGAGATAGTCAAGCCAAGGGCTGGCTAATTCAGTCAACACTGGGGTTAACTGAGTGAATTATGATGGTGGGTTCCAGGCGAACAGTGTGAGTTCCCACTGTCTTTCCAGACAAGATACATGGAGATAACTCTTTATGTGGGGGTATTTCACAGGAGGAATTTTTACCTGGGCAGGAATTAGTCTCCCTCATAAGGTTAGATTGTGGCTGGGTTTTCAATTTTTAGAAATCACTGTTACTATTCTTCTCTACAGGAGTGAGGTGAATTGAATTGCCCATACCATCAGTGGTCTGGTTGTTAGTAATCAGCATCAAATTTTCTTTTAAGATTCTCTAACCTATCAATGATGGTAATCTGTTCCACTTTTGGCAAAACACAAAAAGACTGCATTAGGCTGGAGTCTGCCCTATCCAAGGACTCATCCTTCAACAAGTTTGATAATGTGGGAGAGTTTTTTAGGTCATAGGCAGTTCTTTATTATGCCTGAATTCCTAGCTGTTGGAATCAAGCTTGGACATGAATCAATTTTTACTGAGGAAAGATCAATTAAAGGCTGTGTATAATGCCTAAGGGTGATTTTATTCCCCTTTGTTGGTAGGAGATTTGCCATAAGTTTCTTAAAGGAAGGTTTCATGGGAAAAAGTAGTGGTGTGAGACAATGGAAACATTTTTTTATGGATAATTCCATGTGAAGTGAACCACTGCTGTTTGTTTATAGACAGTGCAGGAACATGAGTGGGGGATAGAAGGCACTTGTAAGCCCATCTCCCATAGGCAAGGGGTGGGAGACGTCAACACTAAACCTACAAAACAGAGGTAAAAGGAAAAAGCAAGCCAGAATAAAAGCTCAATAAAATGGAGCAAAAGTAAAACTCTAGAGCTGAAATAAAAGGAATTAAAATAGACAAAAGGAAATAAAATAAATAGATAAAAGCTTAAATAGCATAAGATAAAAATAAAAGCCCTAGAGATTTATTTATGATATTCAATTTATAGGCTGCAAGCCTGTGAGCACTCTCATAACATCCTGAAGGAATGCTCCAGGCACTTCTTGCCTATTAAAACCCTTACCTCCCCCCACCTCCTAAAATAGAGAAAGGAGGAAGTTAGAAGCAAAATAAATATAAATATAAAAATATTAAAGTGAAAACAAAATTAAAACAAAATGAAACTTTTTCTAAGCAGAGCACAGCCCACAAGCATCTAATCCAGGGGTGGCCAAACTGTGGCTCAGAAACCACATGTGGCTCTTTCACACATATGGCGTTTTCCCACAGAGCTTACCTCAGAGCGATGTCCCTCTTCACCGCGCAGCGTCTGCACGGATTTCCCACCAACTGCTCCGCATAACCAGGAAGTGTCGGACCTTTTGCATCGCAGATGTAAACCGCTAAAAACCAGTTTACGTTAGCAACGCAAAAGCTGCAGCTCTTCCTGGTTATGCGGAGCAGTTGGTGAGAAATCTGCGCAGACACTGCGCGGTGAAGGGGAACATCGCTCCGAGGTAAGTTCTGTGGGAAAACGCCCATGGTGTGGCTCTCAAAGCCCCCACCATCCCATCAGCCAGCTTGGAGAACACATTTGTCTCTTTAAATCACTTCTCCAAGCCAAGCCAGCTGGGGACTGGGAAAGTCTTTTCTTCCTTCCCTTCCTCCCATGTCTTGTGGCTCTCAAACATCTGTTATTCGTGTCTTGAGGGTCTCAAACATTGGTGTTTATTCTATATGGCCCTTACTTTAAGCAAGTTTGGCCAACCCTGGTCTAACCCCTCTCAGCCAGAAACCAGAAGCCAAATGAAAGGCTCCAGCAACTGAAGAGCATCTGTGTCATGGAGAGCCATTTCTGCACATTCCATCCTCCACCTGCAGACCTGCAATTTATCCTCTATGTTGTTCATGAGGTCCCCTGATCCTCAGGAGCAAAATGTTGTGGGGTTCAGTGGGCTACAGCTGGAGGGGAAATCAGGAAGCCTCCACTCTCTAAGTTCTACTTAACTCATGGATCCAGATCAGAGTCTTTTAAAATTGTCTTTGAAGATTTAGCTAAGAATCTTTTTTTAATTAAAAATTTCCTGGGAAGATATGACCTGGTGGTTTCTGTCATTTTGGATTAACAGGTGGAATTGTTAAACTTTGTAACAAAGGGCTTACTAATGTCCCAGTGACTATGTATACTTGTAGGGATTGTTTATGTTGGTGATTTAGTTGTGACATTTATTTGGAACCATTACAAAGGATTTAGCCACCAGCTAAAGTCAGTAGATCATTTTGATGGGTCAGAAACTTGACTTATATAAACTGGCCAGGTTCCATTTCTCCTACCCCACCCTTTTTTGTTATGAGGCAATAAAGAAAAAGTGAAGGACTTTTAAAACAAATAATAGTGACAGAGTCCAGCTAGTTCTTTGTGCATGTGATAGGTTTTTAGATTTTGTGGAATTTGTATTTGATTTGTTAACATTAGCAATAAGTAAGAGAGCTTTTATTGCAACACTCAAGATTATTATGGGAAAACCCTTTCAGAAGGCGTGTACCAGGAAGGACGATAGAAAACAGGAAGGGAGAAGTCCTTAGTGTAATTTCTGACTTTGAAACAGGCTGTGCAGCACAAAGGAGGGAGGAAAGCTAGGAATGCAGCCAAGAGAACAATGTAAGCATGCTGCTGTGTGATTCTCCGTTGATGTAATCTAGAGTATGGCCAATTTCCTCAAAATCTCCCCTGTGCCTTTTCAAAAAGTCTTGTCTTGCCATGCTGGAAAACTTCATCCTAGTGCTCCACTGTGTTAGTTTAGTACTATATATTTTGTATATTGAGAAAAAGGAGAATAGAAATATAATGTGGAAGTTGTTTACAAATTTTAACAACTTCCTGAAGGGTATCATTTGCAAGCTGCTTATAAATGTTACATAGTTTCACAAAGAGAAAGGAGGATTGGCAAAGAAAGTGACTCAACAATTAAGTTTCCCTCTTTAAAATTGTGCTTTTGTGTGGGACTTTTGACCCATTTGCAGAAACTAACATGACAACCTTTTTTTGCACTGCTGAATCAATCCTTTCCTGCATTCAGCTGCAAGCAGAATTGAGACAAGAGTTCTAATAAGGACGGGGGGGGGGGGGTTGTAGCAGGAACTCCTAGGCCACACATCCCTCTATAGCAATTAACTATATAGCAATTAATGAAGGAATTACATCACCTGCTTGGTTCTGATAGGCTGCTAAGCGCCCAGCAGCTAATCAAACCCCTGCATAAGTTTAGCTATGCTGTGACCATTGTTGGATGAGTCTTAACTTGCACATGTCAGAGACACCTCAGTCTTCACTCTATGACCCAGTGATCTAAACCTCTGATGCTCCATGTCAGTGGCGACCAGTCATCAAGACTCTGTGCCTGGCTGAATGCTTTGGACTACTTTGTGCATTGTCCTCATGCCTGCCTGCTGGAACTCTGGGTAACTATGTATAACTGTGTTATTTAGTCTGGTGAAGAATAGGCTTTCTTGTTTTGTTCCCTTCCTACAAGTCTTGTCTATTTTATTATATTGCACACTAATAAATCATTTATCTTTATTAAGCTGTCGTGAAGTCTTTTCTCTTTCAAGTCTCAAAGCTACATCCAGTGACCTAACTGCTCATCCAAGGTTTAAGTTGTTATTCTGACTCTCAGTGCTGCAAGACAACCTTGCAGGGTTGGTCTTACTGTTAGTCTCCCGGAAAAGCTTGAAAGTATACTCTGCCTTTATTGCTGTTGGGAACATAGTCTTAGAGCCTTGTGGCAATTACCTTTGACCTACAGGGAGGGCATAGCTTCCCTGTAGGATTTTGATAACTTTTGTTTGACCCATAACTGGAATGCTGGGACTCCGGTTTAAAGCTGCTTTTGAACCATAGATGCCTCCTGGTTCTAGGACAGGCATGATATGCCAACAACATAAGTCCACACCTCCCTCATATCTCACTGGTTGCTCAATTCTGTCTCTAACCCATCTAGATGAAAGCTTAGCTAAGCCCTCTGTTACACTATGTTTATACCCTTTTCTAAAGAAATTTTCATAGCTACTTTTTCTTCCCCTGGAATTCCTAGATGGAAGCCTTCCAGTGGGGGAACCCCCAACAGGGGAAAATCATGGACAAAAGGGAAAGTACAATTACTCTTAGACAAAGATAGTGAAATAAAAAAGAAACAAAGCAATAGGGTATTTCAAAAGACTGGAATACAAAAATAGAAGCAAAGCAGTAAGGCAATATAAGCAGTATGAAAAGGGAGCATGGCAAATATGACTAAGTCTGAGATAGAATAATATTCGAGAACTTCAGAAAGGAAAGTTTGGTTAAGCCTATTCTGACTTAGTCTTTTCACTCTTTTTCATTGTTCAGAGGCAGCCCCTCCCATTCTTAGAAGTGACAACTTTTTACTGCCTACCTAATTATCAATTATTATCCAATTATTTTCTTTGGTAGGGTTCAACATGACTGGTATCTCCTAAGAGAACTCCTTGCTTGTCCATCACTCTCAACTAAGGAACGTTATAAATTGTTCTGTCTTCATCACCACCCATAGGTATGCACAAGTCTGTTAATTCGTCTTAGTTCATCTTCTAAGCAACTGTGTGACTCTTCAACTTCATGTCAGCAATTATACAGGCCACCTGTATCCTCTCATTAAATACACTGTTGAAATATCATCTTCTAACCTGAGATCCTAAGATCACCATGGTTAAGCTGCTTCCACTTTCAAAAGATTTGTTTGTCTATTATAACTAAGAATGTAAAAGGTTAAACTCAGGGTTGTTTAGAGGAATCCAACTGGACTTTAAGAGTTCAGAGAGCAGGTTTAGGACTAGATTCATAGAGAATAATATCACATTTTTCCAGCAACAATGTGTTGTTGTTTTGAGTGCTGAGAAAATACTAACCCCCTGCAACAGATACCTGTATTTAATGATATTTTGATACACTATTCATCAGTAGTCTCAAAGACAACTTGTCTGGTGAAAGCACTACATACTGTTTTCCCATGTACTCACTACAGTACTATAAACTATCAAAATCCCAGTTGTTCTCAAAGATCAGCACCACACAGAAAACTGACAGAAAAAAAGGCAAAGCACTAGCATGAAGCCTGACCTGGCTGGAACTTGAATTAATCAGAACCCCGCTGGAAATAGGCAGCAATTACCTGGCCTCATGAAGGTTTCTGTTCATTATCTTTTCCACCCGTGGCAGTTTGCCATTAGTCTTTTCTGCTTTCTTCTTGACATGGGTTTCTATTGGTTGCTAGGTCACCCTGTCCACTTCTTGTGCATCGGTTAGCAATAAGGGGGGAACATGACAGTAAAGCCTTTTCTAAATCCACTTTTGAATGTTGATACTCTACGTCCTCCATAAAACCAAACTTCCTCCACTAAGGCAAGCTGGTAGAATCACATATTTTGGCATGGCAATGTTTTTGAAATACATATATCCTAGGAACCATACTCTAGTTCTTAGAATATGTATATGTCAAAGTGATTGCCATGCAAAAATGCTTTTTAATATGTTTAAGGTCCTTGCAAAATGACTATCTCTGACTAAAGCCTTTACATTTTACCTATATTAATGGCCAATATGCCTTTTTGTGTGATAAATTTGGCAAATGTTTAAAAGAAATCACAGTAGGAAAAGCCTTTAGCATAGAAACAGAGGCTATTTTCAAAGAAAGTACTTTCCAGCTACTTGGCCTTGTGAACATTGTCTGGGATCAAAATTTGCATCCCCCTGTTCAAAGCCATGTTCCCACACCTGATATGATGACAAAGTAAGTAAACAGTCACTTAATAGTAATGTTTAAACTTCACAACTACTTCAACCTAATACCAAGTGACCAAGCTAGAAGTAATATTTACATTTCATTTGTGGCATTTCCTTTCCACTACTCAAGCATGCCATACCAGTGAGAATCTGCAAGTTTCCCAAACTCAAATGCATAAATGTTCTTCAGTGTGACAGACCTGAGAGGAGAGAGTGGAAGAGAAGACTTTCACCAAGAGGGACTGGGGGGAGGGAGGTCTGCTACCTGCTCAGAGAGGTACCATTGTCTCTGTGTGGCTCCTCTGTGTAGTAATTAGAGCAGCTGGAGTAATATCTGTTGCTATACAGCACCATTTTGGGGATATGATCAAGACCCTGTATAGAAACAAAAACTCTAAACCTTCCAGCAAACCATTTCATATATTTCCTTGACAGGAACACACTATGGTTATCTTCTTTCATGGTTGCATAAAACAAAATCAGTCCTCCACCATCTTTCCCTGGAAAGATCCTCCTTTTAATCCTGATTCCATTTTCTCTTGTTTTGGAAACTACATTTGACATATCTATCATTTACTGGGTGGCAGTGTCTTTGTAAGTGCCACCAGTTCCTGGCAGTGAATCCACAGTAATGCATCGCTTGCATTTGTTCTGCACTCAAATTCCAACACTGAAATGCTGGGAAAATGGTGGGTCCCCCATAAAACAGCAGCTATTGTAAGGGGTGACAGTTGTTTTCTGAATCATAGTTGTGCTAGTCTCCTGGGAAACTGATGAATAGTGCCTGCAACATCATTGTAATGATGGTCAAATCTATCATATCTGCTCCTTTGAGAAAGATTTTTTTTTCTTAATGCTCTACTATTTCAGCTCTTCTGCCTTTGGGATTATTTACCTTTATCTACTACTTTCATAGACTTTGGAAATCCAGATATTCAGTACTAGAATACATCTCCCAGTCTCTAGCAATGTCATCACCTGGCAACAAGGCTTTTCTGAGTCCATTACATGGGAAAAGAAGTAAAACCGCTGGCAATACATCAGAGTTTGCATTCCTGTAGGACTTGCAAAATGAAGATTGGCAGAAGGGGGATGTACCATCTAGAAAGGCTCCAAGAAGCTCTAAGGCTCTAAAGCAGTGAGGACAAAATTTCCAGGTAACCACACTGGGTGAGAGAAAACCACCTCAACAAAATCTACTTTTGAGACCAACCAAAATGACACAAAACAGTGAGCAAGCTTTTGTGTTTTCCAGAACTCTTTATGAGGCTGGATGTTTGAAAAACTAAAGGATTCGGCAAAAGAAAAAAGTTTTAGGCCATGGATATACAGCTTCCCTAAAAGACTGAGACCAAAGAGAAAACATGGTCATTCTTATATTAACAATATTGGAGATTAATTTGATGGCCCGGGTGGACTGACAGTAGGAAAAATTACCCTTCCGTTGGTCATGTTGATTGTGAAAATAACTAAACCATGTTGGTTAAAACACCAAAATATGACCTCTCTCACATTCAGTTTGAAACTATGACAATAATGCATTTCAGCAATCGAGTGCAAAAGAGGCAGTCGACTGAGCCAGCTGTGCACACAGCCATTTCCCAGGCCATTTCAACAGTGTCTCATTACGAAGGAGCCTCTGTGCTGACTGGATTCGTGCCTGATTTTTATATGCATTTGGCAGACAAATGACAGCTTTTGTGGTAATAGTTCCCTCTTGAAGTCAATGGGACATACAAAGCGGTTAAGATCTGGACGTGAGCTTCCCCCCCCCCGCCTTTAATGTGCAACCAGACACAAAGCGTGCAGTTCCAAATGAACACTTACAAAATTAGAAAATTATGTTTGCTGATGCAAAAATGTGACTGACAATAATATGCAAGGTAAAGCAAGTGGCCTGGATCCACCAAAGGTTTTTCTTCCCCCCAGTCGGTGCAAGGATTTCTGTTTTTGCAGTTCCCCCCTCTGCTTTGACAGCTCAAAATCCCTCCCTTCATCATGTTCTTGGGAGGAGGATGGTTAAGAATACCTGGATATTATGACCTTCCACTCTTTGGCCTTCTTGCAGCAAAGTACTACTTTTTCTGTTGTGAACAGTTCTGGAGTTTAAACCTGCCTCAGCATTATCTCTCTTCAATCCTTTAGCTCTAATCCCAAAATTGGGGGCGGGGGGGGGGGTTGTTGTTAAAGGGCAAGCAGTGGGTATTGGGTGGTGAAAAGTACCATCAAGTTACAGCTGACTTATTGTAACCCAATGATCCCTCTAAGCTGCAGAGTCTTGTGAGCAAAAATTTTACATTGTAAGCTGCTGGCACTAAAGTTGTGAGCTACTGGCATTAAAGTTGTGAGCTACTGCATAAATTAGTATGCTCTGGGGTCATCCTTCCTGAACTAAGACAAAAATGTGCGAGCTGGAGGCTAAAAATCTGTGAGCTAGCTCACATTCACTCACCTTAGAGGGAACATTGTGGTAACCCTGTAGGATTTTCAAGGCAAGAGACTTGGCTTGCTGTTGCCTGTCTGTGTGTTCTTGCAGGTCTCCCATCCAAGTCTGACTTTACCAACACTGCTTAGTTTATGAAATCTGACAAGACTGAGCTTGCCTGGGCTATCCAGGTCAGAGCATTTATTGGTGAGTAAAAGGTATCTGGCATGTGCTCAGAAGCATGCATTCCCATATATAGGCAAGCTAACAATTTAATTATTAAAATCAGATACCAGACTGAATGAGAAGGGACATTTTGGTGTAGTGGTTAAGTGCTTGGACTCTAATCTTGGAGAACCGGGTTTGATTCCCCATTTCTCCACATGTAGCTGCTGGTGGTGTGACCTTGGGTCAGCCACAAGTTCTCAGCAGAGCTGTTCTCAGAGCAGTTCTCTCAGAGCTCTCTTGGCCCCACCTACCTCACAGGGTGTCTGTTGTGGGGTGGAGAGGGGAAGGGAAAGGAGATTGTGACAGCTCTGAGATTCTTTTAAGGATGGTGTACAAATCCAACCTTCCTCCTCTTTCTTCATTTCTTCTGCTGCTGCTGACTCCCTCCACTGGCCCTAGGTACTCCAAAAGCAAATTTTCCCACCGCAACCCCGGGCAGCAACCACAAAATAGTGTAAACCTTACTCTGATCTTCTGCTCAAAATTTTAAGTTGTCACTGTAGATGTCAAAGAAGAGAGAAACATGAATGAAGGAAAAGACTCAGGGAGAAAAGATTCTGGATAGAGCAGATTAGAGTTAATTTGGTCAGTAAGGATAGGGTTAACAGACTTGGTTCCAGCTGGCTTGCAGGTACCTCAGCCCCATTCCTTCCTGGGAGAACAAAACACAGCAACCAAAAACACATAGAGGCTTTCCTTTAAAAAAAAAAAGAAAGAAAAAACTGGGAGGCACAGCTGATTTTAACAGATGCTGTTTCCAAATCTCTCCCCTTCCCCATTACTCTGATCCTGCAGGCAGGCATGTATGGGAGTAAGTAAGTGGCTTTTTAAGTAAACCAGACCCAGAACTTTTTCAGCACTATCCTAAATCCTGGATGTTGATGCAATGCTGAGGTCAGGACCAAGGATGTAGCTAGACAGTCTTCGTTTATAGCTAATAATTATGGTATGCTCATTCAGCAGAGGGAAAAAATTCCAAACCCCTGCCTAGGGTTGTGAAGTCCAACGCAGAAAATACCTGGGGACTTTGGCCCAAAGTCTTTGGGGGTGGAGCCAAGAGACTTTTCCATTCCCTAAAATAAATAAAAATACAGCAGTGAAATTCCCCTGAATACTCATTTCCTTGTCCCCAAGACCAGCTGCAATTTCAGTAAATGAAAGTGAACACAAAGCAGCCAAAATAAACAAAGTTTGCAACCACACACTTTTGTGATCTCACAGGATTATTCACAGGAGCTGCTGTATTTCCAACCAAGTTCTTCGGACTAACACAGGCAAATGAAAAGAGAGAGAGGTATAGTTTTCCTCCATTCCATGGACAGGTTACTATACAAAGACGTCTTAAACAAATCCAAAACAAGCACAGAGACTGTGTTCTTGCTCTGTCTCACACACACACAATTTTTGGTTCTGGTTTCTATACAAAGACATCTGATACGAAAGCAAGCAAAGAGACTCCTCTCTCATACACACACACACACACACACACGTGGCTCTGCTGCTGGCCCCTCCTGAAGCAGCTTTCACTTCCTGCTCAAATTTAAAGATGCACACACACATTTTAAAACACAAGGTATTTGTATGCTTCTAAACCTGTAGAGATCGAAAGGCACATGGTGGCTGCCGGGGTGGGACTTCCTCCTCTGGCCTGCAGGGTGGAGCCTGGAAAACTGGGGATTCACCCACTGATACCAGGGGATTGGGAAACCTAACCCTGCTCCCAAACCCAAATCGGAGGAGCCAGGCCTACTATAGCAAGGGAACCAGAGACCATGGTCACACCAGCCACACACATCCAGCATGGAGTGGCATGCCAGTGATGCCCCCATGTCATCTAGGCTTGCCAGTTCAGGTCCGAGGAGGAGATCCCCTGGTTTTTCAGGCTTCTCCTCACTGCTAGCCAGCTGGCTGGCAGAGAAGGCCCACTCCAACAGCCACCATGTTTTTCTCAAACCTTGGCAAGTTTAGAAGAGTTTTGCAACTGTTTGTTTTTCTGAATGTGTGTGTGCCTTTAAATCTCAACAAGAAAACTGCAAGGGGCAGAGTGAGCAGACAGAGCCACATTGCTCTCAGTCCCTCTGTTTGTTTGGAGGAAAACTCCACCCCCTAGGCTGTTCTTTCATTTTCCTATCAGACTGAAGAAGTTGGTTATATTCAACAACATGAGTAAATGGCCCCAGTTAGATCACAGAAGTGTGTTCTTGCTAACTGTTCATTTTGGCTGCTTTGTGAGAGAATGTGTGTGCTCACTTTCATTTAGTGGAAGTTTAGCTGCTGGAAGATGAGGAAATGAAGACTATTCAGGGGAATTGCACTGCTGTATTTTTATTTATTTTAGGGAATGGGAGTCTCCTGGCTCCACCCACAAAGACTTTGGGCCAAAGTTCCCAGATATTTTCTGGACCTGGCAATGCTAATGCCAGCTGTATAAGGATGGTGCCAACAAATGCATACTGGCATGCCTCCCGGACATCACCCTGCTCCTCCCACCTCTAGAACTGCAGAAATGAAGGAACATACTAAGCATGGGACTATTCTGAGCAGTTTGCAGGCTGGATTTAGAATTGGATATTTTAAGTTGTGCTGAGAAATTATGTGGCAGCCAATGAGAACTTTTCCAGTGTTAGCAAAATTCATTTTCTGTAACTTGTCTGGGTCAGCAATCTCATTTCTGCAGTTTGTACTATTTGCAGTTGTTGAGCAAATCTATTTGCAGTTGTTGAGTAGCCTATTGCAGTAGCCTAATCTGGGTGCTATCAGAGCATAGATAACCTGTAGCCAGAAAAGGCTGTAAGTGGCACACCACCCAAAGTTGGACAAAGGCACTGTGCACCATGGAGATCTGCACCCCTTTCGGTACACACAGACCTAATAGTACTGGCAGTGTTGGGTTGTAAGCTACCTGAAGCCTCCGAAGAACACATGTGGCGAGGTATGCATTTGAAAATAGATTAAAATAAGCTCAGATTCTGTTGATTCACTACTCAGACTTCCTGTTCCATATGTACACAGACATGCCAGGCACACTGATTCCCCTGGCACAACTCTGAAATATACACAACAGGCTACAAACAACACACCACATATTCTGGTATATGAGGCAGTGAACAGATACCCTTTCTTAACTCTGAAATATAAATCAGAAAGGTTACATGGAAACTTGCCCCACATTAGGCTTATGAAAATTTCAACCTGCACATTTCCCACATGTGGCAACACAGCATAATTTGCTTCCTGGAATGAAAGACATTTTCATATATTGGGCTCTCCAGAAAATTAGCTACCTATCAGTTGACTTAGGCATTACCCAGAAGTTTCAGTTCCTTTGCCACACAGACATTATCATTTGGCCTATTCAAGGCTTTCTTCCCCCCCCCCCCCCCGCTCCTCCGAGTTAACTGCTCTTTGAACAAGGCAGCAGGACCACCACCATCACCCCCAGTCTACTGAAACAATTAAAAACTGTATGTCTGATTGTATTCAGGGAAGTGACTACATGGGGTTGCATTATGTAGCACATGCTCTGATAGGTTAAATCAATCCTGGGAAATGTCTTAGGAAAAAAAAATCTGAGCCAATTTCTACTCCACTTAATTGTGAAGCAAAACTCTAAAACATACACAATTGGATAGAGACTGAATGTCGCTTTCATTTTGAGAGAAAGCAAAGCTAGCAGTGAAGAGAAACAGGAATGCAGCTCTCTGTGTGCCCTCTGTGTGCCTCTATGGTCTTCTTTCCCATGCAATGTCATTAAATTAGCCTGTCATTAAATTAGGAAGGGATGTCTCAAAGAGACAGTGGAAAGGAAAGGAAGGGGAAGGGCAGTGGATCTGTCAGATGGACAGAGTTTCTCTACAATTAGAGCAGGCTCTTCTTATTTGGATGAAAGCTGTGGAACTATCTAATGACCCTTATTCCACTGTTATATTTAAATACCACACTTAACTATGACTAGTCTCTGAAACCAGGCTTCAGCTAACAGACAATCACTCTAAGAATGATTTGCCTCAACAAATGCTAGTTTCATCACCTCAATTTTGACCCACCTGCCTCACAGATATTTGAAAGGAATCCCAGCCTGTTTAGTGACCAAGGGACAAGCCATGATGATGTTAGAATGCTGTGCAAAACCATCATTAATTTTAAACCTTAAGCCAGTGGTTCTCACTCCACAGTTGACAACAAGGCACATCAGCAGTTATCCTTGACCAAAAAAGCCATATTTACTTTCACCATGGGCATCGTGCCTGCATCTCAGAAAACAGCCAATGAAAAAAGCACCTTCAGAATCTGCGCCAATGTTTTTTCCTTTGTCTCTTGTAAGAAAAAGCCCCCTACTTTTCATACACATGGACATTGTGATCACCAGTATGGTTGCCAGGGTGCCTGCAGTTTTGACTCACACACATCTGCTCTAAGAAGTGGACTTTGCCCATGGTTTCTAAAGCTTATGTGAATACTATAAGCCTCAGCTTTGCAGCAACATTCTGCATCTCTGGATGGGTGTTAGCCAGAACTACAGACGAGCCTCCAGGCTCTCCTTGCATGCACAATCTTGGTCGTTGTAGTGGAAGAAGCCACACCGCCATGAACTGTACAGGCAAACAGTTTCCAGCCTGTTTCCATGAACCAAAGGCTAACACCACCAGAATCCATCTTGTTTTCCTGACTCCATTACAGCAAAGCAAGAGACTCACGTATCCAACAGCTGCTTCAACTTCTGCATAAGGCAATCAAGCTTATGTTAGGCGTGGATCCTGCCAGACTGCCAAAGCTTTTGTCCAACAGAACCCAAGACAAAGGATGGTGCCAGCAGAGGAGTAAAGAAGAGGAAGAACAGCTTCACTCAAAGCCATAGTTATTGTATAAATTGGGTGTCACCTTAGGTATCGATTTGACCCTCTGTTGTCACATAGATAAGTTTGGATAGCTTGTTTAATCACCTCCACCCAATACCTCCACCCATGCCCTGCCCTAACTGTCACACTGGAGCCTCCCCCTTGCCCATTGTTACCTGGAAGCCCAATCAGGTAACCAGGACCAGGTCTGCTCATTGGCCAGGTATGGGTATCCAATCAGGTGCCCCCAATAAACTGGCCATTGGCTACCACATAAGTCCAGCCCTTATGGTCATTGCGGAGCCTCCTCTTTTTCTGAGGACATGTACCAGCTGACCACCTGTCATCCGCCCCTGAACCTCCTACCCCCTTAGGGGTCAAGGTAGACTTTATAACCTCTGACCCAACATTCTGCACGTGTGCATCTAGCAGTACCCCATTCCTGCTGTTTAGATACATCCCCGATTCCTGATCAGTTGAGGCTCCCTTCCCCCATCGCCCTAGTTTGTCGCCGTTGGAGCCTTCATTGAAGACTACAATCGGTAATTATCACCTTGTTTGTCTATCCCTGTGTTACCTCTGCATTTCTCTCTATTTTTATTAGGTCTGTATGTGTCTTATATGTATCCATTACCTTGTATGTGTGTTCTATAAGTTTCTGTAATAAAGCATAATTGTTTTACTTAATTAGTGTCCTTGGTAAATTTAGCAATAATTTCTGGAAGTGGAATCCTGTATACATAGATTCTAGGTCCTTTTGAGCCAAAGTTGCCCACCTGTCAATTCCCCAACCTCTTTTGAGGGCATTTTGGCTTACACTCTTTGCTTCAACTGGTGCAGCCCTTCATTTTCTGCTCGCTGCATCTTGCAGCATTCTCATTTCAATGGTGATCATTGTTTCGAGGTGGGAACCAACTTCTGATCCTAAGTCCATTGAGCAAGAACCTGGTCCACTTTCCTGAAACTTGGGAGAGATGCCATATTGGGGAATGGTACTCAGAAGAGCCACAGTTTGAACATGTTGAAGAGCCACATGTGGCTCCTGAGCCACTAAGTGAGTATCACTGTCTTTAGCTAATAAAACCAGCTTTAGATTATGACTTTAAATCCATATAGGTTCCTTCAGATGTGTAGGCAGGGCCACAGCCAGCAGGCGGCATTGGGAGCACCCCACCCAACCCTGGGCAAAGTCTCTCCCATAATTTTAAGGGGTGGAGGGAAAGCCTGACTGCTTATTCAGTTCAGGTGGGTAGCCATGTTGGTCTGAAGCAACAGAACAAACAGGGAATATTGGGAGGGGGGTAGATTCTATAAGGGACACTGCCTCCCACTGGCTAAGGTCCTGTGTGTAGGTCATAGGCCATGAAGTGCTTTAAAGGTCATAACCAGCACAGTGAATTGAACTCAGAAATGAAAGTTATCTCAGTCTGCTTTAATCAGGGCTGATGCTAGACTGTCTGGCACCCTAGGCAAGGCTAACTTCTGGCACACACACACACACACACACGGCAACTGATAACGTCACCGAATCACATGGGCAGCACCCAGTTTGGCACCCCAGAAGGCCAATGCCCTTGGCAATTGCCTAGTTTGCCTAATGGCAGGGCTGGCCTTGGCTTTAATTAAGAGCCGTATAGTTGTTATCTTGTTCCAGAGATATGAACCTTTGATACATAAGATGATTGCTACATTCAATGTCCCCTCACAGCATTTTCTGCATGGTGCCTGTTGCATCTGAGGACTTAATGCCATGATAGAAGGGGCTCCTTCAGCCAGTCACACTTAATATTTGGGGGACGGGTATATGTGCAGTCCACTGGCAGCATGTGGTGCAGGGAACAGTCGATTGGAAAACCAGAACTGCAAACATTTCAGTCCAAAGGTCAAGACAGACAAGACAGCTGGAGATATGTGACCAGAGATTTTCAGAATCTTTTAAAACTTAGTTACTACTGCATGGGGCTCACAACTGAGATTGTGGTTGCTTGGGGAGAGCAGAGAGAGTTTAACTTTTCCACCCTCTACATAGTTTTGCTAACAGAAACTGCTGCCAGCCCCCCCCCACTTTCATCCCTTGCAGCCTGAATATATATACTGCACTTCTAACTCCACGAGCACGTCCCACGAAGCAAGCACAGAGCACGGACAGCAATCACCATGTGTTAAGTCTCATCGATCTTGTCGCAGCAAACACAGCAGAGGATCTTGCAGCAGTGAGCACAGCAAATGCTTTCCAAGGCAACCTTTTTGGGAGGGAAGGGGACTGGAAGAGGTAAAAAGATGGGAGGGAGAGAAGAAAGCAGGGAAAACAGTGAAGAGAAGCTGAAGGGGGAAAAGAATAGAAAAGGGTAGGCATGCGGGAGAGAATAAAAAAGGATGGAGTCTGGCATGCCTATTCTAAGCCCATGTGAAGTCCACTGACCTCAGGGGACTTTGAAGGGTGTGAGTGACTGCTTAGGATGGAACTGTCACAGGCTTCCATACTAAAATCTTTTGAGCTCATTTTTATATTGTGGTTTGTGAGCTAATAAAACTATATACAAATAAGGAAGAAAACGGAGCATCTTTATGGCTGGCTAACTGCCACTGCAAATTGCTGAAAAGTACCAGTGCTTTTAAAATCAGTTTGGGCAACAATCTTATGGGAAACAGGATGAGAATTTTACAAACAATTAAAGACAAATAGTCTGCACTTCACATTTGTTGAGTTCTCAGGGAACCAGGGGGACACATGTAGGAGGGGCTTTTAAATTTGCAAGCATTCCCTACTCCACTTTGTAATACTGTATCTAGATGGTAAATGGGATTTGTGAATTCATCAAAGGCTCCTTAGTAAGCTCAGGAGTCATGGAGTAAAAGGACAAGTCCTCTTGTGGATCAAAAACTGGCTAATTAATAGGAAACAGAGAGTGAGTATAAATGGGCAATTTTCGCAGTGGAAGATGGTAAGCAGTGGGTGCCGCAGGGCTCAGTACTGGGTCCCATGCTCTTTAACTTGTTCATTAATGATTTGAAGTTGGGAGTAAGCAGTGAAGTGGCTAAGTTTGCGGATGACACTAAATTGTTCAGGGTGGTGAGAACCAGAAAGTATTATGAGGCACTCCAAAGGGATCTGTCGAGGCTGGGTGAGTGGGTGTCAACGTGGCAGATGAGGTTCAGTGTGGCTAAGTGCAAAGTAATGCACATAGGGGCCAAAAATCCTTGCTATAAATACAAGTTGATGGGGTGTGAACTGGCAGAGACTGACCAAGAGAGAGATTTTGGGGTCGCGGTAGATAACTCACTGAAAATGTCGAGACAGTGTGCAATTGCAATAAAAAAGGCCAATGCCAGTATCATAATGCCCATGTATAAATTGATAGTGCAGCCTCATTTGGAGTACTGTGTACAATTCTGGTCACTGCACCTCAAAAAAGATATCATAGCATTGGAAAAAGTGCAGAAAAGGGCAACTAGAATGATTAAAGCGTTGGAACACTTTCCCTATGAAGAAAGGTTAAAACGCTTGGGGCTCTTTAGCTTTGAGAAACGTCGACTGCAGGGTGACATGATAGAGGTTTACAAGATTATGCATGGGATAGAGAAGGTAGACATTTCTCCCTTTCTCACAATACGAGAACTCATGGACATTCAATGAAATTGCTGAGTAGCCAGGTTAGAACGGATAAAAGGAAGTACTTCTTCACCCAAAGGGTGATTAACACATGGAATTCACTGCCACAGGAGGTGGCGGCGGCTACAATAAACAGCTTCAAGAGGGAATTAGATAAACATATGGAGCAGAGGTCCATCAGTGGCTATTAGCCACAGCATATTGTTAGAACTCTCAGTCTGGGGCAGTGATGTTCTGTATTCTTGGTGCTTGGGGGGGGGGGACACAGTGGGAGGGCTTCTAGCCCCACTGGTGGACCTCTGATGGCACTTGGTTTTGGGGGGGGGGGTTGACCACTGTGTGACACAGAGTGTTGGACTGGATGGGCCATTGATGTGATCCAGCATGGCTGCTCTTATGTTTTTATGTGATATTGTGGTCCTCCAGTTTTGCTAGAGTGGTGTTATTTTGAGGTTGGGCACCTCAGTGGCAAATCCCAGAGAGAACTCCAGTTTTCTGCATTATACCTCTGAGGATGCCAGTCACTGTTGCTGGCGAAACATCAGGTCTCACAATGCTAAGTCCACGGCCACACAGCTCGGAAAATCTACAACCAATTTCTACAACATTTACTTTGTTCTTCTCCTTACCCATCTTTCCCTTTAGTTTTCTGGCACCCCACAACCATTACAGGATTTCTCCCCCCTCCCCATCAGTTTTGTGCAGATCTAGATTTTCTAGAGGTCAGGCTTAGCCTTTGGAAAACACCAGCTTTTCCCTAGCCTCACTCTCAGTCTGTGACTCATCAAGCATCAGCAGAATAAGACAATGATGCCTTCATGTCATCCACTTTTTTTTGGGGGGGGGGGGGGTCTCTGAGATTCTCTGCTATGTGAATTTCATCCCTCTCACACAAAGCCTATATGATTCTTACCTGAGAAATGACAAAGCACATATACAGTATAATTTGACTTCTCATGTAATTATACTAGATGGTTTTATTTTTATTCTATCGGCAACCCTGCTAGTGGTAGTATAAATCTTCTTTCAGGGCTCTGAGACAGTGCTTCAACAATTCTTTAAGAATATCTCCCATAATTCCAAATGATAAAATGTTTCCCATGGAATATGGAAGGCCCAGACTTTCACAGCTATAGCACTTCAGATGTCACCCTAGCATACTTTAATCAGGAATACCTAAAAAGTAAAAACAGAGTTGCCCTTACAGTGGGAATCATGTGCCTGAAAGGCTGCTTGGTTCCCGGGTCCCACAAAGGCCGCAGACAGGAACGTGGGTGAGACCATGTGTCTGGCATACCAGCCTGGAACGCCTACGTTCCCCATTGTGTGAAGAGCCAAAAGGGCACAGGGATCTCACATCCGTGTTCACCCACATTCTCACTTCCTTATGCTGACACATGCACTATTGACAAATTGATGACTGTATTGAATCCTGTAAACTGTATAGCTTTGCATTAAACAGATGTTTCCTGTTATTTGTTTAAGTGCTATGTACTAGGGTAAATTTAGCTTCAAGACAGCATGTATAAATAAAATGAGGGTTGGCTGAAAGGGCAGACCTCTCTGCTTCCTCAAGATACACGTGTCGACTGATCATTCCTACACCTTACCTGTAACTGTTGTTCATCAGTGGCTTCTGTGCAGATACACATTGGGACTGCACTTGTGCAGGCCAGTGACAGATATTTTCTTTCTAGCTCAAAACTCCACAAGGGGGTGCTTTGCCCCTTTTGGAGCTGGTACATGCATGAGATTCCTGGCCAGTATGTCACGTACTCTGAGGACAAGCGCCCCCTGCCCTCAGTTCCTACCAAGCCACCATGAGCCTCTGACCATGGCACAATAGGCCCTGTTAGAGCTCATGGCAGGGCAGGAGGGAGGGAATGTTTGTCTGCAGAGAAGACATTAATAAACAGTTACAGGTAAGTGCAACTCTGTTTTCATCTTCCATCTTCTCATGCAGCTCTGCATTGGGACCATTAGCAAGCTACTCACCAGAGGAGGTGGGACAAGTCTCTCATGAGAACACAATTTGCAGAATAGCCTTGCCCACATCTGCTTCTTTCCTTACCTGAAGATCTAGAGCAGGGGTGGCCAAACTTGCTTAATGTAAGAACCACATAGAATAAACATCAGATGTTTGAGAGCTGCTAGACATGAACGTCAGATGTTTTGAGAGCCACAGGAAGAAAGGAAGGGAGGGAGGGAGGAAAATAGATGGGGAAGAGGAGGAAGAGATGGAAAGAAAGCAACTTTTACTTTAAATGCATTCTCCAAACTGCTGGCTGGCTTGACTTGGACAGTTGGAACTCGAATAATTGTTTTACTCTTTACTGGATACTCTTTACTTTTTAATTATGCTACAGAAAACTAATACAGCTATCATTTTGAAATTAATTTCCATTTTAAAAAAAATAGTGTATAGTGAATCTTTTCAGTGTAACATAATTGTCTACATGTATTCACAGATACATATCATACAATAATTAAAGTAATGTATGTATAACCAGTATTCAATGTAGCATCAGGTACTGCAGCGTGAGTCTCAGGATTTGGGATGTGGGAGACCGGCAATGCTGTTTCCACCTGCTTTGTCACTTGATAATTCTGTCAAAAACAGTCTCCACAATACAAAATGTTACTTCAGAAGCAGGCCACAAACCCAGTGTTGTGAGCCAAACTATATTACATAATACATTTTGCTTGGCTTTTTATATTTGTGAAGGCCTTGTCATCAGTCCCTTCTTGATATAATTTCTCCTGTGCTAAAGAACAGGAAACACATGTTATTAAAGTACCAGAATTAAAGTGTGCTTTTAGGATCCATGACTTTAAAAAGTGGATGCTGAAACAAAACCAGCTGTGAAGTTGTTCAGGGAGGTGGCAGCATTAGAACCTGAAAGACCAGAATAACAGGAAAGAATCATAAAAGAGATCACACCAAGTATAATACTGTAATTAGAATATAAGAGCAATAATTGCAAGGACATCCTGTAGAGTAAGAAATGTCAATAAATCGAGAGAGTCCTGCAACATGGTGGAAATGAGATCAGGAATAAGCCACATTGAAAAGGTTCAACTCCAACTGGATTTTAAAACCTGGAACTCAAGGTAAGCACTGATTGGAGAAATAGTTGTCAGAATAGAGAAGGAAAGGAATTCAGTTAAATTTTTGTGAGTATCCCGCTTGAAAATGCAGCATGAGAAACAAGGAAGATCAGAGATACTAAAAAGAGGAGAAAATCATTTAGTAATGGTAAACAAGGGACAGGAGAGGTACCAACAAATTTTAATGCTTTGAAATGCAGGGCGTAATTGCAGATTTTGCCATAAGCAAAACATCCATAGGAACTGTAAGGCACCATCACTCAGAAGGAAGGAAGTGTAGCTCAATGACAGAGAATCTGCTTTACATGCGGAACCCTCACCACATTCATTTAAAAGGATGAGGTAATAGGTGATGAGAAAAACCTCTGCAGGTGACCCTGGAGAGCCACTGCCAGTCATAATAGACTACACTGATCTTGATAGACCAGTGGTCTGACTCACTAGACAGCAACTTCATTCATGTATTTATGTGCTAGAGAGAACAAATGGCTGTATATGAAAACATGCAAGAAAACCATGTAAGAGGTGTGGGGGGGGGGGCAGGGGGGAGGCCAATTCACAGTACAGAGAAAACCCAACCAAAACAGCCCAGCACCATTTCATTCCTTCTACATGAAACCTAAGGCAAAACATAGGGAAAACCCATTGTTGTTGCTTTAAAGCAATATCAGCTGTCCTTGCTCTTATGTCTGTAGGGGTTCTCTTCCCTGTTTTGTGCTTGCTATAGAATTCTCCTTTTACATAAATAGGTTTAATATCTAGCTTTCAGGTGCAACATTCTTCTTTGTAATATAAGCATTCATGCAGGGGTCCTTCCAATTTTTCCTTCTGCCTTTCTTGAATTTAGGTTACTGTCTCCCCACCACCACCCCGTTAATATCTTTTTGGCTGCTATGAAAACATGCAATTCTTCTTAGTCTTATGAACTGTGAATTCACTCCCCCCACCCCATTTGTTCATAAAAAACAGAGCACCACATGTGGGAGGAGCAATACAAGCCATAACAACTTTGCTGAAGTCAGCAAGGACTTTGCAGGTGCCATCCTGCCAAGGGGCAAAATCCACATCTGCCTTTACACATCTGCTTTCTCTGTTGTGGCTCCTGCCTTGGGGAATGGCCTGCCCAAGGAGGTCAAGCAAAGCTCCCACTCTCCTGGCTTTCTGCAAACTATGCAAAACTGAACTATTGAAGAGGGCTTTTCTAAACAGGTAATAGGGTTGAACTGCACAAAATAGTTTTACAGACTTATTTGGATAAATGATTAGAGACTGTTGGTCTGTATGGCTGTATATAATTACGGTAAGTAGGAGCCTGTTTTTGTAATTTCTGTACCATTAATGTATTAAGTGAATAGTTATGCAATGCTTCAGTTCTTTCTGATGGTCCCAGACTTCTGAAATCCTGATGCATTGGTTACTGAGTGATCCATCTTTGTGGTTGTACCGGCTCACTACGTGTAATCTGCCTTGAGTCCTTGTGAGAAAGGTGCACTAGGAATAATATAAATAAAATAACTTACAAAATAAAGAAAGAACGTTTATTGCAAGCAAATGATATTGGGTCTTTACTTCACTATAAATGGGTATGTGTACCTGAGCCTTTCCTCCTTCTTAGTTTCATGCCTGACGATGGATTTCTTTTGTAGTAAATCAGTAGGAAGTGTTTGTACTTCATAAAGATGCAGAGGCATTCCCCACCTACTTAAAAAAGGATAATCCAGTGGGGATCATTTTAATAAAGCATAGCTTCTAAAGAAACTGATTGAAATGCCAATGGCACCTTTAGAATCTGGAGGTGAGAGAGTTGCAGCTAGCTATTAGACATGAAAAAATTTCTTTCAACATTTCTCATAAAGAAGTTCTCACATCTCCACCATTATGTCTCCGGCAAGAATGTCTGTAATCTTCAGAAAGAAGTTGACTACCAGTGCTAGAGGAAAGAATCATTCATGTCATGATCAGACAGTGTTTAGTTTTTACTGGAACAGAAATGTTAGTTTGTATGCTGCTGGAATCCAGAGAAATTTTTGATACAGCCAGAACAAAAACATCTTTGTGTGCATGTTTTGTCAAACACATAACTTAAAACGTGAATAGCAATTCTTGGCATGTTTGTGCACTACCAGAGATTAAAACATACATGTCTAACTTGTTTGCCAGTGTGTTTGGGAATAGCCAAATTGTATGAGGATTGTTCTCAGCTTTCAGCAATGAATCTGATGGAGGTAAAAACAGTGTACACTGTTTCTGCCCCCAAACAGGTTACGTTGCCAGCCAGATATAGATTGCAGCATGACAATGCAAGATGAGCACAGTTGTAGGGAAAACAAGCACCAATCCTGAACTTTTGTGAACTATTATATCATCATAGGCAGATCTCATCATTCTGTTGGTAGCTTTTAGTCAATCTACTCAGTAAATTGCTGTGATATGGATAGCCCAGGCTAGCCCAATCTCATCAGGTCTTGGAAGCTCAGCAGCAGCAGCCCTGGCTTGTATTTGGATGCAAGACCTCCAAGGAATACCAGGGTCATGACACTGAGACACCATAAATCAGCTGTGACCTGAGGACACTTTCCACCACCATTCAATAAACTAGGAATGTGGAATGCTGCCCAATATTTAAAAAAAATACTTGCAAGAAATAAACTAGCATTTTTTTTTGGGGGGGGGGGGTTGTGTTTGAAAGTTTCTTGTACAGCAGAGGTCCTCAACATGGCGCCCATAGATGCCAACACCTTTTCTGGTACCCACCAAGTCTTTTTAGAAAGTGGGCAGGGCCAGGTAGGGATTTTGCCAAGCAAGACTCCTGATTGACTGTGGGAGATTTGATTGGCTGTGCATTTTTTAAAAATGTTGTTTTGGTAGCAGCTGCCCCCAGAACACAAGGATCTGCACTGTGTTACTGAAGTTAAGCTGTGGCAATCATTTTGTCTGCCTCCTGCAGCAGCCATTTTGTGGCATCCTTTTTTTTTTGCTGCGACTACCACGCCATGTCAGAATTTCAAACGAGCCCTCAGGAACAAAAAGGCTGAACATCAATGTTGTACTTACATCTCTTTACTCTGTTTTTTTTTAAGAAGAGAGATTTAAAGGGAACTTTAAAAATGTGTTACCCCAATGGGCAGACTGAAATGGTACTATTTATGACAGATCCTAATTTGTTTACTGTACTGCAATAATTAATAACAGAATAATTGTAGCCCTGAACCCTAATAACGTGACTACTCACCTGCTTCTAAGAGTGTTACTGGGCTCAAATCTGCAAACCAATATGGCTACCCTCTGAAAGTAACTAGAAGAAGAAGAGATTGGATTTGATTGGATGGAAGTGTCTCAGCTGCAGTAGAAGAAGGTGCTTGGATCTAGAACAGAGCTGCTGGTAAGGTGAGTGAGACTTGATTTGCTTTTCTATAACTGCTGGGGAGCATTACCTAGGGTTGCTGTGGGAGGTAACTGTGTGTGTGCTTGGTGCCTGCTGGAGAGGGGTTTTGTGTAGCTGTTGATGAGTAAGGAGAGCTTGTTTGCCTGGGGGTAATTGCTGGCCCCACCCACCTCTGACTCAACAGCAAGAGCAACAGCAGAGGGTGGATTTGTAACTGGTTGACAGATTGCACCCAAAGAGTGCTTGTGAATGGTTCCTCATCCTCTTGGAGAGGAGTGACAAGTGGAGTGCCTCAAGGATCTGTCCTGGGACCTGTTTTGTTCAACATCTTTATCAATGATTTGGATGAAGGAATAGAGGGAATGCTTATTAAATTTGCAGATGATACTAAATTGGGAGGGGTTGCAAACACAGAAGAAGACAGAAAAAGGATACAGGATGACCTTGACAGGCTGGAAAACTGGGCTAAAATCAATAAAATGAATTTTAACAGGGATAAATATAAAATTCTGCATTTAGGTAGGAAAAATCCAATGCATGGTTATAGAATGGGGGAGACTTGTCTTAGCAGTAGTATGTGCGAAAAGGATCTAGGGATCTTAGTGGATCATACACTGAACATGAGTCAACAGTGTGATGCGGTGGCTAAAAAGGCAAATGCAATTTTGGGCTGTATCAACAGAAGTATAGTGTCCAGTTCATGTGATGTGATGGTATCACTTTACTTTGCTCTGGTAAGCCCTCATCTGGACTATTGTGTTCAGTTTTGGGCACCACATTTTAAGAAGGATATAGACAACCTGGAACAGGTCCAGAGGAGGGTGACGAAGATGGTGGGGGGTCTGGAGACCAAGTCCTATGAGGAAAGATTGAAGGAGCTGGGGATGTTTAGCCTGGAGAGCAGACGGCTGAGAGGTGATATGATCACCATCTTCAAGTACTTGAAGGGCTGTCATATACAGGATGGTGTGGAATTGTTTTCTGTGGCCCCGGAAGGTAGGACCAGAACCAATGGGTTGAAATTAAATCAAAAGAGTTTCCAGCTCAACATTAGGAAGAACTTCCTGACCATTAGAGCGATTCTTCAGTGGAACAGGCTTTCTCGGGAGGTGGTGGGTTCTCCTTCCTTAGAGGCTTTTAAACAGAGGCTAGATGGCCATCTGACAGCAATGAAGATCCTGTGAATTTAGGGGGAGATGTTTGTGAGTTTCCTGCATTGTGCAAGGGGTTGGACTTGATGACCTTAGAGGTCCCTTCCAACTCTTTGATTCTATGATTCATAATGCCCCTGTATAAATCGATGGTGCGGTCTCATTTGGAGTACTGTGTGCAATTCTGGTCACTGCACCTCAAAAAGGATATTATAGCATTGGAAAAAGTGCAGAAAAGGGCAACTAGAATGATTAAAGGTTTGGAACACTTTCCCTATGAAGAAAGGTTAAAACGCTTGGGGCTCTTTAGCTTGGAGAAACGTCGACTGCGGAGTGACATGATAGAGGTTTACAAGATTATGCATGGGATGGGGAAAGTAGAGAAAGAAGTCCTTTTCTCCCTTTCTCACAATACAAGAACTTGTGGGCATTCAATGAAATTGCTGAGCAGTTAGGTTAGAACGGATAAAAGGAAGTACTTCTTCACCCAAAGGGTGATTAACATGTGGAATTCACTGCCACAGAAGGTGGCGGCGGCTACAAGCATATTTTTATCCAATCAAGGGGGATTGGATAAAAATATGAAGCAGAGGTCCATCAGTGGCTATTAGCCACTGTGTGTGTGTGTGTGTGTTTTGGCCACTGTGTGATACAGAGTGTTGGACTGGATGGGCCATTGGCCTGATCCAACATGGCTTCTCTTATGTTCTTATGATTTATATCCCGCCCTTCACTTGGAATCTCAGAGTGGCTTACAGTCTCCTTTCCCTTCCCTTCCCTTCCCAGCAACAAACATCCTATGAGGTAGGTGGGGCTGAGAGAGCTTTGCCTGAAACTGCTCTGAGAGAATAGCTCTGACAGAGTTGTGACTGACCCAAGGTCACCCAGCAGCTGCATGTGGAGGAGTGGAGAATCCAACCCAGTTCTCCCAGATTACAGTCTGTGCACTTAACCACTATACCAAACTGGCTTTCAAGTTTCTTTGAGTTGTCCATTACACATATGAAAAGTTCTCCATAGTTCACTTAAAGGTTCCCTTGTGAAGTAGTTAATTGAGCAGGATACAAACTAGTCCCTCACCGGAAGCATCTTACTTCCATTTGTTCATACATTTTCTTTGTTTTAGCTGGAAGAACCATGGATTGCTGGAGGAAAATACATAGCAGGGGTTGGATTTTCCCCACCTTGATCCTGTGCATATATGGCTTCTTTGCCATGATGAGACCATCAGAGTTTTTCTTCACACCATATCTAACAGGACCTGATAAAAACCTGACCATTGAGGAGGTACCGTGAAACTCTTTACCTGCACTGGGATGCATAAAAGCTTTGGGCTTTTCCAGGTTGTGTTTTCCTGGATTGCATCACTAATTTGCTCTGACAACATAGCCCCAGCCTCTGCAAGCACTCTTTGTTGTTGGGAAATCACCTTTTCAGTACACAAGCCATTAGCTGCAGGTGCAGTTCTCTTGCAATCCTGCTGTGAAAAAACTACTGCAAAGCTGATGTGAGATGGGAGGTAATGATGATTCTCAGTTCCCAAACTCAGTTCCCTCTACCTTCCTAAGTGGGGTAAGGGGGAAATTACTGCCACTGAACAGCATGAAGTTCCAGAGACATTGTCAGTCCACATACACCACACATAGAGATCCTCTGTTCCATTGTGAACATGTAATACAGAATTTAAAAATTAAATTCAGCTTTGGAGGGGGACAGTGAAGCAACTGTGAAGAATATACTAGTTCACTTCACATGAATGCAAGCATGATTGCACAGTGATTTGTTTTGAAATGCTTTGTATTTTTTATTTGGGGGGTATTTTTAGGGCATACACTCTGGATTTATTGATTTTAACAGCTTTTTCAGAAGCAGGAATAAATGAAAATATTTTCATAGATATGAATGGAGTGATATTGAGTCCTCTGAGATTCCTTTAAGCTTCAATCTGGGCCAGTTAAAATAGCTATCATTCTTCAGAAACAGGATCAACCTAAGTTTCCACAGGCTGGATGGAAGTGAGTGATGGAGCGATGAAGGCCTCAACATGACCAAGTCTGTGTGGCTACTTAAATCTAGAGAATGAAGCTAGGAGCACAGCAGTTTCTACTAACCAGAAAAAGCCGTAGGTTTGAAGAAAAACCTGAAAAAGTACTTTGGGGATTAAACCTCCTCCCTAATAATAAAAGCAGAGCCTGTAGTTTTAAGAAACTCAGTAGCCATTATGACTGCTCACGTGCAATTCTCATTCATTTTTTTTTTAATCTTCCATATTGCTAACATCGTTCTAGAATTACCTTAAAACAGAAATGATCTCAAGGGCTGTAATTTAGTTGTCTGTGCATCTAGGAGAGATTCAGCTGCAGCCTAAACTCCTGAGTGGCCAGTCAGAGAGAGTACCCAATGAGCTTCCATGAAAGAGTGGGGAATTGAAGTTGAGTCTCTCAGAACTTTGGCACAGCAGCAACAATACCACTGGACTTGCCATTTGCCTGCTGTGGGTTGGAAATCTCCTGAAACTGGTGAAAAAGTGAAAAACAACTGTGGTGAAATTGTTGTATCATTTCTGGAGAAAACCCAGAAGTGAAATTACATCTCTGTAGGAATCTAAGGATTTTCTAGGGAATCTTAGAAATTCCTATGGAAGTGTAATGTCACTTCCAGGTTTTTCCACAGAAGTGTCATAACACTGTCCCTCATGTCCCCACTCCCTACTCTAACAAGCCAGTGGCAACCCTAACCATACTACCTCACATTGCTACCACAGGGCCATTTCATAGGTTTGCACCCAACAAGATAGTGACAATATTGAACCTTGCACATGTGAAAGGATTTGAAGGGGCACTGATAGGTAAATTGCCAGTCTCAATTATTTATTTGGCCTCAGCAAGTTATTTGAATTACTGTTGAAAGTTCAGTGGCATATATAAGTAAAAAAGCTGCCCCCTAGTAGCTGAATCCGCTTAGTCTTTTCACTTCACAGTTCCTACTCCAACAGGATTACTACCCTTTTTCTGGTCCAAACTTCCAGCACCCTCCAGTTTTTCATAGTCTCGAAGAGGGCCTCCTTCTCCCTTCAGTTGTTTCCTGAGGAGGACATTTATTCTTTGGAATTACTGTTTAAGAGAATTATACTGGAGAAGCAATTTTAATCTCCAAAAGCCCCTGAAATTGCTTGTGTGTGGGAAGGTGGCTGTGCTAATACCATAAGCTTCTATTGGTGCCCATGACGTCTCCGCAACTGATTTTTCCATCTGCTTCTGCCCCCTCCCCTTTATCAGAGATTCCAACTCCACCCTCTCAATCACTTAAAACATAAGCCTGATATAATTTTTGTTGCAAAACAACTGGGTTGTGTGCATGGCACATACAAAGTGAATCAATCACTTTCAGCAATGCTAGTGCCCTCCCTTTCCTTTATGGAAGGATAATATGCTAATTCCTGCGGCTATCAGTCTCTGAAAGTGAACTGCTACCTGCACTGGGGCAAAATGGGGAGTTTGAAAATGCTGTATGAAACCCCCACCAGCAATATCATATTTCCTCTCACACATACACAGAATTTAGTGAAAGCATTAATGCACAGACAGTGTTACTGAGTGAAACTGTGAATTAAATATTGATCAAGGGTAGCTGCTTACCTCTGTTTACCATGTTTAGGGGAAGGGGTATGGAACAAAAACAGGGAAGGAGATGAAGGGACAGAGGAGATGGTAGAGAACAGTGGTGACTCCTATCAATAATAATAATAATAATAATAATAATAAATTTTATTTGTACCCCGCCCTCCCCCGCCGAAGCAGGCTCAGGGCGGCTAACAATACGGTGACCAATGGTGCACCAACAATAAAACAGTTACACTAGAAACATTAAATTAACATTAAACTAACCTTAAAAGCCTGAATTAAAACAATTAACTAAAACATTTTATGACGCTATCCTTAACACTCTTCTAGTTGATGCTGATGGCGGATTTCCAGTTATTCATAAGCTAATTTAAAAAGGGTGGTCTTGCAGGCCCTGCGGAACTGATCAAGGTTCCGCAGGGCCCGCACCTCCTCTGGGAGTTGGTTCCAGAGATGTGGGGCTGCGGCCGAAAAGGCCCGAGAGCGAGTATTCTGTAGTTTAATTTGTCTTGGCCCAGGGGTAGTCAGTCTGTTCTTTCCTACTGACCTCAGTGCTCTCTGGGGTTCATACGGGGAGAGACGGTCCCTCAGGTAGGCTGGTCCTCGGCCATATAGGGCTTTAAAGGTGATAACCAGCACTTTGTACTGGACCCGGTATACAATCGGTAACCAGTGCAGTTCGCGTAGCCCCGGCCGCACATGTTCCCATCTTGGGAGACCAAGTAACAGCCTGGCCGCCGCGTTCTGCACTAGCTGTAACTTCCGGGTCCGGCACAGAGGCAGCCCCATGTAGAGGGCGTTACAGTAGTCCAATCGTGAGGTGACCGTCGCATGGATCACCGTTGCTAGGTCCCGACGCTCCAGGAAAGGGGCCAACTGCTTTGCCCGCCTCAGATGGAAGAAAGCTGACTTGGCAGTGGCTGTTATCTGGGCCTCCATTGATAATGAAGACTCCAGTAAAACACCCAGACTCTTCACCTGCTGCGCCGCCTTTAGCTGCACACCATCGAAGGTCGGGAGGGATATTTCCCTCCCTGGAGCGCCGCGACCCACACAGAGAACCTCTGTCTTTGCCGGATTCAGCTTCAGCCCACTCAGTCTAAGCCACGTTGCGATAGCCTGTAACGCCCGATCCAGGTCTTCCGGGGGGGAGGCGGGCCGGCCGTCCATTAGCAGATAGAGCTGGGTGTCATCCGCATATTGGTGGCAGCCCAGCCCAAACCTCCTGGCAATCTGGGCAAGGGGGCGCATATAGATGTTGAATAACATCGGGGAGAGGACTGCTCCCTGAGGCACCCCACAATCTAGTGTGCGCCTCTGGGATCGTTCACCCCCGATCGCCACCCTTTGTCCCCGACCCATGAGGAAAGAGGAGAGCCATTGTAAAGCAGACCCCTTAACCCCAATGTCGGCGAGGCGGTGGATCAGTAGCCAATGGTCGACCGTATCAAATGCAGCCGACAGATCTAATAACATCAGCACTGCTACACCGCCTCGATCCAGTTGCCGTTGGAGGTCATCTGCCAAGGCGACCAAGACCGTCTCCGTCCCGTGGCCCGGTCGGAAGCCAGACTGGCACGGGTCTAGGATAGAAGCGTCATCTAGAAATCTCTGTAGCTGCAACGCCACTGCCCTCTCGATGATTTTACCTAAAAATGGTAAGTTAGACACCGGTCGATAGTTCGCCAATTCGGCCGGGTCTGCTGTTGATTTTTTCAAGAGGGGGCGGACCAAGGCCTCTTTCAGAGGCGTTGGAAAACGCCCCTCTAAGAGGGATCTATTTATGATGTCCCGTAGAGGACATCTAAGCTCCCTCTGGCAAGATTTAATCAGCCAGGAGGGGCAAGGGTCCAAGGGTCTATCACAGTTCGGGAGGGGGGGGTGTCACATCTTGCAGAGTTACTCCAGTCTAAGCCTATTGACTTAAAGGAGCCAAGACTGGAGTAACTTTTCACAGGATTTTTCCTTTTTCCTTCCAGGTAACACAGAAAGTTCTCCCAGTCTGGACGTACTCCTACTTGGCTCTGCTGTTCCCTGTGTTTCTGCTTACAGACTACCTACACTACAAGCCTGTCATTTTCATCCAGGGAATTAGTTTAATTATTACTTGGCTGTTGCTTTTATTTGCACATGGTGTGCGGGCCATGCAGCTGGTGGAGTTTATCTTCGGAATGGTGACTGCTACAGAGGTGGCCTACTATGCCTACATATACAGCGTTGTCAGTGTTGACCATTACCAGAAGGTGACAAGTTATTGCAGAAGCATTACTTTGATATCAACTACAGCAGCTTCCTTGCTGGGGCAACTTTTAGTCTCTTTAGCCCACGTGTCTTATTTTTATCTGAATGCCATATCATTGGCTTCTGTCTCCATGGCGTTTATAACTTCATTCTTTCTTCCAATGCCACAAAAAAGTATGTTCTTTCATGGAAAGTCTTCCCCAGACATATCAATTGAGCCAACAGATAAGAATCCACCAGATACAGCCAACCAGCCAAAAAACCAACAGGGCAAAGATCTTAGGACAACATCTGAGAACTCTCAGAAAACTCACCAACTGTTCAAAAACCAAGACCCAAAACACTTTCTGGCAGTGCTTGTGCAACTATGCAAGGACTTGAAGGAATGCTACACCACGAAGAAACTTCTTTATTGGTCAATATGGTGGGCATTAGCCACTGCAGGCTTTAGCCAGACCGTGAATTACATTCAAGTGCTATGGGATCATAAAGCACCTTCCCATAGCTCTGCAGTTTATAATGGAGGTGTGGAAGCAATAGCGACATTTCTAAGTAAGCTTATGATTTTAGATCCAATATGTATGTGGAGTATGTTTGCCTGTTAGTCAAACTTTGTTTCTCCCTATGCAGCATAAAGGACAAAAATGTTATACAACCAAAATACAATGAACCAGATTTGCCTTGGACTAGAGCCTGACACACATTTAGATTTCTACAACCAACTTTTGTACCCCATTTATTAAAATAGGAATTGCATGTGAATGCATACAGATCTGCTGCCTGCATAGAAATAAGACATACGTACCTTCAGGACAGAGTTCTGTGCATGTGTCAGAGCTTTCAACCCATAAAAAATAGAACTGGGAGAAAAAAAATCATTTTGGCAAGTTTATCTACAAATCTTAGGTATGTCTATTTAAGAAAGTGTGGCTGGTAACATTTCAGCTTCTGAACTGCAGCTAGAAAATTAAGCTTTCCTTCATGATCAAGCAGAACTAATTTTGAAGAAAAACTCAAGGAAGAGTCTATCCTGATATTTTAAAATATAATTATGAAAGCAACAAGTATTACTGGATCTAACAATAAACTAGCCAACCTGTGTACAGGTAACAAAAGCTGCACAACAGGTCCTTCTGTTATTTCATGCTAGTGTTATTTTGGAATATCATCAAGCCTGTTAGGATACTACACTATGGGTCATCCTGTGGGAGTGTGCAGTTTTAAAAATATTTTTGCGGTATTATGTTTCAAAAAAAACCCTTCCATTCTTATTTTTATTACTTCCATTTGATTAGCACCACTTCCATCGTATGAATTTCTGTATTTGCTCCCCATATACGTAACCCGCCCCCCCCCCCCCCCCCATTGTACAGCCATTGGGGAGAGAGAGAGAATAAAATCTTTCCCTCTCTCCTTTGTTGCCGAGTATGAAATTCTCTGCCTACTGTACTAGGCGAAACTAGTAGTACTGGAGGTACAAACCTCAGTTCCAGATACCTCCTGACCTCACAATAAGCCCAAGGGAGGTGAGGGAGAGAGAAAGACACTTCCCATGTTACTTTCATTCTCTCCTCTCCACTGACATCCATAAATTCTATCATAGACAGCAAAGCACCTGACTAATGAAGATAAACTAATATTGGCTAAGAATGGATGTCATTTTTTTTTAAGTCAGTTTGCGTTGCATCACCAGTAAGAAGTATTGGCTTTTCATTTCATTACTTGCTTTAATAAATGAATGTATATTTGTTGGACCATATCCAAGCAGTGATTAAGTTATTTTACCCACCAGTGTTCCTGATTTTATAATTTTTATTGATTTTAACTACAAAGAAAAGAAGCACAAGTAAAGATACATTAAAGAAAGGGAAGGGTGGATACAGAGTGTGAAAAACAGAAACAAAGAAAAATACAAGTATATCAGTTACAGTTCTACCTCCAAGTGAAATACCCAATTCTTTCTACCCGCAAGTATAAAATTCTCCCCATATATTTTACCAACTGTATCTTTCATTATAGCTTTTTTACTAAACGATGACTTAAAATACAAGTCCAAACAATTCTTCTTCAGCACATATAGATGTAAAAACAACCCACAGAGCAGTCTCAACACAGAGCTGGCTGACTACACTTAACCATATTGAAGGCACAGACTAACTTGTTAGTTTAACATAGGCTTCCCAACCCTCCCGCTCTGGTGGGGGACCCCAGGATTTCCAGCCTCTTCTCCCGCTCCCCAAAAAAATGGAAGCGGGGGGAGGGGGGAAAACGGCGCCAAGGAGCGTGATGAGCCGCCCCATCTCGGAGCGGGCGACGCCACAGCCGCGCAGCCGCCTCTTCTCCACTCACCGTAGCTGCTCCTCCAAGATGGGCTCAGGCTGAGCCCATCTCGGAGGAGCAGCTAAGATGAAGCCGAGAAGAGGCGGCAGCAGCGCAGTGCCATCGCCCACTCCTCCTCTGAGATGACATCAGAGAAGGGGAGGGTGGAGGCAGGCCGTTAAAGAAAGCAGCAGGAACAAGCTGGCACCGAACACACCAGTCTTCTTAATGTCTCGCCAGTAAAGGAGATCAACAACGGGAGAGGCTGAGGCGGCCTTCCTGGGCGGGGTGGGGGGCTCCTCTCTCTTGAGCGGCAGAGGGGCGCTGCGCGGGGGGATGGCGGGTGGCTCGTCTCGGTGCGGGGGGGCGGGCGGAGGTGGCAGGGGAACGCTGCGGGGAGGCTCCTTGGGCTTCTCAGGCTGGGGAGCTTCGGTGGCCGAGGCGAGAGGCGAGGAGGACGACAACGAGGCGGCGCCGAAGGAGTGGCTGGTCCAAGCCGGCGGGGACACAGGCAGGGGGCGCTCCCCAGAGGCGGGGCTGGCCACGGGCGCTGCGGCTACGGCTGTCAGGGCTGCCGCCGGCTTCCTCTCCCTCACTTCCAGCCGCTCGTCGTCCACTTCTTCTTCCTCCTCGTCGCCCTCCTCTGCCTCCTCTTCAGGGTCCCTCACGAACTGATACTGGAAAAGGGGCTTCTGAGGTGGCTGCCACCAGTCCTGCTCGGCTGCAGCAGGGTGGAGGAAGAGACCTGGTGGGATTGGTTGGGGTCGTCCATGGTGGCTGGCTGGCAACTGTGGCTGCTGCTAGAAGCTTGTCTGCGGGAACAATGAGCACGATGGAGGCAGGCCAGGAGCATGGCGAGCTGCGAATCTGGGTCCTTCTAGGACCCGGACTCACGGCTCGCCACGCTCCTGGCCTGCCTCCACCCTCCCCTTCTCTGATGTCACCTCAGAGGCGGAGCGGGCGATGGCGCTGCGCTGCTGCCACCTCTTCTCGGCTTCATTTTAGCTGCTCCTCCGAGATGGGCTCAGCCTGAGCCCATCTCGGAGAAGCAGCTACGGTGAACGGAGAAGAGGCGGCAGCAGTGCAGCGGCCGCCCGCTCCGAGATGGGGCGGCTCGCCACGCTCCTTGGCGTGGTTCCCCCCTCCCCCCTAGCTCCACCCCAGTGTCTCCTGGCTCCACCCCCAAAGTCCCCAGATATTTCTGAAATTGGACTTGGCAACCCTAGTTTAACAATATCATCATTAAAATAAACATATGAAACCAATCATTATCCTTAACAAGCTAAAAATAAAATATACTAATTTGACTATCTCAGTATTAACAGTTTCTCCAGACAAACATACTAAGAGCAGATCTACCAGATTAAAAAATAGTTGTGTTGTCTGCCCTTTTAACAATTGATCCAAAATTAACTGTTTATTTATCTAACATTTTTTGCAAAACTTTTCTATCCTTAGAACCTCACTTGACATTTTAAAATCGCATATCAGTTCTTATTAAAAATTCCATATTTAATTACCCACAGAGGAAACAATTCAAAGACCCTTCTTCCTGAAAGATTTCCACGTCTTGATTTTTTCTGTTTAACTCAATCATATTGAAATGCAAACTAGCTTATTAATTTAACCAATATCATTAAAATAAGCATAAGAGACAAATATCTTTATCTATTAAGTGCAAATCTACCAAGTTGCAAGATAATTATGTTGTCTACCTTCTTGGAAATATAGCCCAAAAATCTCACTTAGCCTTTTAAAATCATATATCATTTCTTATTGGGAGTTCCTTATCTGACTGCCCACAAGATCTGCCCAGTTACAAGTTAATTACATATTCTGCCTTCTTAAAATTCAATCCAAATTAACTATTTATTTACTTAAAATTCTTTTCAAAACTTTTCATTCCTTTAGCTCTTATATCTAGAAAAAACAGCTTAACCCAAAAATTCCACTTTGCCTTTTAAAACCGCATGTCAGTTTTAAAATCGCATATTAGTTCTTGTTGAGAGTTCCATATCCAACTATCCAGAGAGAGAGATTCAAAAATCCTTCTTCCTGAAGAATTTCCACATCTTGATTTTTTGGCTAAGACGCACCTTCTCTCTCCTTAATGCAATCCTCCCTCTCAGTAATAGGAAGAATTCCATGCCATTTGTTCCTCTCAGCAGAACTTCAATCAGTCTTGATTTCCAATCTTGCTTTTTAACTGCGCCATAAGGTTTCGTTTTGGTTTTCTTTTGTTTGTTTCCCAGCGGATCACTCTCCCCTTCCAATTTGACAGACATCACCAGGATCTCTTTAACATTCTGCTCGTGTAGATTTGAAATTTTGCTAGCTTTCAGCATAAAAGCTCCCATTTGTTTTTAATCAACTCCATTAATGAACCAAGATCCTGCTTCAGAAATTATGCTACATAATACGTCTTTTTTATAAAACATTTCGCTTGGCAATGCCATTTTTCTCTGTCAGCAAACTCAGTCTATTAATCAAAGTTGAAAAGTAGTTCAAAGACCCAGTTCGTCTTTCCAAATCTCCTACAGCTGTGATTTTGAATGTTATCATTTCAGTTGCAGTCAGACGACAGAGACAGCTCTTTCTAGAATATATCTCATTTTTGTTCAGACCATATTGCAGCTAAATAACAGCCTCTTTAACACATGTCCAATTATAATCCGGGTCCATTTAAGTATCTGTAATCCATCTAATTCAAATTGTTGCCAATGCTTAAAGTTGCTCTTTAATTTTTTGAAACCTCATTCACCGGAAAAGTGGGGGTGTAATCAACCTCTTTCCCTTCCTTTGAGCTGACCCGCATGTTATTATGTAAAACGACCCATTAGCCAGTGGTACTGAAAGCACACTTACTTGCCAAGTAGAATTGCTATGCTTGGGGTAGAGAAGCGATACATCAGAAGCTTATTGAAAGGAAAGAAAGCAAGCGTTCGGGCGTTCACCTTTTTCTGCTGTATTAGCTATCATGGTGGTGAAGCTTCGAGGCATGCAAGAAGGACAGGAACAGCCACCACTATACCCTGGCTTCCTGCAAAAGTCCCATGCCGAAAGGAAACCCCTCCAAGGTCTCCTTATGGGGGTGCCACAACTGTGGCACCTCTTCAACCGCCTGATTAAGAGGGGGCACCAGAGGATGATCCGTGGATCCCCTTGAGCTCAAGGCAACATAACCCGGAAGTTCTTACCGACCAGTGTTAACTGACTGAATAATGCATTTATCTTGAATGAAATAACATCTAAAAGAATGAAAAAATTTAAAGGAATTTTTGCTGTTTGGGTATGTGGGTGGAACCACAAAACCATTGTATCTGATATTTTCTTGCACAAACCATAGAGAAAACAAAAAGGCTTAATAGACAATTTTTAAAAGTGTGGTACACTGCTGCAGTACAATACAGTAGTGCAAAATACCACTGCATTCCTATTGATAAATGCTGGCAAATATGACCTGTTCAGCCTGAGCACTAGCTGCCTATTATTCAATCTCAAAATTAAAATGCTAGGCTTTGACTCATAAAAGACTTCACAACCTGACAGCCACACACCGAAGGAATCACTTTCCCATTTTCCGCCCACAAACCAGCTGCAGTTAGTAGACCAGCATTCTTTAAATGTTACTGGGGAGATTAGAACATTGATGGTTATGTGCAGGGTCTTTGCTGCTGTGGCTTCAAGGGTTTGGAAGGAATTGCTGGTAGAAGTTAGCAGGTACTCTTGGGAAGAAATCATAAGTAGGTCTACTCAGAAGGAAGTTCCATGTTAGTCATCTGGGTTTACTCTCAGGAAAGTCCCTAGAATTACACTGTTAGTTGCTTACCTGTTTGGCTGAACTTTGGTGAGCTGCCAGCTGAACTTGCAGGCTTATGATGATTTTATTTTATTGGATTTATGTCCCACCCTTCCTGCAAGCAGGCTCATTTTATTGTGCATTGTTTTCAGAAACTCTTAAATTATGTTTATCAGCCTCTGCTTCCAATTTTTTAAAATACAATTTCAGAATACCTTAATAAGAAAAACTGATATTGTGAACACCATTGACCTGGTGTTCCACTGAACTACCTGGGAGCGTGGCTCAGTGGAAGAGCTTCTGCTTGTCATGCATAAGGTCTCAGGCTAAAAAGAACCAGGCAATAGGTGATTTGAAAGACCTCTGCCTGAGACCCACAGAGCAACTCCCATTCTGAGTAGACCAAAATGACTTTGACAGACCAAGGGTTTGATTCAGTATAAGGCAGCTTCATACGTGTTTATATGGTGACTCACTTCCAGGCCCATGTTTCCATACATTAGAAAGTTAGTTATTGTGAAGCTGTACATGTGTTAAGACAGCCTGTTAGTCTATGGAAACTCATGCCACATTGAAGTTTGCAAGTTTGGGGGTTTGTTTGTAATGCCTCAGCTACTCTTTTGGAATTATTGTATGGTATCTCCATTTTATATCCAAAGGAACATTGTGCTTTTAAAAACATGTTACATTTTTCTTATTTTGTTACTCTGCAGAATGTGACTAGTAATGCCTCTGTATTTCCAGGTTCAATAACATCACTGGCTGTGGGTTATGTAAAACTGAACTGGGATCGAACAGGGGAACTGGCATTGGGAATCTTCTCTGCACTAGATGCTGGTTCACTCTTCTTGATACATTTTACTCAGAACATCTGGGCCTGCTATGCTGCCTATCTAGTTTTCAAGGCATGCTACATGCTACTGATAACCATTGCAACGTAAGTAATTGTAGGCCATTTGTGCCCATTACTTAAATCTGAGTTCAAGTCATTTCTTAAGGAACTGTTAGACACATGGCGTGTATGCAAAAAAGGGGAAAGTTCAGGGAGATAATCTGTGATGTGTAAGAGTACTGAGAGGCAGCATAGAAAGCTCACTTGATGTTTACTACTCATAAGAAGTTTTGTTTTATAGGTCAGTGTTCCATAGTGGTATGCTCCATCCCACCACTGCATATGTTGATCAAACCTCGTACCCAGAATGCCAACATCTTTACATCTGTAATATAATAAAGGACAACTTATAGTGAAAAAAAAAAGCTGCAAATTTTATATTGAGCCTACATTAATGATGTTATCTCAATTTCTAAAGAGTGTCTCCTACTATCAAAGATTTCAGGTTTTCACGGCTGGCATCATCATTAGGGTTTGTAGAATCTTTCAGGCTCAAGTGCCGTGTTCTACTGGAAGAAAAACTTTCTCCAGTAGAACACGGCACTTGAGCCCGAAAGATTCTACAAACCTTAGTGTCTCCTACGTTTTCCGTCCATCATATCCCAGGAGGACAGGGCTGATCAGCTTCAAGAGCCACCAGATTCAAAGTCCCCCAATCCACGGACCAGGAAGACACTGAAAGTGTCACCCATGAAGACTAAGCAACACATCTTACAAATCTGTGAGGATTTAGAACAGGGGTCCCCAACCTCTTTTAGCCTGTGGTACATTTGGAATTCTGATGCAGCACGGTGGGTGCAACAAAATGGCTTCCACAAAACAGTTCCCACAGGAGGTGGAGCTAGCCACAAAATGATTGCCGCATCTTACCTTCTGTAATACAGTGCAGATTCTTGTGCTGTGGTGGCAACTGTTGCCAAAGCAACATTTAAAAAAAATTGCACAATCAAATTTCCAGAAGTCAACCAGAAGCCTTGCTGAGCAAAAGCCCTACCTGGCTCCACCCACTTCCTCAAAACACTTGGTGGGCACCATGGTACCCTCAGGCACTTTGTCGGGGACCCTTGGTTTAGAAGAAAGCTCACAGCACTGCTGACAAGCGAAGTGCTCACTGGGCTCTGCAAGGTGAGAACAGGAGAAGCACTCGTCTTGTCTCTGCAGAATGAAGTTCCAGTGGCACCTTAAAGTCTAACAAGTCACAGTTTACTTCATCAGAACCTGCTCATTCAGATCAGGCCAGCAGCTACAGTAGGAGCTCTTGGAAGAGAGAGCGCAGATATCAAAGAAAAGGGCACTTAGAGCCAGACTAGATGAGGTGGCATTCTCAAGTTTATCTTATCAGTAGCCATGAGTTCTCACAAGGGAACACTTTTTAATAGTGCCACAGGGGCCTCTCTGGTTAGGGCCACTGTGCTACAAGGGAAGGGAGCATTATTCATTGGGCATTGTTTCCAGTCAGTAACATGGTGGTGGCAAGGCAGGTGCCCCTCCTCTCCCTATTCCACAGTGATCCTGACCAGAATCAGGCTCCAGTTCTGCTGTTAAAAGAAGTTTCCTCACTGCCACAAAATGGTGATGTGTCCTTGGGACTGACCATTCCATCTAGTTGGACCTTCCGGCTTCCCACTTCAGATTGCTTAGATCAGGGCAGAGCATAAATATTCTGAAGCGAGGCTCCAAGCTAGTGTTGCTGAGTGACTCAGACCAGGGTCTTACAGTAGAAAACCCGTGTACCCTTTATTTTCCTGTTCTCTTGCTCTCTCCTGACCTGAGGCTTGCAGCTCAGGTGAAAGCAAGACACGCAAGATGCCTAGAAGGGAGCAAAGCAGTTGTGAAGAAAGGAAATAAAACCACACCACCATCCTATTGTGTTCAGCTTGTTGGTTTCCTGTGTGGTGGAGATTTTACTTTCTCTTCTTTGTGTTGTGATGTGAACACAAAGGCTGTGGACATGGGAGTGTGCAGGAAAAGAGAAAATGGAAACAGGAAAATGGCCCTTTATTGCCAAACCTACCACAAGACTTGCACCTCGGAGAGGTTCATGGCTTATGCATCCTCCAGCAGCAGCTGTTTCAGGGTGGGAAGTGTTTGACAATCACAAGCTACACTGGGCCTTACCTTCTTACCTGAGCAAGGGACGTACTGAAAAATGTACTCAGAGAAGTCACAGGTGGCTCAAGCCACTTAGTATCACTGACTATACCACTGATTCTTTATGGACCATATACATTAGGGCAGGGGTGGCCAACGGTAGCTCTCCAGATGTTTTTTGCCTACAACTTCCATCAGCCCCAGCCAGCAAGGTCAATGGCTGGGGCTGATGGGAGTTGTAGGCAAAAAACATCTGGAGAGCTACCATTGGCCACCCCTGCATTAGGGCCCTAAAAGTTATTCTGTCCTTACTGATATAAAATTGGAGAGGTTCAAATTTATTTCAGTTATTACACTGCAAATAAAACACTGAGTTGAAGCCTATAGAATTGTTCCCCTGTTGGTACCTGTGAATTCACTCAATGCAAGAAGTTCTTCTAGCAGAATTCTGCTGGTGTTAGGGTAAACCTCCACCAGTGTTAGATGAGGAGCACTTTTTCTCCCCATGCACCTAATAGCCTTTTACAATGCCTTTGTTGTCCAAGGAAAAGTGAAACTATTACTGTAAAATGTTACTAATGATATTTCAACACAATGTTTAATTTTAGATTTCAGATCGCTGTCAGTCTCAGCATGGAACGCTATGCTTTAATATTTGGATTCAACAACTTCGTTGCAGTGCTAATTCAGACTGTTCTGACAGTTACAGTGGTAGATTCCACAGGGCTAGGACTGGATGTTGGGACTCAGGTAAAATGAATTATCGTTGCATCATGGTGCTAATTTAGGAACTTTAAAGTACCTCTCAGCCATTCAGAGGCCACATTCTGATAGCTTCAGTCATCTTAAACACATCTAACCCTCAGGGCTGGCTTGCCCACTAGGCAAACTAGGCGGTTGCCTAGGACACCAGCAGGGTGGGGGCACCAAATTTGGCCTTCCACCCCTCCTCCCTAGGCAAACGCCTAGTTTGCCCCGTGTGCCTCCTCCTCCCTCCCTTCCCCACCCCAGGTCAATTTCAATGTCCAGAAGGGTGATTGAGCACTGCTCCCGGCTGTATAAATGTGCCCCTCACCAATCAGCTGATCAATGGGTAAAACAGCACTGCGTGCTCACTCAGCACCAGGGCAGGCCAGCAGCAGCTTGAATGAACCACATCCAGAAAGGGTGCTGTGGCTGCTCCCTCCTCCGTACTTCCTGGTTGGGAAGGAATTGTGGAGGAGGGAGCAGCCACAGCGCCGTTTCTGGATGCGGTTCGTTCAAGCTGCCGCTGGCCTGTCCTGGTGCTGAGTGAGCAAGCAGTGCGGTTTTACCCGCCGATCAGCTGATTAGCCAGGGGGGCAGTGCCTTTACACAGCCTGGAGCGGCGCTTGATCGCCCTTCTGGACATTGAAATCGACCTGGGGGGGAAGGGAGGTAGGAGGAGGTGCGAGGGGGGGAGGCGCGGGGTCCACAGTGGAGGGGGGCGGCAGGCCACCAGTCTGCCTAGGACACCATGCGACCTCAGGATGGTGCTGCTAACCCTGCATGGAGACCTTTGCATTACCAGAGGATAAATGTAAAAGGTTAAGATATGCAGGTTAGTTTTTAAAGAATATTCCTTTAATCAACATACATGATTGCTCAGTTTAAAACAGCCTTCCATAAATATGCCACAATTCATCACAATTTGAGCTCCAAGGAATTGCATCCAACTTGTTGTAGCCACTGATGACATATTTGTCTAGCATTGGCTTTTAAGCTCAAGGATCAAGTACCAAGGATTGACAAAATGCTATAGGAACCCAAACCAGTATACCCTTTGAAGGTGATTTACAGTAAAAATCCAGAATTATTCTATCATCTAGCCCAGTTGTACAGTACCAGTGGCAGAGTTGGGCAGTGTTGCATTATGCTAGCCAGGTTGGGCCAGTTGCATGGTGGGGCACCTTCAAAGACTTGCTGGGAGACACTTCACTTTATCCCCCCTCTCCCCATTCTGTTTCAATTTTCTCTTTTCCTGAAGGCCCCCATATCCTCAACTTTTTTTGTTTTCTTGTCTCCTTTCCACCCACCTAAAGCCTACTTTTCAGATTCCCATCTTTAGATATATTTACATAATTAACTTCTTTCCACTGGGGAACAAAAGCAGTGTGCATCATTCCCCTCTCCACCATTTTATCCTCATAACCCCCCTTTGAGGTAGGCTAGGTTGAGTATGAATAACTGGCCCATGGTAATCCAGTGAATTTCCACAGCAGTGGGGATTCAAACTGGGTCTCCCTCAACCTAATCTGAAACTCTAACCACTGCACCAGAATGCCTGTTGTGGGATGGCTGCTGTTGTACAACAGCAAATAGCCAGGTCTGGGTGAGTCATGCAATTCACATGGTAGCAAATTTCCTGGTGGTTGCTGGTGGGCTTAACTCCAATGAGTTCTCCCTTAAAGGCCCAAACAGCTCCAGAATAGAATTTCTCCCCTGCCTTTTATTGACAGAAGCCAAGGCTGGAAAGCTGACACTGCTAGCAACATGCTGAGGGCATTTATTTCTTAAAGCTACAAGTGCTGCTTCTATCATTTTGGAAGGTTCTAATTGCCTAAAATGTGTGTTTAGATTTTTTTTTCTTTTGCAAACCCTGAGCTTTCCTCAGATTTGTAGAAAGATCTGTCTTGTCTATCCATGGCTCCAATCTCCATGTTTAAGTCTCCAAAGATAGCGACACACACGGGATAAGGTCCATTGTGAAGAGAAATGCAACAGGCTGTAGAAAGAGGTTCTGAGTGAGTGCCTAACTAGATCTCCTAACTAGAGAAAATGGAGGCTCTGGAGTGTGGACTCTAGGGCATTGGACCCAAGTGAGGCCCCTCTTCTCTCCAAGAGGTTCCCAGCATCTGGCAATCCTACCCGCCCCCCACCGCCCCCCAATGCTGTCTTCCCACCCACCCAAGTGAAGGCATTCACTCCCAAGGGGAGCTGATTTCTGCCATCTGGAGAGCGAGAGACTTCTTCTGACGACAACATTTGCTACATGCAACCTTGTGCAGAACTGCAGAGTATCCTGGGACACATCCACAGCAAATTCTGCCACCCTCTTAATCTTTAGAAGCGATCTCCTAAGTGTGAGGGGATCAGGCTCCATGTCCTGAAGTAGACTATCAGCCCAGATAACTATGTCTCTGCTAAAATTTGACTGGGCTGCCAACACCATGATTGTGAGGGACGACACATCACACAATTTCTTGAGCCCTGTCTCATTTTTCATATCCACTGAATCTTTGAGAGCATTGTCCCCATCTTTTGAAAGGAGAGCACCTGACTGAACGGCAACTACTGCAGCATCCACTAAGGGGACCTCGAGGCCCTCCATGGTTGCCTCTGGCAAGGCATAGAATTTCTTGGCAATACTTGTTAGTGAAGAGCCATACACTGGGACAGCCCATTCCGCTCTCAAGACTTCATAAAAAAACCTCTGGGAATGGGCAGACTGATGGTCTCCTGGATGGTTCCTTAAACCCTCTCCCATTGGGTTTGGCTGATGTGGATGGTTTGGGTTTGAATCCCCTGAGCTTCGGGTCTGGTGTTTTCATTTGCAAGAGGCATGGATTGACTACTCCACTGTAATGGCTGAGAACCTATCCTCTTCTACAGCTGCACCACTGCTTGGCTCTGGTGCCTGGTTTTCCTAGGGTGTTTTTGCTTGTGGGAGGAGGCTCACACTCCAGTGTGGAAGGGGAATTCCCTCTGCTTCTGGGATCATTCCTTGGCCACCTGCTCCTGTCTCCCCAGGCCCTGTGCTGTCCCCTGCCCTGGGTGGCTGGATCCCAGGGAGCCCCAATGGTGGGAGGGGGGGCATCTAGGCCATTCTCGTCTTGTAAATACCATTCTACTGAGACCAAGTTAACAACAACAACAAAAAAGCAGGGAAAATGGTGCAGCCTTTTGACGCCATCTGAAGTGGTCCTGGCCTTCTTCCTCAATTCACGTGCTGCTTCTGGGTCCCGTTGGGCGATTCCTGCTGTGGCCTGCTCCACATGAGCTGCTATGATCTGCCTTTGTGCAGCATCTAATAGTGCTGAGGGCACAGTCTGAAGCTTTGGATCATATCCTGCCCTGTTCATGAGACAGCGCTAGTTTGGTGTAGTGGTTAAGTGTGTGGACTCTTATCTGGGAGAACTGGGTTTGATTCCCCACTCCTCCACTTGCACCTGCTAGCATGGCCTTGGGTCAGCCATAGCTCTGGCAGAGGTTGTCCTTGAAAGGGCAGCTGCTGTGAGAGCCCTCTCCAGCCCCACCCACCTCACAGGGTGTCTGTTGTGGGGGAGGAAGGTAAAGGAGATTGTGAGCCGCTCTGAGACTCTTTGGAGTGGAGGGCGGGATATAAATCCAGTATCTTCTTCTTGGCAGCAGATGCCACACTGCTGGGTCCCTCTGCCGCACTGGAAGCTCCAGGCTAGAGGAGCTTTTGTTTTGTTGCTGTCCCCTAGGGAGTGCCTCCTTGAAGGTCATTTCTTTTTCCATGATTTTTCTGAACTCCACTGATTTACTAAGTTTTTTTTAAGAAGGCACAGTACCTATGCTGATGTGTCCTGCTTGAAGCTGCAGGGCTATCCAAACTGGAGGTGGTCTCACTCTGCCCCAGGCCAGTTGCACAAAGATTTGCATAGCCCTGCCTGGAGCAAGAGGAAGTGTGACCTAATCAGCTTGGATGACTTTCCCTACTGAAGGAGATTTTTTGTGTGTGTGACATAGGAACTAGTTTATATATTTTAATGGTTAATATTGAAGCTACAGAAACCTGGCACATGAACTGTTCCTGAGAGCAGTCCTGAGGATTAGGCAGGCTATGGTAACAGCTTCCACTGGTTCCTAATGCGAGGAGAAATCTGCCATCTGCAAACCTAGACATGAATGATACCCTTACATCTCGATTCAGGAGCATATAGTTTATATTTTCCATTTTAATTCTTGGGGAAAGTTTTAGGGCTGTCCCCCAGCAATTTGTGAAAGTTGAGAAAAAGCTAGTCTATTCCATCATTTTTATGATGGAACCCATCCTGAGCCTTCCTACAGGGAGGACGGGATACAAATTGAATAAAATAAATAAAAGCTTCTGAAACAGTCCCCTGCCACGCATTCAGTTTCCTTTTTCCTTACAAGCCCCCATCCCATTCCTTGTCTAAAACTTACTTTTCAGCAACAGTGAAAGGGGTGGGGGAGACGAAGGGGAAGTCTGCTTCACATGCCTGAAAAGTGTAGGTACTGCTTAGAGTGTCCTGTGTACTGCTTAGAATGTCTTGTGCTGGTTTAATACCTAGCTGCATTTCAAATTTCTCTGAAGTCAGATTGTAAATAGCTCAGTATTTCAAGCTGGATTTTAAGAAGCTGGATTTTGCATACAGAACCATGTTTTGTACCTTTTGGCACTCTAAGACAATCACAGCACACAAACACAGTCCTGGCTAATAGTAATTAGAACAAATTCTTTGTTATATAGGCTAAGAGAAGAGTATAATACATGCATTTACACTACAGTCAATCTGGGGAATATACTAATCTGTAGCAGTGCTTGTAGTTAAGTATACTGACAGACAAAATGGTTGATACTGTAATTGGGAATGAAGACAAGCATTTTTGGAGAAGAGATATGTTTAATTACCTATTCCTCTTTATTTTCTTGCAGTTCCTCATATATGGCAGCTATTTTGCTGCAATAGCTGGGATTTTTCTAATTAGAAGCATTTACACTATTATCTCAATCAAATGCCAAAAGAACATTGCTCAAAATCTAAAGACAAATGAAGAAGATCAGAACATCAATGGCTATGCCACAAGATTGTGATTGTGACTGAACAGCTGTACAAAAGGAAGGATATTGGGCTATTCTATATGAAATTACTAAGGCACACACAAAAAAGGCTGCATAAAAATCACTGAGCCAAATTATTATCCAGTTTAACAGATTAATCTTGCGGGAGGAAAAAAAGAATACAGTATTTAACAGAGCAGCAAACCAGTCCCTATTTACCTCAAAGTTGTGAAAACACCACACAATGTTCAAGTTATACTATCTAGCATATTTAATATTTACAGATTTGACGCATTGTAGCTCCCCAACCCACCATGGCTTATTGTCTGGGGTATGTGAAAAGGGACCCCTGAATAATTTATGAATACTCCTATAATAAAAATAAATGAAAATATGTTTTTTGCCTTCAAAAAGAGAATGTCTGATGTAATGTTTGAAGCAGCTGCAATGAGATAGAAGCAGACAGGTTTCAAGGGTGTGGATACACAGATGTGTATTGATAACAGACAGGTGTCTCTGAAGGAACTTCTTGCTAAGCTGATAGCAGAGGGACAGTGGAAAAATACTGGAAGGAATGCAAGGGGGTGGGGGGGAAGTTGAATCAGATAATTTGTGAGGGCCTGCTTGCTGAGCTTGCTTTGTGCTTAAAAGACAGTTTGAGGACAGGAGAAGGGGGGTTCAGTATTTTTGGAGCATTGGTGCTCAACTGGACCCTGCTACTGGTACCAGTAGTAAATACTCATTTCATATGAGTATTTCAAGTTGAATCCAACGAAGACAGAGGTCCTTTGCTTGGGCCGTGGTGCCCTGGGGGGGGGGGAAATCCCCCTTCCGGCTTTTGATGGTGTACCGCTGAAAGCGGCCCAGAGAGTCAGGAGCTTGGGGGTTCTTCTGGAGCCTTCATTATCAATGGAGGCATAGATAGCGGCCACTGCCAAGTCCGCGTTTTTTCATCTTCGACGGGCAAAGCAGCTGGCCCCCTTCCTTGGGCGCCAGGACCTAGCAACGGTGATCCATGCTACGGTCACCTCGAGATTGGACTACTGTAACGCCCTCTACATGGGGCTGCCCCTGTGCCGAACTCGACGGCTGCAGCTAGTGCAGAACGCAGCGGCTAGGCTGTTGTTGGGGCTCCCAAGATGGGAGCACATACAGCCGGGGCTGCACGGACTGCACTGGCTGCCAGTGGCACACCGAGTTCGTTACAAGGTGCTGGTTATTACCTTTAAAGCCCTATATGGCCGAGGACCTGCCTACTTGAGGGACCGTCTCTCCCGCATGAACCCCAGAGAGCGCTGAGGTCAGCTGGTAAGAACCAGCTGAATATCCCTGGGCCAAAGGAGGCCAGATTGAAGTCCACCCGGGATCGGGCCTTCTCTGTAGCGGCCCCCCTACTGTGGAACCAACTCCCGGAGGAGGTATGGGCCCTGCGATGCTTAGATCAATTCCGCAGGGCCTGTAAGACCCACCTCTTTAAAACAGCCTTCACATAAACCGAGCCAGAAAGTCCTGTTGGATACGTCCTATGTTTTATGTTCTAATCACTGGAATTTATGAAAGATCTTAATTATAGCACCATAATCTTAACTCTAATGTAATTTTAATGTTTTTAAGGATGATCTTATATTGAATTGTATATGAATTTATAATTGACTGCACATCATTTTATTGTATACTGTATTCATGTGTTGTGAGCCGCCCTGAGCCTGTTTGCGGGGAGGGCGGGATACAAATAAAAAGTTGTTGTTGTTATTATTATTATTATTATTATTATTATTAATAATAATAATAATAATAATAATAATTATTATTATTATTATTATTATTATTATTATACCAGAAGTGTGCGGCTCCATTATTTTCCTGCTACATATGTCTGTATGTCTGTCTGTCATGATCCTGGGCCTAGCGAGGCCTGCAGATCCCAGGAAAGCCTGCTTAGGAGTTACTGGGAAAAGCCTACATCTCCCAGGATCCCCTGTCCCTCTGATTGGGTAGCAAGGGGTTTGAAGGGAAACAGGCCCCGAAAGGGGTGGGGCCTGGGAAGAGAATATAAAGGCCCAGCCCAGGAAGTGGGTGTTCTTTCCCTGAAAGGTTGAGCTAGAGGTAGGCTGTGCCTGAAGAGCTTGAGCAGGGGAAAGCTCCCTCACGTAAGGAAAGAGGTGAGTGCTGGTTAGTAGCTTAGGGACTGTAAATTAAGACGCACTAGGACTTTTGTTTATTTTCCTTTCACCCTTTTACTGTTTTATGCACCTTGTTAATTTATATAGCACTGACTTTAAAATAAACCTTTTTGTTGTTGTTCACTCTGCCTGGTCCTCACGCCTATTATTTGGCCTAAGCTACAAGAGGCCTGAAGGGCCTGGGAGGGGACTCTGGGCCTTCTTCAGGGGAACCCTTAACCCAGAGTGGTGGCAGCACTTGGTAAGACCCCCCTGAGTCATGACATGGTGGCTTCAGCGGTGGGATGAACTAGTTTTGGACCCTGGTGAGGCACAGTGCCATTTGGCCTTGATAAGGTTTTTTTGCTGCTGGCTTAAGGAAGCCACATTTTCTGAAGGTGCTGGCAGGACCAAGTAAGGTCTGGTAAAAGTGGTGAAAGGGTATTTTGTTTATTTTCTAGCTTTCAGGTCAACTGGATAATGAGGCTAGATAGATAGTGTGTGCTCCTCCGGTCTGCTGAGAAGCCAGAAGACACGCCTGTCCCTAGAACGAAGACCCAACCAGGGGCTGTTGGTCTGATGTCTGAGAAAACAGACAAAGCTATGGCATCCCCAAGTGAGGAGGCCTTGCGTCTTCAACTGCAAATTAAGCAGGCAGACCTTGAGAAGGCCAGGCTCGAGGTAGAGTTAAAGGAGAAAGAGCTGCAAAAGCAAGAGAACACAGTCAAAATAGAATTAGAGAAAGAAAGGATGCTAAAAGAAGAAAATGCAGCCAGAATGGACCTGGAAAGAGAGAATATGAAGCTGACTCATGGGCTTGAACTGGCAAAAGTTGAAAAGGGGCTGCTTCCTCCAGACACTGCTGTGCAAGGGGATAGACGAAAGTACCCTTTACTCAAGGAAGGGGAGGACATTGAGGCATTCCTGCAAAACTTTGAGCAAGTTTGCATGGACTGCAAGCTTCAAAGCTAAGTGGGATTCTGGCTTCAGTGTCTGGGCAGATGGAAGGTGAAGAGAGGCCAGACTACAAACTGTTTAAACAGAGTGTGTGTGAGAGGGTGGGGTTCTCCAAAGAGCCTGTAAGAGGTTCAAGGAAGTTAAATCTGAACCCAAGGAGTCCTACCCACAATTAGTGTATAGGCTGGGGAAGGCCTATGACCTATGGCTTGAAGTAGCCGATGTGCATTGACTGGTTCTTGACTCTTATTCCTGAGCACATTAGACACCCGCTGATTGACAAGAGTCCTTCCACCATCAAAGAAACGGGATAGTGGGCAGACTGCCTGGCTGACGCATATGGAGGGTGGAGACCCAGCACCAGTTGTGATTGGCACCCAAAGCTCCCTCCTGACCCTGGTGCCGAGGAGCAGTCTGATGTGAAGGAAAAACTGTCCCAGCAACAGCCTCCTATTTCTACAGGTGCTGGTGTGGAACAGTCAACAGGAGACCAGAAAGTACCTTGCTGTTATTCCTGCAATGAGTTGGGGCATATCCGGAGTCAGTGCCCAAAGTCTACCACTACTGTGGCATTCCACATGATGCCAGTGGGCCCTGGACCCACTTCTTTTGAACAGGACCCTGAGTGTATTCCTCAGCGTCATTGCAGGGAAGTGACTGTGGATGGGCATGGTGTGATAGCCTGGCGAGACACTGCTTCCCTTTTGACTTCTGTACATCGTTCTCTTGTGAACCCGAAGTGTTTCCTCCCAGGTGGAGGAAGGAAAGTACTGTTCATTAATGAAGCTGAAGGAGTTACCATTCCAGTGGCCAGGATAGCTATCCAGTATGAGGGTTGGACTGGGTCATGGAAAGTTGCTGTGTATGAAAACACACCAGTGGCTATGTTTATAGGGGAGGATTTGGCAGAACATGTACTTAGCGGAAGAAAGCAACTGAATCCAAACACTCTCCCGGAGTGGATTGTACGGAGAACAGGGAAACTGCAAAGTGAAACAGCAGATATTCACAGAGACAAGGTTCTAAGGAACCAGAATAGGTAAGAAAACTGTTTGTAGGTGGCCTGAGCTTTCAGACTACTGATGACAGCTTGAGGGAACACTTTGAAACCTGAGGCACACTCACTGACTTTGTGGTAGTGAGAGATCCACAGACAAGACGTTCCCATGGGTTTGTGACCTATTCTTGCCAGGAAGAGGCAAATGCTGCACTGGCAGCTGCACCACATAAGGTGGATGGTTGGGTGGTGGGACTCAAGCGAGCAGTTCCAAGGAAAGTTTCTGTGAGGCCTGGTGCCCACTTGACAGGAAGGAGAAGATATAAACTGCTACTGCAAAGGAATCATAGATGCAGTTCAGGCTGTTCCATGGGTTCTGGAAACTGGAGGGAGTTGGCTACAGGCAGCCAAACTTACCAACCCTAAGCGCCTGAGATAGACTGTGTTTATTAATCTCTACCCTGTGTGTTATTGGGTTCCACTGTTTCTGTACATAGTAATGGTTTATAATTTGTTTCGGGAACCCCATTTTGAGTAGACCTCCTCAATGTGATCTAGATTGCCAGACCCCATGATTTGGTCTAGCAGGGGGACGTCATGATCCTGGGCCTAGCGAGGCCTGCAGGTCCCAGGGAAGCCTGCTTAGGAGTTACTGGGAAAAGCCTACATCTCCCAGGATCCCGTTCCTCTGATTGGGTAGCAAGGGGTTTGAAGGGAAACAGGCCCTGAGAGGGGTGGGGCCTGGGAAGAGAATATAAAGGCCCAGCCCAGGAAGTAGGTGTTCTTTCCCTAAAAGGTTGAGCTAGAGGTAGGCAGTGCCTGAAGAGCTTAAGCAGGGGAAAGCTCCCTCACCTAAGGAAAGAGGTGAGTGCTGGTTAGTAGCTTAGGGACTGTAAATTAAGACGCATTAGGACTTTTATTTTCCTTTCACCCTTTTACTGTTTTATGCACCTTGTTAATTTATATAGCACTGACTTTAAAATAAACCTTTTTATTGTTGTTCACTCTGCCTGGTCCTCACGCCTATTATTTGGCCTAAGCTACAGGAGGCCTGAAGCGCCTGGGAGGGGACTCTGGGCCTTCTCCAGGGGAACCTTTAACCCAGAGTGGTGGCAGCACTTGATAAGACCCCCCTGAGTCATGACATGTCATGAAGGGGTCATAGGAAACTGCTGTGGAGAAACGAAACACTGGACTTACCTAAATATTTCTTCTCTTCAGTGGGGCAAAGTCATCCACACTTGTTAGGTTACACCCTCTGCTCACTCTAAGCTGTGGAGTCTTGTGAGCAAAGATTCTACTTCATAAGCTACTGGCACTGAAGTTGTGAGTGAGCAATTTGGCTACTGCATAAACTAGTCTGTTCTGGAGCCATCCTTCCTGAGCTAAGACCAAACTGAGCTGGAGGCTAAAAAACTGTGTGCTAGCTCTCACTAACTCAGCTTAGAGGGAACACTGCAGCCTCCTTTCACTCCAGGCAGGACTATGCAAATTTTTGTATACCTTCCCAGGCACAGCAAGGGTGTCCTTCCAGACACAAAATAGCCAAGCTTCCAAAGACCTATCTTTAGCATCTTTATTAACTAGAAACTTCAACAATAACTCATCAACTATATTAAAACTTTGTTGTGGGAAACTTGGATGACTTCACCGCACTGAAGAGAAGAAATCTTCACCTAAGTCCAATGTTTTGCGCTCCCTCAGTGGGGAGAGTCATCTGCACTAGTTATGTAATCAAGCAGGCAGACAGGGCGCAGATGTAATTGCAACTAGGGAAAAAAACTTCCCAGGATAAGAATCTTGGCTCTATAGCAGGGGTGGCCAATGGTAGCTTTCCAGATGTCTTTTGCCTACAACATGGCCAATGACTGGGGCTGATGGGAGTTGTAGGCAAAAAAAACATCTGGAGAGCTACCGCTGGCCACCCCTGCTCTATAGAGCTTAAAGTTTCCAATAGTAGTTTGGTTAAAACCTGTACCAACTTCAACAGGTTCCACGCTGGAAATCTATGTTTGACGGGGTGCTAATTGCATGGCACCTTTTAAGATACTGCTTTACACATTTGCTAGCAGTCATACTTGCTAATCCCGTAGCCTAGTACTGCTGCAAGTGGCAACTTGTCTCTTTAGTGGGTTAGGCCTGAGGCCTCTCTTCTATCCTTCATGTCAGAAGGCAGTTTCATTCTGAAGTGACAGTTTTAGAGCACTCATCTGCTGTCATTGTTTTAAAAAGTGATTGTTTTAACTTTGCTGTGACCTGCCCTGAGCCCGTTTGGGAAAGGTTGGATAGAAATGTGAAATAAATTTCTGGAATGCTAACCAAGTATAATTATAGATCCATCTGGTCACAAGTCTTCTAGTCTGAAACATGATGTTTACGATCTCTTTTGACAAACCTGAACATTCTTAAAAGTCTGCCCACTCAACTTCCAATTTGAATTTTGAAGCATCAGTCTCTTTATCTAAAATGTGTTAGAGAAATTGATTGGAAGCTCGTTGAACCTGGAGTGAAACGAGGGTTCAACTATGACCTTGTCGCACATATAATTTCTGCCAAGCTGCATTGGAAATTCTTCAGCTTGGAGTGTTGGACTCTTGTGAGAACATTTACACCTTGAAAAAACAGCCTGGACCCTCCTATTGAAAAAGTTTGCATTTATTGTAATTTGGAAACAAGTGGAGCAGACGTTCTCACTATATGTTGAGTCTATGGTTGATTCTATAACCTAATCTGTTATTCTGATAAGAAAATTTGTACTTTCATAGACCTTTGCATTTTTGAATTTTTTTTAGACTGATTTTTGCGGTGGCTTTTATAGCTTTGACCCCAGTTCCACTTTCTGCATTTCTCTGTTTAGTTGGTCAATCCCCAGTTGGGGGCAGGGGATCCCCCGGTTTGAAGGCCCTCCCCCCCGCTTCAGAGTCATCAGAAAGTGAGGGGGAGGGGGGAAGGGAAATGGCTGCTGTGCACTCCATTGTTCCCTATGGAGACTGATCCTCATAGGGTATAATGGAGAACTGATCCACAGGTATCTGGGGAGCTGTTTTTTGAGGTAGAGGCACCAAAGTTTCAGCATAGCATCCTGTACCTATAAGCCCCAAAAGAAAGTGCCCCTATCCTTCATTATTTCCAATGAAGGGAAGACATTTAAAAGGTGTGCAGTCCCTTTAGATGTGATGGCCAAAACTCTCTTTGGAGTTCAATTATGCTTGTCACAACCTTGCTCCTGGCTCCACCACCAAAGTCCTCAGATATTTCTTGAATTGGACACGGCAACCCTATTTAGAACACTTTTGGAATTGGGGGTTGCAGTGACCCCAAGGGAAAGCAGTCTTTGCAACCTGAATTGTTGAGTTTATAGTAGAACTGCACTGCATTTTTGGAAATGGGGTCATTCCATACCCCACTGCAAGTCAAGCCAGGAAATGTCTGTAGGCATCCTCTGAACCTCACATTTTCCATACTTGAAGGAGCCATGAAGCCTGGAACTTTGACCATCTACTTACTGAGTTAATTTGTTTCTTTTCTTTCAAATTTTGCAAACCTCAGAGTGATCGTCTGACCTTTACATATCTGGGGTGGGGGAAGTATTCTAGATGACCCCAACAACCTATCCACTGAACTTTTCACCTTCAATTTCTCCAAATCTCTGAGTCACCTTTTCAACTTTACACACACACACACACTATATATATATATATATATATATATATATATATATATATATATATATATATATATATATATATATATATATGGGGGGAGGGGAGAGGTTGAAATGACAATATAAGGAAATGTGACATCCTTGCACAGCCACCTGTATTTCTGCCGTGACACACCAATAGTGTACATCACTGAGGTTTTGCCTAGGCTTGAAATTCTGAACTCTATTGAACAGTGGAAGAACTGACAGCCCAGGATGCTTCTCTGAAGCAGGGTTTTACAGATTCACAACTGTCTTCTGCTTTAAAAATGGCGGAGTCAATTTGATCCTATTTACATTTTTGATGTTTTCAAAGAGGGGTATTTTTGTCCTGCATTTCTGAAGGAAGTTATTCTTGAGCCCTGATTTTTTTCTTAGTAGCTAATGCCATGACTGAAAGAGCTATCAGGTTTCCATGGCTTTTTGCTGTAATGTGAAGTCACGTTGACTTGTATTCCACAATAATATAGTTGGGTTTTTTGCCTTGGGAGGGTTAAAAGCTTTTGCATTAACTTTTGAACCTGAGAATGTGTAATTTGAGCTTATGCAAGTAGCATTTTGAACATTGAAGATTAGCTCCTCACTTCTTCTACATTATTGATCTGAAAACTGAAGGGCTAGACACTACCACATGAACAACAGAGGCAATACCACACAAAAGCTTCCCAACACCAGAACACTTTGCATATTAATGAGGTCATTTCACTGAGGCCAGCATTTAGAACTCTATATGAAGAATGTGATTGCAATTATATAAGTTCAAATGCATTGGAGAGCATCTATCCATTCTTTAAATACCACCCCTTCCATCAAGGAGCTCAGGGCATCCCCTCCCAATTTTACACTATCAATCTTATGAGGGCAGGTTAGGCTGAGAAGCATTCTGTACCTGGATATTTCAGATTTCTTAGATGATTATACCACACTGGCCCATTTTAAGAAACAAAAGCCTGTTTATTTGGGCATTTGGAAGTTTTAACTCTTGATTTCCTTAATTCATACACCAGGTTTTAGTACAGGTAAGTAAGTGCAATACACTTTTGGAAGCTTCTATAAAGCTTACTGGAAACAGCTTAGAAGAAACTTGGCCCAAGCTTCAAAAATAAGATTATTTTTCTTAATACAATGGCTCAGTTAAGGCAACAAAGAGAACAAGGTACTGTGCATTGGTATCCTTCATCTTGTTAGACAAGCCCAAAATTATGTATTGCCAATGTTGAGGTAATCACTGATTTTTTTTTTGCTTGTTTAGTTAGAAACACATATTAAATAAACCATCTTATCAGTTTCCCCACCAGGTTTGATCAGACAAACTTCATTTACTTCATTTAGACCCCGCCTATGGGGACCCAAAGCAACTCCTATTGTTCTATTTTATTCTTACAAAAATCTTGTGGGGTATGTTAGGGTGAGAGTGTGATTCGCCCTAGGTCACCTACTAAGCTTCCATGGCAGAGTGGGGATTAGAACCTGCATCTCCCAGCTCTTAATACAAGATTCTAACTACTATACTACAACTATATATCCAGAGTTAAATTAGTTCAAATAGAAAATAAATTGTTTTTATTTGTGGTGGTTCTTGAATATTAGACTGCCTTTCATATACTGGACACAACATGTTTAGCAAAGTCTCTTGCCCTTTAATGAAGCAGTCTACCAAATATTTCACAGGATGCATTGAACAAATAATCCCTTTCTTTCCTAAATGTTTTAAGAAATCAGTGTGATGCAGTGGTTAGAGCATGGATGGCCAAACTGTTGCTCAGGAGCCACATGCAGGTCAAGAAGGAATTTAATACAGGCTTACTCTCTTAAGTTCGATTCCAGCTGAAGCTGGTTCAAGTAGCCAGCTCGAGGTTGACTCAGCCTTCCATCCTTCCGAGATCAGTAAAATGAGTACCCAGCTTGCTGGGGGGAAAGTGTAATGACCGGGGAAGGCAATGGCAAACCACCCCATTGTGAAAGCAGCTTCACCCTAGAGTCGGAAATGACTGGTGCTTGCACAGGGGACTTTTCCTTCCTACTCTTAAGTAAGCTTACTTGGCATTGGTACCTCAGTTGGCCTCTGAACGCTGACCCATAGGTAGATGAATATTTCCATTGTGTGTGAAGCAGGGAAGAAGGGGGAAACAGGAAGGCTTGCAAGCTCTTCTCCACCACAGAGGTCACCTGAAGACCTAGAGTGGGGAAAGAGAGTGCAAGGGCTGAGGGAGCCACTGGAAGGAGGGATAGAATTAAAGGAGGAGATGCAGGGTTCCTCCTTAGTTTCATAGGTCTTGTAGGAGCTGCATTTACTAACCTTGGTGTCAAGGCAAAGAGAGATGCATAATGATGCAAACGATAGTGATTTATGGGTACATGTGTGTTTCCTTCTCCCACTGGTGCCAAAAAATAATTCTTTACTCTTTCCTTATTCCCAGCTTTTGTTTTTTAAAACGTCTCCTAGCATGGTCATGTTGTAAAGTGCATACATATGTATTTTCTCTTTCTGTGCATTATTAAGAGTTTTAAGATATATGAAATATTTGTTCATGACTTGTGACTCTCAAACCTCTGACATTTATTTCATGTGGCTTTTATGTTAAGCTAGTTTGGCCACCCTCAGGTTAGAGTATCAAACTAGTATCTGGGAGAATCAAGTCTGAACCCTAACTCTGTGGAAGCTTGTTGGATGACCTTGGGCCAGTCACATACTGTTAGCCTAACTTACCGAGAATTGTTGTTGTGAGGGTAAAATGCAAAAGAGAATTATGTAAGCTACACTGGGGAGAAAGATGGGGGTATAAAGTAAATAAACACAATAGCGCCACAAATTATTTCAGTACATCCCTAAACAGAAGTAGGAAATACAGTACTTGCCCTCATCCCTTAAAGTCCTGTAATTTATATTTCAAAATAATTATAACAGGAAAGGACAAAGAAATAAGACAATGTGACTGTTTTGGACTTGATGTGGATTTTTCAAGAACATGTTTTTCAAAAACATGCCATGTATGTAGCTATACTTAAGGGCAAGCAGAAGAAAGACAACTCCTAATGTTTAACATTTTACTTAGAAGATACAGGTTTATGTTGTTTAGGCTTTCCCCACTCCAGCTCTATTTTGCATTCATGTGAATTGCTTGGTAAATTTTGGTCCCAGTCCATAACTGTGTTTTATAAACTAAATGCCTGACCAACTATACTGTACAAGCGAAATCAAACAGTATTTAAGATTAGACTGTCAGTTCCAATCTTCAGCAATATTTTGAAAACGGACTTATCAGTAGGAGTGGTTCATGGTACATAGTTTACAAGATCTAGTGGAAACTGTCATTTGTGGAAGCAAAAATATTACCCTTTGTTCTGGGAGTGCTCCTGAAGATTAATCAGAATGGGTTAACGCAAATGGTCGAAGACAAACATACTTTTCTAATATTTATTTTTCCACCTGCAAACTGTAGCAAAACATGATCAGATTTATTGTTATGCCGACAGGTATCCCTCTACATCATAGAGAATTTAGGCATGTATAAATAGAAGAGCTCTTTAGGAAAGGAAAAACACTTTGAGAAATGAATAAAACCTCCAATTTTGAACTCATAACTCCCAATGGCAATGGTTAAAATGATGTAGGTCATTCATTCCAAGAGATACCACAGCACCGTAAAGTGGCTGATCTTTTCCCCAGTAACATTTTTCACATAACAATGTGTTAAAAGTTACAAATACTGATATGCACAAATAACTAATTCCTAAGAAAAAATATGTACAGTACTGCAGCATGAACGTGGTATCTGCAATAACTTATTAGCCAATTTTAATATACATGATACCATTAACATTCTCCTGCCAACATACAGATAATGGATGTTATCACAGCCCTCTGTTTTGCACATTACCTGGTGTTTCTTTGCACATTACCTGGCTGTAACACACGATGCAGGCTTTTTACTTTTAAAGATTTCTCTTGTGTTTAAAGCTAAATCAGTGAAACAAGACAACAGTGCAAGAGGCGCAGAGATGTTATGTGTTCACATAAGAGTTCTTTTAGGTAAAGTGTCTATAAGGCTATAAGAAAGGATTGGTCGATGAGCTTCCTGTTGGAAATTGTCCTGCTGGTGTACCTGCCTGGAGAAACAAAAGGGATAAAAGTCATGTACTAAAGCTATTACACAAAGCCATAAATCAGAGCTTAATATCTGGACAGATTCCAAGATGCATTGTAACGCATCATGTCAGAAATATTACTTTGGCAAAAACAGGAAAAATCTATCTTATTCCAGATGTTTTTAATTCTGCAGTGATTGGGAAAGCACTGTTATACCCTGGTATTATGGTCCAGTACTCTATTGTAATTTGGAAAAGAAAGTTAATGATTCCTTATAAAACGGATATTCAACATAGAGAGACCCCACTGTTAATTTCTATGTAGAGCTTCTTACTCTATACCGGACTCTACCACCATTAACCTTTCAGTGCTGGGATTTTTGTTCACATCACTTTTTCTTTTGCTGCATCAATAAGAGCTAGTTTTAATTCTTCAAAGTGTCTGAATTCATTTATACATATATTCCACCTTGGACTGGCAGCATTAATTTTCATCATTCATTTTAACTGAAGTCTGACCATAGTGCCCTTTAGTGACACTGTGAAGATTAACACACACAGAGGCAGAACTAACACAGAACAATTCTGTCTTACGAAGAAAGACTGAAGGAGGCTGGGCATGTTTAGCCTGGAGAGGAGGTGGATGAGAGGTAATATGATCACCATCTTCAAGTACTTGAAGGGCTGTCATAGAGGATGGTGCAGAATTGTTTTTTGAGGCCCCAGAAAATAGGACCAGAACCAACGGGTTGAAATTAAATCAAGAGTTTCCAGCTCAACATTAGGAAGAACTTCCTGACAGCTAGAGCGGTTCCTCAGTGGAACAGGCTTCCTCAGGAAGTGGTGGCTCTCCTTTGGAGGTTTTTAAACAGAGACTGGATGCAGATCCTGTGAATTGGGGGGGGGGGGTATTTGTGAATTTCCTGCATTGACTAGATGACCCTGGAGGTCCCTTCCAACTTTGATTATAGGATTCTTAATGGGTTATAGAAAAACTGCTTTTAAAAAGTCTCTCTGAGATAAACTATGGTTCCAAATACATAGAAAATTTCAAAAGTGAGGTTCAAATATACTCCCTGCCATTCAGTGAACACCTTTAAGAATCCATATCTACATTATAACGTTACACCTCTTCCTCACAACAATTTGAAACAAATTATCAATCATTAAGACTGACTTACCATAAAAGGATTACTAGATACTCCAACAGCTGTAACTTGCCCAAATGGGGTTACTACTGGTTTTGCCTGTCCAAATACAGCAAAGCCGCCACCTTTGTAATAAAATATCAGAAGTCAGCTTCAAATTACTAGTTAAATCCTTAAAAGCACAATACTAGGTATCTCAGTTGCCAGAAGTTAAACCTCTGAGAGCCATGTACACCCCTGTAATAGTTTTTGGAAGAAGGGCATAGTGAAAAAGGATAGACGATGGGCTTAGATTCTTTGTTGACTTGCTTCCTCATTTCAGATTAAACAAAACCAAATAGATTTTAACTTCAAGTGCCCTCTGAATTTTTTAGGCCAGCAGTCCCAACACTCCCTTGCTCCTTTTCAATTTGTGAACCTATATAAGCTTAAAACTTACAAAAACTAACTAGGAAAGCCTAGAAAACACACCAGAACATAATAAACTCTTGAGTAAGCCTCAGGTACAGAAACAAAATTATTGTTTAACTGGCCTATAGTACACCTTTTAAGGTTAAAGTTCATGAACATCATTCAAGATAACATTTTGATGATTGCTAGTGCCATTTTAGCAGGGATTACAAAGTTTTACTATGGTCAAACAAAACAGCAGCATCATTCCTGGAACAAGGAACCTGAGACTGTAAAATATGTCACATTTTCCCCTCCCATACTACCAGTGAAATCTTAATACTAGAACATTACATTCAGCTAGCCAGCTGGTGACAGGGTCCCCAGGAGATGAGAGCAGAAGGCAAGCAAGGCTGTCTCCAGAGATAAACAACCTCAATTATAAAGGTGTTCTCAGCTTACTGCTATTTTCCCCACCTGTTGAAACAACATATAACATAAAATTATTTACCATTAGGTTGCTGGGCAAAAGCAGCCTGAGGAAAGGCTGCCTGGGCTGGGAATGCAGGTTGTTGGAAATTACCACTAAAGCTAGTTGGAAGACTAAATGAGGCAGGTGTTCCAAATCCTGCAGGCATGCTCATGGATGCGGTACCAAATGTTGCTGCTGGTAAGAGAAATGTTGCATTATTACTTTTGAAGGACACTATACTATTATAATGAAGATTCAGTAATCATTTTTTCTACAAAGCAGCCAGTTACATGGCCAACCTAAAAACCCAACCAGCTTCTTGGTTTTCCCAGGAACACTGCTAAAGTGTGCATGGTTTGCCCCACATGATCTTTTTGATCCTTCTGCTAGTCTCTTTCTAGATATTTGCAAATATTTCTTCTTCCAAGGAGAATATGAAAGATAGATATTACAGGAAACCGTAATAACGCCAAATTCTCTGCAGAAAAGCAATCTAAAATTCATTTTTATGAATGTCACAGAATTAGTCTAGCTCAGTAGAGCAACAGCTCTTTCAGAAACAATGCGTTATATCCTCTGACTCCCCTCCACCAAGCCTGTTTCCAGTGGAAGAGTTTGTCTGCCTTCCCAATGGATTTTTTTAACACTCTGGAAGCTGTCCCAGATGCTGTATCAGTCATTGCTTTGAGTCTCATCTCAGTGTCACCAGGTTATTCTGTGGTACAAGGCAATGCTGTTCACAAAAACATTTTATGAACATTAAACATTTGTCTAGTTAACTAGATTTGTGGATCCTGGCTAGTCACTATTCAGTGACTAATACAACTGAATTCTAAATCACCATCAATCAATAATCAAGGCTAGCCAGGTAAGAGATGGCATAAGAGCTGACAAGGATTTATGGAATAAGGAAGCACACACGAAGATAGGCAGGATACATATAATGCACTGACAGAACTTTCACAAGCTACTATTGGCAGAAAGGATACAACAGTGAAGCTTGCTAAAACAATAAATCCAAACACACTGTGACAATATGCAATGGTTTGGTATAATTATGTGTTTCACTTAAGCTGCTGTGAACACAAGTTTTGAAACTCAGTTAATTTTTAAATCATCTATTAATGTGGCCATGGAGGTAGACATAACAGCTTGCAGTCTTAAGCACTTTCACTTACCAGCAATTCCAACTGAAATTAATTCCATGTAATTGCTAAGTACATATGTTTAAGACTGCAGCACAAATCTTAATTTACACCAGGTAATGTCACTGCATATTTGAGGCATATCACCATCCATGCCCACTTCACTTTAAAATATGGAGAGAGGGTTGAAAAAGTTGTACATGCAGAGAAACCAGTCACTGGCAATAAGCTTCCACAAGCAAACAAGTTAGCCACATGAAGCTTATATAAAGTGTGACTACCTACCAAAGTGAGCCTGAGGAAATATGTGAGAATGCATTGCTCCTGAGAGGCCTTATGGAGAAGTCAAAGAGACCAAACAGTGTCAAATGGTGAACAATCTCTTGTAAAAGTGATTTAAATGATATTGAAATGCTTTCTAAAATACAACATTTGAATGCTTTGTTTTAGATTTTGGAATACTTCCAAATCCAAGATCTATAAGATCTATTATTCTGCAGAACTGGTCAGAAATGGATATCGTTTAACAAGGTCAAAAGCATTCTTCTAATACACACATCATATATTTTTTTTTAGAAGGCTAAGAGGTATTTCATTTTTATTTGCTAAAAAAATCAACTATTTAGATTCCTAAAAACAGCAGTATGATAATTAGTTACTGCTTGTAAGCACAAGAAAGACAGTTTAAGCCTAAATGAATTTAGATTTTATTAGTATGACCTAGGCGGATAAAAAGCCACAGCAAAATTAAGCTTTTGGTTTAATAAGGGCATAAGCATATTAGCATGTTAGTTTTATTCCAGATTCTGAAGATACTGAATGAACATACAGATTTCTATCCAACATTTTCTGAGCAAGTTTTTTTTTCCTGACCTGTTGCTGTTCTGTTACTGGTTTGGAATGGGTTCGTTGAAGGTGCTACAGAGGCTACAGGGGCAGCCACAAACGGATTTGTAGACGGTGCTGCTGAAAAATAAAGAAGTGGCAAGATCAAAAATGTATGCATTCATTAAGCTGCCCACTATAAGAGTAAAGTATAAAAAGTCATTTTTTTTACATTTTATACTGGAATAAAAAGGAATCTACTCTGGTATTTTAAAAAGCAATAACACTGCCTTCAAAGAGAGTTATGACTTACTAATACAGAGTAAACCTAAAATCCCAGACCATAAAACTGGTTCTTTAAAAAAAAGCAGCTAAAAAGCTTAATGTTTTAAAATACCTCCAAAAGGAGCAGGCACACTTGAGGACGTAGGCTGTGTTTGTGTATTAGAACCCACTGGTACTGTTCCAAAAGCATTGCTGAAAATTAAACATTCAACAACATCAGAGTCAATTAGATGCTTACATTTCATTTTTTTATGTGAAAGCACAGACAGCTAATCATATACCAAAAGAAAATGATTGGTGCCATTTAGCTGCAACTATTTCTACTGCAGAAATAAAAATTTAACTAGTAAGCAAAAAGATTTGTCTGCCAGTAACAAAAACCATGCAAAGCAATAAGACACACAGGAAAAAACACCTTAGATAAGCTGTCAAGCATCAATTTGCACGTGCAGACACTTACAACATTAATTACATTTCAAATAACTGGCACCACACATTGCAAACCTCTTATCAAAAGATTCGAGCCAGTTACAGCATCAAAACCAAGGTCTTTGTACAAATATTGTATCGCTGACAATGTAGACAATGAAAATATTGAAAGGTCTTCTGTCTACTTATAGCTTTATTCTACCAACATTTAGTTAGCGATTTTCCAAGCCAATTTTGTTTTGTTTCAGTAAGTTACTCTACCCCCCGCCACTTCACTGCATAACTGAACCGACAAGTTTTAAAGTATCGATTTTAAAGATAATGTTTGAGTTTCTTCCAGTGTCTTATTTAATTTTTGCTGTTTGTAAACACAACTGGTTTACGTGAACTTCTAGCAAGAAAGAGTACCTGCTAACATTACTGGTGGAAGTATATGCATTACTAGAGGTTGCTGTGGAGCTGAACACACTGTCTAATTCTGCTAGAGCTGCATACTTGTCTGAAGATGCACTTGGCTGACTTCGGGCTGACACAGCAGGGCCTGCTGGTGCTGTATTGACAGCACCAAATCCACTTCCTTGCTCACTACCACCTAAAAAAAGAACATATACTATCAAATTAAAAATTTCCAGAAAAGACGATTTTTTAAAATTCACAATGAGATAATGGAGGTAACTTTAAAAATGGCTAATCTATTGCTAAAGAATTGCAAGCACACTTCTTTCAAACGATCTACCCCCTCTGCCTTTAAAAAACAAGAACAAGGCCATGTTTTCAGTAACCAGATTTATTTCAGATACAGAGACAAGGGAGATTTAGCTCAACATACTGAGTCAAATTAACCCCTACCCCATTCAAAGGATGAATTTCTGAGTGCTTACTCCTTCAAGGCCACACCAGTGTGCTTAGATTTTTAAACCTAAATAGAGCCCAGGACAGATACATACTAACACACAGGTTGAAAGCTTAAAAGCACTACAATGAAACTTACAGTTAATTTAGAACAGAATATTAATTATTCCATGTGGATTCTTGGCTTAAATTTGTGTGTATACCAGATACAGTAATATCCTCCATACCACCACATAATATCAACAAAGCTACGGGACAACATGAAGAAAACTGTCTGATGTAAAGGATAAGCTGCTCCATATGCGTGGCTTGTCACATGGCAACAATAACTACACGGGCAATTTGAAGCAGTCCTTGTGTGGTAAACTAGCCCTTAATAGCATATTATGGAACAAACATAACTGCATGTTCGCAACAGATGGAATCCAAGTTCCTTTCTTTAATGGCCCTAATTTTAAGGCCCGTAGCTATGAGGGGGGCCAGGCCACTCTATTAAACCCCCCTTTCCCTATGTAGGGCCCCTCCGTTGGAGGGCCTCCAGGACCAGCAAGAGGGAGAGCGGCAGATAGAGAACAGCAGTGTGAGAGAGGGGGGACAGTGAGACAGTGGTAGAAAGAGAGAACGGCAGTGCAAAAGACGGGGGGACAGTGCAAGAGCGAAAGAAAGAGAATGGCAGTGTGAGAGATAGGGGGACAGTAAGAGAGGACAGTAGTGCTAGAGATGGGGGACAGTGAGACAGTGGCAGAGCGAGAGAGAGAATGGCAGCACAAAAGACAGGGCAACAGTGAGAAAGAGAGAAAGAACAGCAGCGTGAGAGAGAGAATGGCAGCACGAGAGACAGGGGGACAGTGGCTTACAGAGAGAGAGGGAATGGCATCGTGAGAGATGGGGACAGTGAAAGAGAGAGAGAACAGCAGCGCAAGAAAGAGGGGCCAAGTGAGACAGCGGCAGACAGACAAGACAGTGAGAGAGCAACTGCCAGATAAGGAGTGCAAGAGAAAGCTGGGGCTGGGCAGGCTAGCCGCTGGAAGGGAGAAGCAGCCAAGCCCCACAGCCCCCCCCCCACAATTTTTCCGCTCCCAGACCCCTTCAGCTAAAATTTTCTGGCCATGGGCATGCTTTCCTTGAAGAAAACAATTTTCATATTTATCTTCAATACAGTGTATAAGATTTCATGGTGAATGCAAATGGCAAAGAGTTATGATTTTTGCAGCCCACTAAGGGTTGCATCTTACAAACTGTGAGCGTAAAAGGCTCCGACACATCCCAACTACAGCTGTTTGGAGGTCTTCTGGCTATTAGGAGAAGAGTGAGGTGACCGATCCACCTTCTCCTTGTGCTTTTTAGGATACAACCCTTAGCATATATGTGCTCAACAAAGCTATGTAAACAAGAACACAAATTAGCATGGCAGAGTTTTGTTTAATAAAACTTTTTTCTTGCATATCTCGCAGCAGGATCGAGGAAAATGGCTGGCAAAGAAATGGAGCAAAAACTAAAAACAGCGGGGGAGAGCAATTTCTGCTAATTTTGCTCTTCTTGATGGAGGCCCCTATGTTGCATTGCATACAGGAGGGAACCCTGAAGAAGATTGATAAAATCCCTTCTGCATAGTTGTGCCATTCACAGAAGACTTGGAGAAATCTGTGTGATCTGAAACTCATTAGTTCTTACAAGGGAATATAACTTCCAAATTATCTTAGCTGATGGACAGTTCAATTCTATTAATAGCTCATGTTCCCTTTCACTCAGTCTGAGAATATTCAGCATAAATAGCACCTGAATAAAGTAATCTGAAATATCATTCTACAAAGCCAGCCACTGCCATGCAACTGCAGGCATTAGACCTTTGGTGTTCAGCATCTCTGCATTAAGAGATGACATGTAACTTTTGTGAAAAATGAATTACTACTGTCTTCTATCTTTTAGAAGTGTTTAGCTGGATGATGCCTAGTAAAATTTCTAACTGCTCCGTCTTTCTGAACAAGAGAATGCCTTCATCATTACCCACACCAATGTCAGCAACTAGAGTACTTTTTAATAACTGTCTCAGAATTTTCAGTACTGTGGATCATAAAAATATTGGATGGAATACAAAAATGGATAAACATCTACAGAACTTACAAGCCCAAAGAATTCAGATTTAAAGGATCACTATTAAACCCACAAGCCACTGCCTCTGGTGGCACTACCCACAGCAAAGAGAAAACTTTTCTCTTAAAAGCTTCAAACCAGATCAACCAAATCTACCTTTTTATATACATATATTTATATAAAATATATATATACATGATCATATCATGTATGTATGCACACACATACATGCATGCAATATGACCATGCAGTAACTGATCTTTCTCATGTACTTTGGATTGTAGTATGGTAGAAAAGCTGTCTACAGCAAGGACCAATACTTTTATTGTGCTACCTTCCTTTTTACTGGATCCACTGAGCCAGCACAACTGCCCATACCTCAAATATGCAATCAGCTTACTACTTGCGCAGGTCAATGTAGGTTATATAGTGTTAAGCATTAAAACTTCATTTTGTTTCCATAGAACATCACATATTAAAACTATTGCCATGATAACTAATATAAGAAACAGGTTGAAGAATAAGAATTAGTACCTTGCCCTGTGCTGAAGATATTATCTAAATTAGCAAGAGCTGCGTATTTATCTGCTGAGTGGAGATTCGGTTTATTCACTAGAGCTTTACTGGCTGAAGTTGTGCTGCTCTGAGAAGTATTGAAGGTGCCAAAATCAGCACTGGAGGATTTGGGGAAGTTATCAAAGTGTGCAAAATTAGTATTCACTGCTCCAGCACTGCCACCTGTAACAAAATAAGTTAAAAATGATGGATATTTCCAAACTTCATGTCTCTTCAAATGCTGATTGTGACTGTGTGAGTGATTTTATTTAAAGGATTATCTCTACAGCCAGGTTTTGAATTGATCAAAATAGGGAATTTGTATTTCCTGACTTCAGAAATACAGCAGCCCCTACATCAAAGCCACACCACAGCTTTGCAAAAGCAGGCGCTGCAACACATAGCTAACTCCAAACAGTTTACATGAATAGCAAATGTTCATTGTAAGCTTTTATTGCAGCTGCAAATTTAGTTAAATAGGAATTCCTTTAATGCAACGGTTAAGTTTCTGATATCAAGAGAAATAATTTAAGCAAATTTCTTCAAAAGCAGAAAGTAAAGGTGATGAATTCCTGAGGGCCGAGTGAATTCCTGAGTATTGATGAATTCCTGAGGGTCAGTTAGAGCACTTCAACCTGTATTTTGGTGCTGAAAAGCAGACTGACTTGCTGTGGGGAAACCACCAAAACTACTCAAATCACTGTGAGGTGGTGTGTTGTGTGTATAGTAATCTTCACACACAACACATCACCCTACAGCATGAGAAACAGCGAAAACTGAAGAGTTTGCACTACTTTATAAATGCATGACACATATTTAGTGCTTTCATCCTTTTAGATGCTAGAGTTCCATTCAGTGGCTGCCACTAGTTGATTCTCTGTACTGCAGAGTATCCTACTAGTAAAGACAAAACAAGAGGGTGTGGGGTTTCTTTCCTTGTGTACCACACATCATGAAGAGAGGCAACTGGACTTTGGACAGAACGTGTATGGCTGTACATCTGATTTAGACTAGAATAAGCCAGAACATAAGCAATCTGAAACATACCAAATGATCAATTAATACATATCTGAATGGTTTCATACCATTAGCCCCAAAGTTATTGCAGAATTTCCCAGAAATAGTAAATTCAATTACAATTTCTGTTGAATTCACAGATACAAAAAAAGTCAGGAATCTTGATTCAAGTGCTACCGAGCTAATAATCTATGAGGTAAAGTGAACTATAAAGCTAATTTACACAACACTGAAAGCAAACAAAACAAAGATGACATTTTAAATGAAATTAGTTTAGATTGCCACTCAGTGGAACTTACTGCGTACAGCCTGGAGAGGGAAAGCAGAAGTAGTAAATTCACCAAAACTGCAGCTAGATGAAAGCGTTCTGAACGCTGGACAGCCAGAAATTGTGTGAGGGGTTAAAGTTAACAAAGGGGAAAAACAAAATTGTAAAAGAAAGTCTTAAGACAACACACTTTAAAGAAAAGGGGAAAAAGAAAATAAGTCAGGCATAGATAAGGACAAGCAGCAATGATAGTCCAAGCAAACATTATATATGACAAAATTAAAAAAAAAATAGCCATAGCCCTTACACATGAAATTTTTTGAAAAAAATGCTTTTCATTAAATGGCTTTGCCTCTAGTAGAATATATTGGAATATGAAAAAAATATTTGTAGTCTCCATTTAATTTAAATATGGTCAAAAATTCTATAATGGCACAAAATGTGACAAAATATTTCATGTGTAGGGATAATTAAGAAACTGCAGTACACCATGCAAAACAATAAAACACACACCACCCACACAAATATATCAAATAAAAGACAGCATGAATGTCCGGTTTCCCCAGAGCTTCAGAGTGTTTGTACTGAGAAAATTAAATGCAGGAAAGAGCTGGAAAATGTTATACACTACATGTCCAGATTAGTTTGTATTAACAGAACTAATAAGGTTAGAGCATTTCTACCTGTATTTTGGTGTTGAAAAGCAGACTGACTTGCTGTGGGGAAACCACCAAAATTACTCGAACCACTAGACTGTCCAAATGCATCAAAGTTTGCAAACCCTGCATTTGCAGAGTTCTGTGCTGTAAATTGCAAATGAACAATACATGTTAATGGTATGTAAACAAAACCAGACTATAAAATGAATCAAATATGGCAGGCTTCAAAGGCAGCCTTACCTCAAGCATGCCACTGAAATAAATGATTACATGAATATGTAGTGTAAGGGGCAAAAATGACCTCAAACGACATCCTTCCATCCCTTAATAGAAATAATTTATGTCAACAGGATTTATGTAAAATAATTTAATTCCACTGGTCTCTTTTATGTCCTAAATTGCCACTAATTTTTAAAGATTAAAATATCTCTGAGCTTACTTTTTGCTTGGACATGCAATAATAAGTACTAAGAACAATTAGATGCCTTTTATTCCTGAAAGCTAAGGGGCAAAACACTAATGGTTTAAGAAAAATCCATTGCTATGAATTTCAATTTATATAATTTGGCAAAAGTATTCCTAGTGGTAACAACATTCTGTGCTGCTACACTGCTGACCAGTATCAGAGACAGGATTGCCAATCAGTTTCTTTATTCCTGCTGGTGCAAAAGAAAAGGCGGGTGGGGGAGAGGGGAGTACAGCAATGATCTATAAAAGCATGACATCACTTCTGGTTGTAAAAACTAGAGATTAGGGAATCCCTGGAGTGATGTGTTGTTACTTTTGGGTACAATCTGAAGTAACATCATGAAGTCACTTCACATTTTTGCTCAATTTGGAGTGAAGAGTGGTGTCAGGAGCTGGGAGATTGCAAAGCATCAAATCATAGCTTCATTAGAATCAAGCCTGTATTGTCTCTAACCAGACTTACCACATTGCCCATCATGGTAGGCAATCAAGACTTGCAGTCACTGGTTCCTTCTTTCTATGCTTCATTACTATGACTTTTCTGCAAACTATAGTTTCCTGCTGCACTCAAACTTGGCCTACACAACAGGACTGTAAACTAGTTTGCTAGCTGGTTTGGAGGGCAAATGCAAACCAGCATTTGCCAGTTTGGATGCAGTGGCAAATAGATCTGAACTACCATGGACATAATTAATTGAATTTGAGGGTGCAGGACCACAAAGCTCATACAACAAGCACCAAATCATGGTTTGGTGTTATGTCTAAACTGAGTCAAAGCAGTGGACCATATGGATTATTGTTTTCAAAAACAGACCTACCATATTATGACAGTCTCAACTTTTTATCAAAAATATTATAGATGCTGTTTTGCAGTTTTAAAAAATTACAGTTAAATCCAAAGTAACCTTCACATTATAGAAACATTACAGAAGTTTGTTTAATGAACAGCATATGAAGTAGCTTTTCAAACAGATGTCATAAGCATTGTATGATATAAAAAAGGTAAAGGTAGTCCCTTGTGCAAGCACCGGGTCGTTACCGCCCATGGGGTGACGTCACATCAGGACATTTTCATGGCAGACTTTTATGAGGTGGTTTGCGATTGCTTTCCCCAGTTATCTACACTTTACCCCCAGCAAGCTGGGTACTCATTTTACTGATCTCGGAAGGATGGAAGGTTGAGTCAACCTTGAGCCAGCTACCTGAACCCAGCTTCTGCTGGGATCAAACTCAGGTCATGAGCAGAAGCTTGGACTGCAGTACTGCAGTTTACCACTCTACACCATGTGGCTCTTACACTGTAAGATCTGCCATGTGAAATTAACTGCAATGGACATATACAAGACCTTGGGTTCACCAGGATAGCTCTTGGGATCCTGGCCTCTGAAAAGTCACTACACTTTTAAAAAGCAGAAATATAACTAAAATTCAGTTGAAGAGAATAATGCAAAAGAAACAAAGAAAAATGAAACTGAAAAACTCCCCTCCCCAATGAATTAGAATCTTTACAATTTAATTGCATCACAACATATGGAATATTAGGCATCTTTTTTGCGGAGGATCATACATTTTCAATAAGTTGGCCCATAACACACCACAGTGAAATTAAACAAATCTGAAATAACTCCTCTTATAAAGATTCCTTGGAATAGCCATTAGGAATCTGCAGCCAGTAGGTTGGCTAGTTAGTTCAAACCAATGTGAAACTCAGCTCCCACTCATACTGTATTTTGGTCCTTGAGAACTGTCAGATCACACCACTGAACCCACAGAAATAAACCTGATAGAGCTCTGATCAGGGTCTACACCTAAGAAATGTATGCTACCTCAGCACTTTGGCCCCCAGCCTCCAATTCTCTCTTGCCTGCCCACCATACTTCTGCCATGAGTATATACAGCAGCCCCAGAGTCCTTCATTCTTGGCTCCTTTTCTCAATTTTATGTCTCCTCATTCACGGTTTCCTTTGGTCCCTGCTTTTCAGACTACTGCAAAGTTTGTCCCACCTCCTTTAGTCATCCCATCTAATAACAAAGCTTCTTAGCATCCTTCTTGAATATCATATGGTCCCCTCAAAAGCATTTCTTCAGGATCTCCTCTGATTAGCATGATATGCCCCAATATGTTGGCTCCTTCTCAGGACTTATTCCCCTCTCTCTTTTTCCTGGTTTCTCTAGCCACTACTTACTCTGTTTCTTCCTTTCAAGTTCATGTCAGAAATTCATTAGCTTTCCTGCCCTCCCAGAGTCTCCTCTCACTTTGCAGCCTAACTTTGATACTAATTCCAACCAAACTAGCTATCTTCTGTTCTCAAAGTGGGCTGCAAACTGCTTTATTCCACAAGCAACTAAAAATTCTCAGCCATTCAGTCAGCACTAGAGACTTTGCCACCTCAAACACAACACAAATTTGATTTTACACAACGAACTGTAAAGAATGCAGACTACAGAGTGGCACATCAACCATGTATGGCCTACTTATCCTTGGATTAAGTAGGATGAATGAACTGAGAACTAGTGCAGCACAAATGGCTCATTGTATGAAATGTGAAGCACTTGTTTTGAACGTTGCTTCTGGAGTCACCAAGTCGCTTCAGGGTATACTCAAAGCTGCAGAGTTCCATCTGCATAGTATGGAAAAATAATGTCCTGCCTTACATAGTTACAAGGATAACTGTGATAATGTATGCAAAGTACCTTGAAAATTTCAATCTCTGTTATCATCTATACATCTAATGCTGAACATGGTCCCAAAGTGGATCAAAAATTCTACTCAATGGAACCATAAATGGAGGAAGGGGGTGTTCCTATAGGGTAACCCTGAATTTTGTACAAACATCTGAAAAGGGAAATCAAAGGTGACTTTTTTCACACAAACATCCAAAATGCACAATTATCTAATGAAGTTGCATCACAAGATCCCACCCACAATTTGGGAGTTGCTTATTAACCCACTGTGTGGGACACAGAATAAACAGTTGAAACAAAGAAGATTAGGGAGAAAGTGGCAGTGGAAGCAAGGAAACTGCAATGGGGAAGAGATATAGCTATGTGTGGGGAGTGACAGCAGTTGAAAGGTTGGGGAGAAAGGGAAGTTGGGCCAGCAGGAGAGTGTTTTCACCATCCTGCAAAGTTACAGATACTCTGCTTATGATTTTACCTAATAATGAATCAAGCCACAGTACTGGATCAAAAAAATCCAAAAAATACCAAAGACTGATGGAGAATTTTTCTACAAGCTTGGGAGAATTTCAGTTTTCAGAAAACTCTGGATTGAAAAACAAACCAACAATGAAGATCAAAACCATCTAGAACAGGGGTGGTCAAACTGTGGCTCGGGAGCCACATGAGGCTCTTTCACACATATTATGTAGCTCTTAAAACCCCCACCATCCTGTCGGCCAGCTTGAATAATAGATTCAAAGTTGCTTTCTTTCCACCTCTACCTCTCCATCTTCCTTCCTGCTCTCAAATGTCTGATGCTCATGTCTTGCAGCTCTCAAACATCTGATGCTCTTGTCTTGAAACTCTCAAACATCTGGCATTTATTCTTTGTGGCTCTTACATTAAGCAAGTTTGGCCACCCTTGATCTAGAATAATCGAAGTAATGTTTGTCCCTCTGAGATAAATGACAACTGAGTTCTTGTGACATTATGTTCTGAGATATGTGGTAACTTGGGAAGTTTCTAGGAAACTACAGTAATACTGCTGATCCTTCCAAGCTTTAGCCAGTCAAAGGCAGAAGGAGAGACTGAAAGGTAAAACGTGAAAGGGAAAAAAGGAAGCAAGGAAAGGTAGAAAAGCTGAATGAGGAAGAGAATTAAAAAGGCTAGGTGGGTAGTAAAGAAGACAATGGGTACTGGGTAGTAAACAAGACAGGGGAGGGAAGGAGGAAAAAATGAAGACTAGAATAACACATAAAGGTAGGTTGAATGGTGGTTCATTCAAGAGGGAGAGGTTGAAGCAAGGAAAGGTGTTAGGCTCTGGAAGCTGTCAGGAGGAGGAAAAGAACAAGCATAGGAAAGGGGACATAGATGGAAAATGAGATCTCCACTGTGAGTCTGCACAAGTACCCCACATAAATGGTAAATATCATTACATCCAACTAGGGATACAGTATTTTCCCAATGTAGCATTTTTTACTCTCTGAAATGATGACTATGTGGAAGCAGAGTAGAAACTGCTAAACAACGAACTGCAGCTAACAGAAGATCCAAAATCACCATGTTAGAATTAACTGCTCCTACTGTCACATGTCAAGTCAATATGAAAAGCAAGCCAGCCCCTTCCACTTAAGACAGCAATGGTCTCTACAACAAAGGGTATGTATGTGGTTGAAGAATATGGCCAGTCTTCTGGAATTTCTTTCCCTATCTGCATATGCTAATAAGATAAACTCAAATAGCTACTAAACATTAAGGAGTCATATAATTTGTTGTAATATAAATTAACCATTCCTTCTGAAGCAAACAGACAGATACACCTTTAATGTACTTTTTACAAACTGAACTAACTGCATTTCTAAAAAATGAATGTTAACTTTCTATTACTATCAAATCCAAGAACAGAATATACTCTTACCTGTATGACTGTTGAAGTGTGCAAAATTAGCAAAATTTGCTGTAGCTGTTGACTGAGGAGCAGGAGCAGCAAATATATCTGAACCAAGGTCACTGAGAAGATCAAACTGTTTCTTTTCTTGTGACTGTCCTTGAGACCGAGCTACAACAGGAGACTGTAAACAAAAAGTTGCAGTTACTAAACATGAAGATACCAATCTAGACTTTTATTCTCAGTGTGAAAAGATAGGACTTCCATAAGCCAAATTACTTTTCACCTAGATATAATGTACCAACTTTACAGCAATGGTAGCTTTGGATAAGATTCCTGGCCCTCTTTGGACAAACTAATGTGATGTTGTAGAACAGAGGTGTCAAACAAGCGGCCTAGGGGCCAAATCAGGCCCCCGGAGGGCTCCGCAAGCATATTACTGTTATCTGCTTCCTTCTCCCTCTCTTACTTCCTTCTGCATCACAACTTGCTTTGCCAGGCTTGTTCAACTGCACAGCAGAGCTATAGAGCAAAGCTCCTCCCCTGGGGAAGAAGTGAGGGAAGGAGAGCTAGCTTTGCCAGGCTCTCTCAATCACACACCAGAGCTACTGAGCCAAACCTCTCTTCCTTTTGTTGGCTGAGGCTCAACAAACCAGTGAGGTGGATTAGGCTGAGTGCATGTGTTTGTGTCCTTTATAAAGTTTCTATCTCCCCTACCTGGCATTACATTTTATGACACACATAGCCTGGCCCGACAAGGTCAAGATCTGGCCCTCATAACAAATGAGTTCAACACTCCTGTTAAGCATTCTATATACTAGGTGACAATGTCAGCAACAGAATGTTCATTAGAGTCCATTCCTGACAGTTAGTGCAGTCAGTCAGTTATGACTAGAAAATCCTTTATACATTCCGTAAGTACAAGAGACGACAAGCAAGGCAGGAAGATTGAACAATGGACAGTTTACTTAATTGGGATGGACATTAATGATCTGTTATTTAGATAGTGCTACTGTATAGTTTTTTTAAATATATATATATATGTAAACTGCATTGGGACTGCTTCTTGTCAAGAAAGGCAACCAAATTTATACACAATTTTTTTGCTTTTAAATCTGATTTTTTCTTCTTGTACACTTCCCTCATTCTCATGGATAGATGAGATTAAAGTGTGTACTAACACATAAATACATGTACAAACATACACACACAGGCTTTGTATAAGCTTAGTTATTTTCAAAGAATTCTGAAGTGCTACTAGATGAGAAATTGTTTCCTTCGAGAGATTATTTTTGAGTGTCTAAGTAAGTCAAAAAGAGATTTGATTGGGCACAGCATTTCTGAAGATTAAAAATGCAAGGAAGAAAGACCTAAGAAAATGACTGATTAGTAAAGGACTTCTTTGTGACAAATGCATGCAACCAGTGAAAACACACGTGTACATGATACAGAACAGTCAATAAAAACAAATGTTCTGTAAGCAAAACCCAGCTAAAGCTGCACATAATATAGCTGTCACATCTTTACAGCAGAGACAAACTCTATGGCAGGGGTGGCCAACGGTAGCTCTCCAGATGTTTTGTTGCCTACAACTCCCATCAGCCCGACAGCATGGCCAATGGCTGGGGCTGATGGGAGTTGTAGGCAAAAAACTTCTGGAGAGCTACTGTTGGCCATCCCTGCTCTATGGTGTTGAGCTCAGAATCACATAATTACAGCTAAAATCTGGGCTAAACTTCCCTCCACCAATAAAATGAAAACTAATTCTAAGATACATCACATAGCATCTCCAACAGGTTGCTTCAACACCAGTGGACAAGACTCCTAAGGTTTTATTTGGAATACTCTTGAGAATACTACCTGTCAATTTCTTAATACAAAATCGTTGTTGCTTTTGTCCTGTTACTCACTTGAGTAGGTGTGCCCTTATTTATGTGCAATGCTGGTGCAGATTCTCCCAGGAGAGATTTAAGTGGCTTGACTTCAGGTGTACTGCTTGTACTACTAGCGGAGGACCCAGATATAGATGCATGGACTGATGCTACAACTTTTGCTTGTTCTGGTGGAACATACCTAGGACAAATAAATGCATTTCATACTTAATACCATTCTTCCAAAATTAACAGAAAGATGACCCAGTGTTGCTATTCCAAATGTTGTACTACAAGCATAGAAAAATGCCTGATATCCTTGAAGCCTACAGCATTCTGAAGCTACAGAGACGTTTCTCATTAATTTTTTAAAAACTATACAGAGACTTTCTGATACATCTTCAAGGGGCAGATGCTTCATACAGCAAGCCATTTGTGTACTGCCCGGCAATAATAGATCAACCCTTGCTATTTAAGCATATTAATGTTAACAGATGTTTCTAGCAACCTCTGACAACCAACTAACCCTATCATAATAAGGACAAGGGAGAGAACAGGCAGGATTCCAACAGTGAATAAGCCCTGACGTTGGTGTACAAGTTTCAGTTATTTAGAATGAATAAATAAGTGATGGGAAATAAGCCATCTTCCTGCAAAGCAGCCAGAGCAGACAAAATAGTGATGCAAGTACCTTGTACTGAACACTGAATTCTGTTGCTAAATATACTACTGTTTCAACTTCTATTTTGACAGAGATTACGTCTCTTATTTTACTAGCCAAATAAATCATATACTGACCATCTTTTCTTTTCATATTTTTCTTGTAGAAATTCCTTGACCTTTTGTGGGTCCCTGAAATCTGGAATTGCTGATGATCTATCATCGAATAATCCTAGCCAGATCTGTTTACACACCTTTTTGATGGGGGGAAAAAAGAATACTGTTTAAAACTCTTTTGATCTGACCATTCAAGAAATATACACAGCAATTAAAGAGATTGAAATAGATCCTGTTTTTGCATACCATATTTATTTCTGCTATTATTATTATAGTCAACGACCCGCTCCAACTGACTAAAACTATTCAAGTTAAGCTCCTGTTAAAATAATAGAAAATGTGACAAAAAATCTATATAAAATTACATAGTAGAAATAGAATATAGAATAAAGAGAATAAGAATAGCTGTTTAGATAAATTAATTTGTACTACTCATTTCTAATCCCAAGGCTATCATAAATCCTGATCTGCCAAGATTATAAAAGCATTTAATAAAAAAACAAATTAGATACTTAATGGAAAAGAATATTAGCATTTAAACATTTATATTTTTAGTCCAAACCTGAAATAAATTCTTCTGTATATAGAACACATTTCATTATTCGATTTAGTGAAATATATATACCCCACCTTTCCTCAGGGCTCAAAGTGGTTTATATATACCCCATATTTCCTCAGGACTCAAAGTGGTTTATACATCACAGTTCAGATATCCACTCCCCCACAAAATGTCTGCAGTTTTGACCCTATTACTAGCCGTGGCAAAGAAAATGGTCTTCCAGAGCATCCTGAATATCGCCTCCTCATGGAGTTTGTACCACAGAGTGAAAGTTCCAATGGAAAAGGAATGGGATCTGGTTGATACCAGGTAGGCCACCTTCAGTACAGGAACAGCCAAGTCAGCACATGGGAACAGTATGGGAAAGATGGTCCTTTAGATATATGGGTTTCCAGGGCACTGAAAGATTTTAAAGATCATAACCTGGAGGTCCTTTCCAACTCCATGATTCTAACCAGCACTTTTGATTTGGACTCAGAAACAAACTGGTAGGCAACTAGTTTAAGATGTGCAAGATATGCTCCCACAGACTAGCCCCTCACAATCAGGCTGCCACATTCTGAACCAGCTAAAGTTTCTGGGATATATTTACGTGTAGCCCAATGTATTACATTACAGTAATACCATGAGATTACAAAGCACAGATCAGTGTGGCCAGATCAGCTGCATCTAAGGATGGACAGAACTGGTGAACCAGACGCAGCTGCTAGGGCACTCCTGGCCACTATGCCAACTGGTTTTTCAAATAACAAGACTAGCCATGACCCCCTCCTCTGAGATTTTAACCTGATCTGCAAAAGCCAACTCCATTCCATCTAAAACAAGATGATCTGATCCTTCCAAAGCACCAAACTTCTCAACCAGCTTTACCTCTGGATTCAAATTCAGTTGGTTCTACCTAAATAACCTATCTGCAGCCTCAAAGCATTGGTTCAGTCAGTATACCACAGTACATAAACATCTGAAAAAACCCAAATATTTATAATTGAAAGATATCCTGTCAAATACAATACAGGCTAGACATATTCCCTAAACAACAACAAAAATGTTGTTTGAAAACTGGTTAGGGTTACAGTTTTCTAGGGCATAGCAAAAGTGCAGAAAAGTAATTTTCAGGTGACTTTTAGAAAACTGACTGTACAAAGTTTTAGAAAGCTTAAAAGCCTGTGAACTATTTTATGATAAATGTCTTTGTAATATTTACATTGGTCCTAAATTATTTACATTTTTATAAATTAACCTGTGCACCAACACTTCTTTCTACAACCCAGTTCTAATACACTGCAAGTTTTTGATACCGCTAATATGTCAGACAGTGAAATAAAAAAGAAAGATTATTTCTACAAATATGAACAGGCAACATATGAACTGACTTAAAGTCAATTCCATCAGGAGTATTTTCTTTTACTGACTCCTCATGCACACAAAGCAGTATTCCAACATTTCTTCCATGTCATTACTGATAAAACCATGTTCCCAGGAGCAACACTCAAGGAGATATTTTGGTGATATTTTTGCACCCCTGAATAAGACTCAAGTTCTGACAAGGTATAAGTACCAAGACATGCATCTTAGTATCCACAGTTCTTTTTCATTTTCTGGATCAGTGCACATTTTTTTTGCTGATCCTTCTAATTGCTCGATTACATTTTCTCTTTCCTGACTTCCAGTAAAAACTCAACCTGAATAATTAGTAACATTTTGCTTTATGTTTAGCTAGATGGATAACATGCTTAGAATGAGGAGAGGCAGGAACAGTTTCCCCAAAATGTTCATTCTTTGTAGCTTTTAAAAACAAAACAAGTAAATTCATTGGTATAGATCCTACCAGCTTTCCTGCTAGATCCCACCCAGCTCCCACCTTACAGCAGTCCTCAAAATAGTTTTTGTCCATACAGGTCTCATGATGCCTGACATAGCCTTCCTTGTGATTAAGATGAACTTCTCCCATTTTTGCCCACAGAAAAAAATAGTAAGAACTCATAATGAATAAAAAAGCACTGCCATCTTTGTGAATCTGCTTACACCCAACAGCTCAACTACCACATTCTCTTTAAAACCCACTCAGCCAACAAGGCAGCAGTCTCATCCAGCGAATAAAAGAACATTTTTGGGGTAGGCCCCAAGTACTTCAAAGAACTGCAACGAAATCTAACCCTAGTTTAATTTTGTGTTGGTTCTTATGTACTCCACTGCTGCATGGAGGATTCTAACAGGAATCAAAGCCAATGTAGTGGGAGGCACTTAATATCGATGTGGAAGATACAGAGAATTAAGCATATGTACAGCACATTTAGCTCTATGCCTCTGCCAAAACGGAATACATGATTTCTGAATTTGTATTTAGTCTAATATTTTCATTTTGAGGCTGAAGGATTGCCTTGTCTGATAATACATTTTCCCCCCCTTGAAGTAACATTTCAAACAACTTTGTTTCTGGCATGAAGTTTTGCCAACATATATCACTATCAAGAAAATAGGAAAAGAGCAGTCACATCAAAAAGAGTAATAACATCAATAGGAAAGAATATTTTTTAAAGCAAATTGCTATACACGATTCACAAGCAGCAAAAGGCTATGCAAAGAACAGTGGGGAGGAGATAGAAAGGCGATAAGCAGTATATGCTGGGGAGCGCTTGAAAACAAAGAAGACCAAGTAGAAGTTCTAATTAATGTGAGAGACTACAACTGACAGATATAACTGAATTACTATGGAGAGGGACAATGGTATCTATTTCGTGTTCACTATATTATCGTCCTACTATTAAATGCAATGGAGATGGAATATTGCACTCAGACACTTTTTCACTCAGCACTTAACAGCAATAAAACAAATGAAGATTCCACTAGGGTCATCCTACTAACACAAAGTGGGCAGACAGCCGGAAATAGTTTGGCTGTCATAACTCCAGGCAGGCATGCACAGTGATCTAGTTTTCAAATTTTCATTTTAGATACTAAATATCAACAATGATATCTAAAGCTTAAGAAAGTAGGCTGTTACATGTTGAAGTTAAAACAAAATGGCTGTTCCATTAATTTCAAACCCTAGCAAAGAGTGAAAATTTATATTCACTCTTTGCAACTAAACAATTAACAATGTCTTGATTTAAATACGTTTCCTTGTCAGCTCTTCATATATTTTTACAAAGACTGATGGATTATGGATTTACAGCTACTCTGATCTTCAATGGTAGATTGGGTGAGAAGCTTGTTCTTAAAAAGCTATTTTACAATACATTAATCTCAAACTCTAGAGGCTGCCTATCTTCCTAATATCAAAATCAGGCACCTGTAGTTTTGAAGTACAAAATTAGCTAAATTGGTAAGTATCATCCTAACACATGTGAGCATCTCCTGCTGAAGACAGTATATGACCTGCTATGAATATTAATACAACATCTTCTACTAACTAATGTTTTCTAAAAAAGAGATTTCAGCTTTAATTTAAAGTCAGAAAGTAGAATACAGATTTTACAGGTAGGCACATACAAGCTATACTGATTTCCATGTTTCCATTCAACTCATGCATATAACTTTAGTAAAGCAAACAGTTCCTCATTTCCAAGTTCTTAGAGAACAACAAACCAGCTGCTTTCAAAAGCTCAAAGAAAGCATGTAAGTTCATATATTCCACAGAAATTAGTCTACTCCCACATAGTATATATCAGGTGGCTGGGTTTTTAGAAGAGTATGGCAAGTAAGTAAAAGATATGGAAAACTGAGCAACGTGTGAAAGGATACCTTAAGAACGTATCAACAGAAATATAGTATCCAGATCACGTGAAGTGATGGTATCACTTTGCTCTGGTAAGACCTCACCTGGAGTATTGTGTTCAGTTTTGGGCACCACATTTTAAGAAGGATATAGATAAGCTGGAACGGGTCCAGAGGAGGGCAACAAAGATTGTGAGGGGTCTGGAGATTAAGTCCCATGATGAAAGGTTGAAGAGGTTGGGCATGTTTAGCTTGAGGAGGCGGCTGAGAGGTGATATGATCATCATCTTCAAGTACTTGAAGGGCTGTCATGTAAAGGATGGTGCAGAATTGCTTTCTATGCCTCCAGAAGGTCGGACCAGAACCAATGGGTTGAAATTAAATCGAAAGAGTTTCTGGCTCAACAATAGGAAGTTAGAGAGGTTTCTCAGTGGAACCTTCCTTGGGAGGTGGTGGGCTCTCCTTCTTTGGAGGTTTTTAAATAGAGGCTGGATGGCCATCTGACAGGATGGGGAGAGGCTGGATGGCCACTGTGCAGGAGGCTGGACATCATCATGATGATCATGATGATGATCATCATCATCATCATGATCATCAAGCTCGACTGATTCTGACCAAAGACTGTGGGGTTCTGGCCTGTCAAAACCAGGCCTGGGTAAAATCATGATGAACCAAATGCTGCTAGTTTATTACCCTTTAGTTGCCCCCCTTTCCTTTATGACTGGTAACTGCTGAGAACAAAGTAATCAGCGCCTTCCCAGAGGGCCTTCCAAGGGAGGAAGATTCGCATAAGAATACAAGGCCAACAGGCTTGATAACTGCCCTGGGAAAGTATCTTTGTATGTGTGAATGTTCCTCTGCTCCCCCCCTCCCCGTAGGAACCTCTTTGAAGTGTATCTTAAAACTCTTGTATCAATGTATTGGTTTCATTCCTCTCAAGCCAAGGGCTTGAGCCAAAGTAATGGTCTATCAATAAATGTAGTCTTAGTATCAATTTTGACTCATCATTGAATCCGTCTACTTGACAATCATCATCATCATGATCATCATGATCATCATCAGGAGGGCACATGTTAGACTTGGTCTTCGCGGCGGGAGTTTCAGTGGACGATATTACTGCTGAAGCAGTGCCATGGTCGGACCACTATGCCCTCAAGGCTCGTGTGGATGTCCCACCCCAAGCCTGCTTAGGCGGCGAGCGTATTTTAGCTCGCCTACGGAGCCTGATGGATCCGGAACGGTTCCTGATGGCTCTACGGGACCCCTGGCCTCCTGGCGACTCTTTAGATGATCTGGTGGAGTCTTGGAATGATAGACTCTCCAGAGCCATTGATGAGATCGCACCTAGGCGTCCTCTGCACCCTCGTCCAAAGCCAACACCTTGGTATAACCAGGAGTTGCGGCAATTAAAACAAGGGCTCAGACGACTAGAGAGGCAATGGTGGCGTACTCGAGAAGAAGCTACTAAAACATCTTATAGAGAGTTTATGAGGTCCTATGAGATGGCAGTCAAAGCCGCAAAAAAGACATACTTTGCGGCTAGATTGCATCTGCAATTTAGCGCCCAGCACAATTGTTCAATACAATTCGGACTCTTACAACGCTGCCACAAGGCAGAACAAATTCTAAGGAATTGGAGATCAGCTGTGAGGCTTTTGCGAATTGTTTTGCAGATAAGATCGCGTCACTCCGCCGCGACTGCCCTGCCATATTGGAAAAAGTATGTGAACCTGAGGCCTCGTGCCTGTCTTTGAATCATATTCTGGATGGTTTCGGTGCTCTCAGCCTGGAGGAAGTTGACAGGATCCTCCTATCTGCACGCCCTACAACTTGTAATCTGGATCTTCATCATCATGATCATCATGATGATGATGATCATGATGATGTCCAACCTCCTGCACAGTGGCCATCCAGCCTCTCCCCATCCTGTCAGATCATGATGATCATGATGATGATGGATTTATATCCTGCCCTCCACTCCGAAGAGTCTCAGAGCGGCTCACAATCTCCTTTACCTTCCTCCCCCACAACAGACACCCTGCGAGGTGGGTGGGGCTGGAAAGGGCTCTCACAGCAGCTGCCCTTTCAAGGACAACCTCCGCCAGAGCTATGGCTGACCCAAGGCCATGCTAGCAGGTGCAAGTGGAGGAGTGGGGAATGAAACCCGGTTCTCCCAGATAAGAGTCCGCACACTTAACCACTACACCAAACTGGCTCTCTTGGAGGTCCCTTCCAACTCTATGATTCTAATCATGCAGACTGTGCTGTGTTTGCCATTCAGCCCAGGTGAGTTGTATGCCATCAAAGTGTAGCTACTGATGCACCTGAATGAGCTGCACAAATTGTGTGGTAGGAAATTGTCTTGTGGTTGCTGCTGGACCTGGCACCAATGAGTCCTCCCAGAGTGTGAGGAAGGGGAGCAGGGGCAGACTGGGAAACCAAAATAGCCCTGGAAAGGACACTGCCTTCTCCATCTCTCTCCTACCATTAATGACAGAAACCAAGGTTTGAAGGCTGGAAATACTGCCTTGGTTGCCTAGCAATGCCTACACCGGCCACCAAGATCTCAGAGCAAATCCACTTCTTATCATACGTCTGCTTCCCTTAATTTGGGGGAAAGTTAACCCCCCTCCCCAGTTAAAAAAATCAGATTTTTTTCTGTAAACCTTGGACTTTTCTCAGGTTTGTAAAAAGATATGTCTCTTCTGCACAAGGCTCCAATCTATAGATTTCAATGCCCACAGATGGGACCATTAGATATACTAATTGTTCTCTTCTGTTTCTCATTGCAAGCCTACAGTATTTCAGCTACATTATGGGTTACACATGCTGTGAGCTTTCAGTTACGGTATCTATTACAACATACATCAATAGATCATGGGCCCATTCTATTCCAGTCATGAGGAACACTGACCAAAATTTTACTCCATCAAATTACTTCTAAGCATTAGAATTCCCCAAACATCATAGAGTTCTTATCTTGGCCCATTTTAATATTCTCTCAACTGCTCTTCTTGAAGGGAGATATGTATGTACCCCATATGCACAACATCTCTGTACCTGTCAGTCTGGTATGATAAAAACAATCAAACATGTCCTTTTGTACTGTCCATTTTACAAGGACATCTGGAATATGTATATCCAATTACATCCAAATACTTAGAGAGATCCAACAATTTTTATGTTACTCTTCTTCTCACTGGCTCTTTTAATGAAGCCACCTTTAAGGTAGCAAGATTTTATGCACTGGCATGTTCAATATGAAAACAACTGGTTTAGTATTTTAATAATTTTATCATTAATTGCAGGTATTCTGTACAGAACATCTGCTTATATATCCAAGGTGTATCACGCTTGGTTGTTTTTTTACTAGCTTATCATGGATCATAATAAACTATGAATGTATGTACAACACATATCTATGGGAAAATGAGTTCTGAGTTCCAAACACCTGACTTCTGGAATGGAAACCATTTGCAAGTTGGGGACTTATTGTACAGCAATCCAGAACTATACAGTGTGTACCAAATGAGGAAGCACCCTATCTGTAATTCGAGCACTACGTTGGCCATTTTATTTTTACACTCTTTCCTAATAATCTGAAGAATGGAGTCTGCCTTTTTGACCACTACCAACACAAGCTGACATGTTCATCGAGCCATGTTTAAAAACTGTTTGTAGATCAGCCTAAGAAACAGTATTGCACAAGTTGTGTAAAGAATGCATGTTCATTCATAGTACATAGAAGACCAATTACAATGCAGTGTTAGGGACTTGCAACATTGGGATTAAGCAATAGAACAGAAGTATAATATAAAAGAAGCATCACAGGGAGGATTTAGAAATCATTTTCCTGTGCAAGCAAGTTATAACTTGTGTTTAGTAATTTACTACTTCCACTTCTCTTAGTGATGAATAATGTATTCTTCCTAGAAATGTAAGTCCTGAAAACATTTAGTCAGCACACTTTTAGGAACTCTAAAAATCATGTATCTAATCTAAATAAGGTCCTAAATGTGGATCAATAAATCCACAAAAGAAAGCGGTTAAAAACAAACAAACCAGGGCTTGCAGAAAATGTTAAACACTTCAAAATAAAACCCAGGTATTTGTAAAAAGGCCACAAACTACTGAAACATCTGCAGTTGTACAGACTGACTTAAGCATAACCAATCATAACTGAGATCATGAACACCTTTTGGGGAGCTGTTTAGCAACCCCTACAACATTGGCTATAAAGTGTTATAAAGGCTAGGAAAAGGTATCTGGAATTGACTAAAGGGAAAAGTTGCCTTGCTTCCACTGCAAGCCATGCTGAATTAGTTGGCTAGTGGCAGCGGCTGAAAGAGCGAGAGGAATAAGGGCAAGCAACCAGCCAACAGATGCAGTAGGTGGTGGCAGCTGATCAAGCAAGCGGAGGCTGGTAAGCAGACACTGGTGGCTGTAGAGACAATGGGGAAAGAACATGGGTGAGTAAAGGACCCGGAAAGGGAAGAAGAGTTTGGGAGAGTGAGGGAAGCAGCATGTCTGGCTTGGCAGGGAGTCTGCAGCCAGTCCTGCACTGAGCAGCAACCAAATTCAAAATCAATGGGTACCACTGGGTGGGGGAACCAGATGTGGTGGGTGCTGAGTGCCACCCATGTCTGGGCTGGCCTGTGGGTGGCTGCAGGCTCCCCCTCAGCCCAAAGACAGCATTCAGTACCTGCCACTTCCAGCTGCCACCTTTTTCTCTCCTGGTGGCAAGGACAAAGTGGTGGTGGGAGGAAGAAGGCATGATAGGAAAAAGATGGGAGGAAGCAATAGCAGCAGGGTGGAGAGGGTGGCCAGGGGGAGGTCGGCAGATGTAAGAGAAGAAAGCAGGGAGACGTGAGTAAATTCCCCCACAAACTTCTTGCTTATCCCTGCTTGCATAATTCAGTCACAAGTTATTGACTGCAGAAGCATTCCCTTTCTGCAAAATAATTTTTCTTGATAATATTTTCCTTTATTCTATTCTATTTCTATGGGAAGTGCTTCATTCCTGTTTTGTAAACATACTAATTCATTATGATGCAGTATCACTTCATTTGTATCAGTTTATTCTTTCACACACTTTGTAACCAGAACAGTTTCTGTATATTGTGTATGAATGAAAACTGAACATTTGTAGAAATTATACATTTTATGTTGCGAAGCTGATTATTGCATGTATTTCTATTGTAAAGAAACTGAAATTTGGAACATACAGCACATTACATCTGACTATCTGATAAGTCTGATCAGGGCTGTTAAATTTAATGGTCACAACATTCAGTTTATCCAATAACAGATCATGAAAGTCCCATATAGTATAGAATATTAAATTGTGGGAATTCTGCTCTCTTTTCTGTCTCTCACACAGACAAAGACACACTTAGACATCTATTCACTGCTAGCAATATGGATTTATGATTGCAGAATGCAAGCTGAATAGTCTTTTATAGTGAATATAATAAAAACCATTTCTCAACATCCTATTACAAGAAACAGGATGGGCAACACTGAACAGGCTTAAAGGCTTCAGGAACATGTTTAGCTCTCATCCTAGTTATTTCTCACTGCACACCTTTACTTTCTATTAAGCTGTTGTCAGGTTAGCAGTTCACATATCCGCTTTTGATTTAAAGTTGTGCACAAACCCAAGGACCCTCACCTCCCACCTTGCTAGTACCCTTCAGATATTGCTCAAGTACATAAGTTGAACAATATTTACCCCATGGAGGCCATGTCTTCCCGTTCCTAGAATGTAACTTTAGGATATAACTGTCCCTATATTCAGATAAACCTGAGTTATTTTTAGGGCAGCTCTGAATCCACATCACTGTACAGAGGAGAGAACAGACCATTGGACTTACTGTGAAGGTTTCTTCTTCTCGAGGGTGAGGAGGACATCCTGATATGCTTGGATTCCTCTTCCCACAATCCCTGGAGACAGGAAATTGATTGCCCTTTCCATCTCTGGAGGGAGGAGGAGCCCACAGCTTCCGCAGCTGATAACAGTCCTCAATGTATGCCAAATAAACAAACTTACAGAACCTTATGAAACAAACCATACAGGTAAAGATAAACTGTTAGAACAGTGAAAGAACAATAAACATGGAGATTGTCAGTCATTCATCCTTTAGGGTGAACAGAGACCCTCCAACTAGGGTGAATCAGAGTGTTCTCCTCATTCTTGAGAAGGGGCCTTCATAGTAAGTCCAATGTTCCATTCTCTCTTGAGGAAAGGAGGACACTCTGATATGTTTGGGATGTCACAAAACTCATTTGATCTAGAGAGGGAAAAGTGACTGCCAAGCATAGAGATAATACCAGGACTAGATCACTTGTTTAAGATTCTCTTCCCAAGGCTACATCAGCCATAGTGATAAAGTCCATCTTGTAGTGCCTATTAAATGTTGACACCAAGGCCTAGGTAGTGCCTTTCAAGGTAACTGCAGTGGATGCATTTGTGTCGAATGCTGCAGATGTAGAAGCACTTCTTGTTGAATGAGCTGTGATCCCCTCTGAATCTGAAAGCCCTGAGATTCATATGCCAAGGAGATGCAGTCCTAATAGCCACCTGCTTAGTGTAGCCTTAGAAACTCTTTCCTGCTTGACTGCTTGACTGCTGGACGAAAAGCCACAAAAAGGGAACACAACTTCCTAAATGGCTTGGTCCTTCTGTTATAAATGCAAAGTGCTCTGTGCCAGTTCTTCTCTCTAGGATGAGATGGCTTCGGGCAGAAGGACAGCAAATATTTATCCTGTGAGCTGTGAAAAGTTGTGTTGACCTTGGGAATAAAGGTGGGATCTGTGTGCAGAATCAACATATCCTTATGGAAGATGCATAAGTCCTTTCTGATAGAAACAGCACTATCTCTGAGACCTATCTTGCTGATGTAACTGCTACGAGGAAAACTACCTTCAGGGTAAGGAATTGCAGGGAAGCCTTCCTCAGAGGCTCAAATGGAGGACTGGTTAGAGCTTGAAGAATGACATGAAGTCTCCAAGAGGGAAACGTGTGCATTGTAGGGGACTGAAACAAAGTAACTCCCTTCTGCAGTCTTTTCACCTTCGGATGCCTGGAAAGTGCTTGCTCTTAGAGCCTGAGAGACTCCATCCTGTAGGAAGGACAATACCTGAGGAAGTTCCAGGGTTTCTGGCTGTAGGTGTTTTCTCTTGCACCATTTGACAAAAACCTTCCAAGAACTCAATCTCCATCCCATCAGATGAAGCCAAGATGGGTCTGGATGACAGATGGAATCCTGGGTTAGCATATTAAGCAACAGTGGAAGTTCCCATGGAGGCTGAACTGATTATTTCAGCAGGCTGAAAAACCAAAATCTCCTAGACCAGAATGGGGCAGGCAAATAAACTCTGCCTTCTCCTGTTTCATTTTGTTCAGAACTTTTGGAATCAAAGGTACAGGGGGAAAGACATAAAGGTGGCCCAATGGCCAAAGGGACATTGGAGGATCCACTTGTTCTGCTTGCTGACACAGATGTCTCAAGAAGAATCTGGGTGTCTTGGCATTGGCCAGGGAAGCAAAGAGCATGACAGGCCAAAATGTAGAATCAGAGAGGAAAATGTTTCCTGGCTGAGGGACCTTTCCCACTGGTCCAGCCTGGTGTGGCTGAGCCAATCTGCTTAAATATTTGCTATGCCACTGATGTGTTTTGCTCTGACACAGGCCAGATGTTGTTCTGCCGAAGACACAAGGATAGTTGACTCCTGCTGTAACTTCTTGGCTTTGTTGCCTCCCCGGCAGTTCACATGCACCTTGGCCATGGTGTTGTCTGTCTGTATATATATGTTCAATTGAGAGAGATTTATTTATTTTGTTGAATTTGTATCCTGCCCTTCCTGCAAGTAAGCTCAGGGCATGTTCCACCATATATCTATAACAATTAAAACCACAACATTCTAAGATGGTCTTTGAAGAGAAGTGTCAGATGAATTGTACATTTCCAAAAGATTGATGCTCAGGGAAATTTTTTGATAGGACCAGGTCCCCTGCACGTGGCCCGGTATGCCATGGGCTTCCCAACTCATCAGGCTAGTGTGATTTGTAGGTCTGTGTTTCTTGGTTGTCCACCAAAGGAGGTCCTTCCTGAGATGCTGACTCTGATGTGTTTTTGGAGGGCTATGAGCCTTTGAGATGGCAACAGTGTCCACTGAAGTACCCTAGAATGTGTCTGGGTCCAAGGGACTGTTTTGACAGCTGCAATCATGGAACCTACTAGATGTGCTAGGGCCACCAAGTCCATTGATTTAACAGAGCAAACCTGTTTCACAGTCTGAACAATCTTCTCTGTCTAATGGAAGAAACACTTTTTTCTGGATTGAATCTATCAGACCCCGAATGTGTGATGACTTAGGCAGGTGCTAGTTGGCTCTTCTGGAGGTTGATGAGGGAGCTGTGACTGGAGAGGCATTGGATAGTGATCTGAATGTCCCTGAATGCCTGCTCATGTAAAAGGATCTTATAAGGTGGTCGTTGACGTAGGGATGGATACGGATCCCTTTGAGACACAGTGTGCATTCACACTACACTAAATAATGTGTTTTACATCTGGACTTTTGCTATTCTTACACAGTAAAAATCCAGTTGCAAAACACATTGTTTACTATAGTGTGAATGCACCCACAGGCTTGCAGCAAGTGAGATTATCAGTTTTGTGAATATCTGGGGTGCTAATGCCAACCCAACTGAATGGTTCTAAACTGGAAGTGTTTTTGATCAAAGGTGAATCCCAGATACTATCTGTCCTAGAAAGTTATGGGCATGTGAAGATATGCCTAAGCCAAACAGATGGAGGCCATGAAGTCCTTTGGCTGCAGGGCTTCCACAATGGTCTTCAAGGTAGCCTTCTCAGAAGTGGTACCTGTTCCACACATGGGCAAGAGAGACAGGAGTCTCAACGCGTGGATGAGACAATGGTGTAGGGAGGAAGGGTTAAAGTTTGTTAGGCACTGGGATGCTTTTTGGAACAAGCGGAAGCTGTACAAAAGAGATGGTCTGCACTTGTTCCAAGAGGGAACCAGACTGCTGGCGCTTAAAATCAAAAAGGTGGCAGAGTAGTTTTTAAACTGAATATTGGGGGGAAGCTGACAGGAGATTAAATGTTTCTGGTTCGGGATGACTCATCTCAGAGAGATGAAGGGTTAGCTGCTTTCCTACTGGGCAATGGAACAGAGTTGTCCTCTGAGATGGTGACAATCAGTATGGACTGCCTAGCAAAGTCTCGAAGCAGCAGGAGGGAGGTTGCGGGCCTAACCTGCCTGGGAAATTATAGATGTTTATATACAAATGCTAGAACTGTCTGAGGTAAAATCAGGGAGTTGGAATGCTTAGTGTTGGGGGGAAATATAGACATTGTGGGTATTTCAGAAACTTGGTGGAAAGAGGAAAATCAGTGAGACACGGTGATTCCTGGATATAAATTATATCAGAAGAATAGAGAGGAAAGAGTTATAGGTGGGGTGGCTCTGTATGTTATAGAGGGTATACAGTCCAGTAAGATTGAGAAGGCCAGATAATTAGATTCACTTCTATAAATGCTTTGGGTCAAAATAGTGGGCTCAAAAGGAAGCTTCTCTGGGAGTTTGTTATCACCCACCAGATCAAAAGATAAGAGGATGATTGTAAAATGATGAATGAATTTAAGAAAGTGGCTAGACGTAAAAACTGTCATAATAGGTGATTTAAAATATCCGCACATTGATTGGGTCAGTATGTGTTCAGGTTAGAACAAAGAGATTGAGTTTCTAGATACTCTTAATGACTGAGCTATGGAGCAGATGGTCACAGAACCTACCAGGGAAGAGGCAATCCTGGACATGGTTCTAAGTAATGTCCAAGATCTGGTGAGAGATGTAAAGGTGATTGAATCGCTTGGGAGCAGTGACGATAATGTTATTGAATTCACCTTTTGTATAGAGTTGCCCCAAAAGACCAATGCAAAAAATTTTAACTTTAAAAGGAGCAACTTCTCTGAGATGAGGAGGAAACTGAAAGGAAAGGTAAATAGGGTCAAAACCCTTGGGGAAGCTTGGAGGCGATTTAAAACTATGAACCTAGAAGGTCACATAAAATACTATATACCATAAGTCAGGAAAGGCACAAATATGTATAGAAAAAGACCTGCATGGTTAACAAACAAAGTAATGGAAGCTGTAAAAGGTAAGAAGGATTCTTTTAAGAGGTGGAAAGCTAGTTCAAGTCAGGTTACTAAAAGGGAACACAGGCTGTGGCAAATCAAATGCAAGACTGTGATCAGGCAGGCAAAAAGGGACTATGAGGAGCATATTGCAAAAAACATAAAGACCAATAATAAAAATTTCTTCAAATACTCAGGAAACCAGCCAGGGAAGCAGTGTTGCTGCTGTTTTCCTCCATTAATATAAGCTTGAGCTGACCTGTAGTATTGAGCTGTGGCTCTGAAGTTAGGCTTTGATTCATGACTGCTGCTTGGGGTCTAATCTAAACTGTGGAAGTGTTCTGTAAGACAGAAAGGACTGTGATCCATACTTTTTCTGTTGTCTGTCCTCCCTTTTTATAGGTGAATAGCATGACCTCCTTGGTTTTGGTCTCAGTTAAGACATCCTCTAGGCCAGAGGTGGCCAATGGTAGCTCTCCGGATGTTTTTTGCTGGCTGGGGCTGATAGGAGTTGTAGGCAAAAAAATCTGGAGAGCTAGCGTTGGCCACCCCTGCTCTAGGCTATCTCCAAGTAGCTTGCCACCCAGGAAAAGCCAAGATGCTACATGAATCATAGAATCACATAGAATCATAGAAGTACAGAGCTGGAAGGGGCCATACAGGCCATCTAGTCTAACCCCCTAGTCAATGCAGGATCAGCCCAGAGCATCCCTGGCAAGTGTTTGGCCAGCCACTGCTTAAAGACTGCCAGTGAGGGCGAGCTCATCACCTCCCTATGTAGCTGATTCCACTGTTGAACAACCCTTACTGTAAAAAAGATTTCCCTAATATCCAGCCAGTTCCTTCCCACCCTTAATTTAAATATATCATTGTGAGTCCTGAGAACAGAACAGTTCCCTGCCCTCCTTTAAGTGACAGCCCTCCAAATACTTAAAGAGAGCAATTATGTCCCCCCTCAACCTCATCTTCTCTAGACTGAACATTCCCAAGGGAAACATTGAATCCAGTTCTCTAGCCCCAGAGAAAACCTCAGGGGCCTCATTCTCATCATCCTCATGTTCCTCCTTGGGGATTTCTACCTTAGAGGCAGAAAGCTGTAAGGTTTTTAATGCTTTATGTAAGAAAACTGGAAGCTCCTCAGTAACTTGGCTTGCTCTGTTGAGGGACTTTGTCCTTTGACAACTGACTTTCCTCTTTATCCAGATTTGCATCAGAATCCTCATAGCCTAAGTGGGAATCCCTGTCTTCAGATCTATCCAAGCGGGCAGCCGTGTTGGTCTGAAGCAGTTGAACAAAGCAGGAGTCAAGTTGCACCTTTAAGACCAACCAATTTTTATTTAGAACGTAAGCTTTCGTGTGCTCTTAAGCACACTTCATCAGACAAGGAATCCAGCACAGTGAGCAAAGCCATACACAGCTGAGCAGAGCCATACATAGCTGGTAGGCAGTGGATCTGTAGTCCGAGAAATTAGAATAATTGCTCCTAATGGGGAAGATGCTTTTACAGGCAGCCTTTATGGCAGAAGGCTGATTTGAGCAAGCCTGGTGGGCAGATACAGGCTGTTCAGGCTGATCAGTGGAGAGGTGCAGTTTTGGCATCAAAAATTGAACTTGCTTCTTCATGATCCAAGCCAGGCAATTTGCAGCCTATGGCTCTCTCTAGGAGCTCTGCCTATGGCTCTCTCTAGGAGCTCAGCAGGGCAAGCAGGTTTGCAGGGATTTCCTACTCTGCTGCCTGGGGATCACATCCCCCAACTCTCCCTCAGAGGAGGTCTCATGGTGAGAGACCTTGTTGTTGTTCAGTCGCACAGCTGAGTCCGACTCTTTGCAACTCCATGGACAAAGTCACGCCAGGCCCTCCTGTCTTCCATCATCCTCCGAAGTCTGCTCAAATTTGTGTTTGCTACATCAGTAACACTGTCCAGCCATCTCATCTTTTGCTGTCCCCTTCTTCTTTTGCCTTCTGTCTTTCCTAGCATCAGGATCTTCTCCCGGGAGTGCTTCCTTCTCATTTGGTGGCCAAAGTATTTGAGCTTCAGCATCTGACCTTCCAGGGAACAAACTGGGTTGATTTCCCTTAGGACTGACTTTGATCTTCTTGCAGTCCAAGGGACTCTCAAGAGTCTTCTCCAGCACCACATCTCAAAAGCATCTATTCTTCTGCGCTCGGCCTTTCTTTTGGTCCAGCTCTCACAGCCATACATTACTACTGGGAATACCATCGCTTTGACTATACGGATTTTTGTTGGCAGGGTGATGTCTCTACTTTTTATTATACTGCCCAGGTTTGCCATAGCTGTCCTCCCAAGGAGCAAACGTCTTTTAGCTGTGGACAAAAGGCAAACAGCCTCAGGGAAGATGAGGCCAGAAGAACAAACAAAGCTTGTTTGTTTTTTAAACAAAGGGGAAGGCATACAGAAAGGCACACATGTGGAAAGAAAAAGTGCAACCAAAGCTACTCTAAGTTACACTTCACTTTACCCTAAGTGTATGGATGTTAACTAATACTTATGCAACTTACATAATATGAGGGGAGGGATCATGGAAGAAGAGCATCCCACCAGGTCATCCAGACAGCAAAAAATAATAACTATTTTTACTTTCTGGCATTCTGCATGCCCTGCATACCAGCAGCTTTGTTTTCAATGTCTTATCTAACAGTATTACTATAAAAAAAGCAGTCCCCTTTCTGGGTACTTTCTTTTTTTTTTTTACAGTGGTGCAAAGTTATAAAGAACTGGCTTTCAACTACAGTTATAAAAATGTAAGAACTCTTTAATCTTCTTATCAAAAAAGATTCTATTTTGTTTCTCAAAAGAAATTAGCAGTTTCGTTAAGTTTATATTAATCAATAAACTCTTCAATTCATAAAGCAAGTGTTAGAAACCTGTATTCACCCATGAGCAAGTTACTTCAAGCTAAATATGTAAGAAAGTTAAAGGTCAACCTTTATAGATGTTCTTTGAGAAATATACAACTCCATTGAGCAACTGAGTTATACATCACTCATGCAGAAAATTCAGCAGCTTGCTAGAGCTAAGATAGAATTTCAAGCGATATGATACTTTGAGATATCACAGTCAGAATCTTTTAAATAAACATAACATTTACCTAATTTATAAAGGGAAGTCAGACTTCATTAAGAGTTCGGCAATGCTGTTGGATTAACTGTTAGAAGAACCAAACCCAGTATCAGAGGTTCTATTCTTAGAATTAAAAATGAGAACCAAAAAGTTTCATCATAATGGACTTTTCCACTGGATCAGAGAGCCCTGTCTTGAGGGAAGGCTCTGTCATTTGCCAAACAAAACCTCTGGATCCAATCACAGTAATCTATACTTTTCTGTTACCAAGCTTAAAACCCCTTTCTAGCAATTTCAAACAGTTCCTTTGATCCAGCATCTTCTCCTCTCCTATTACTGATATACTGCCTATAATATAGTATGATGAAACTACTCTGTTGTGCAACATGAGTGTGGTGAATATGTGTGTGTTATGGGTCATCGCTTCGAATTTATAAAAACCCTACGAATTAATGACTTCCAAAACATCCTATCATAGACAGCCTTGGTCAGATCTTGCAAACTGAAGAAATTGTATTCATCCTCAACAAAAGTTCATCTACACAAGATATGCAGAGCAAAAGCATTTTGTACTTAACAGGCACATCATACAAAATATAATTCCTGCTGTAGACATCAAATTGTAGCCTGCACAGTTCCCAAGGCTCCACATTATTTAGAAGTTTTCTATTGTCCCTTTACTACAGCAATTTCAGATTTTCTTATTTTCTGATAGGACATTGAATCTTATTGCCCTTCTGACATGCAATGACCCACCATACATTGGAAGAATCAACTCAATCAACAATTATGAAATACTTACTTCATTCCCATGCTTCTGCAGAAATTCTATTTCATGCTGTGTGAAAGTGGTCATAGAAATGGACTTCACCCTGTGAGGTGGATTTAAACCTCGCCTATAAAACAAGAAATTTTAAGAAATTCATTACCAAAATCTAACCTCCCCCTCCCCCACAAGTTAGCTAAATATTGAAGTAAACATTCATTGGGGGAGGGGGGAGAAACAGGTTCAAGAAATAATTCTGAACCTCAGTTTGCTTTGAAATATATACCTATATATTTTTCTTCATTTATCCCACACTTTTCTCCCCCCTAAGAACCCAAAATGGGTTACAATATTCTTTTCTCCATTTTATCTTTACAACAACCCTGTGTGGTAGTTAGGCTGAGTGTATGCGACTGGCCCAAACTCACTAAGCATACTTCCATAGAATGGAAACTTGAACCCAGAACCTAGTAAAATATTATAAACATCACACCACAGTGACACTGAGAATAAACTTCATCACTTTTGAACACTTTTATATTCCAGAAGCTTGTTTTATATGCAGTGTCTCCAGAATATTAATTCATAGGACTATAGCTAGCTTCCTATATATTTTAAGGAAATTTTAAAGGGACCTAAACAAGAGTGGGCTTTTAAAATCAAAATTGGATGACTTATAAACAAAACGTAAAGCGCTTTCAACCTATTTACTTGAATATCAGATTCTCTATTAAAGATGTTGTCTAGATGGAAAGATGGAGTAGATGGAAACAAAAAGTTAAAAGAACCTGATACCTCTTTAGGTGTACTTAAAAACTATATTGTGCATGGAAGGATAGAGAATTGTTCTAGATTTCCAGTTTTAGGAAGCAATCACATGGCCTCTTCCTGAAGCACTTAAGAGAGCAACCAACTTTTACACCAGTGCAACTTTGAAATAGATCAGTCCCTTGGCGCTAGTTAACTCTTGTACAAGCAAAGCGAAGGCACTGCTGGGGTGAGGGGATGCAAGAGAAGGGCTTAGTCAGTATTCCAAGCTTCAACAGGCTGCTCCTGATCTCAGCAAAATGTTATACTGGCAATAATCCTGGCTCAAACCTGAACACTTCCACAGAAATCACAGAGCAACTATACCTAGCCACAGCACAGCTTAGGACATGAAGCCTGCAGCCTATCACAGCTCCCCTTACCACAAAAGAAACCCCAGCCAGGCCACTTATAACTCATATGGACTGGGGCTACAACACTTCAGCCTCATGTCATGCATACTTAGAATATACATATAGGTGGGGTTTCAGTGATGGGATCTCCACATAAAAAGCACTTCAAACAAAAAGCCAAGGAAAAGAACAACCATTGTCTCAGTATTATTATTATTACTAGTGAGCCACCTTATTCCAGCTGATGTCAGCCTCAAGGAGATGTACATCAACATAAAATACATATAAAATCAGTAGATCCATTTAATTAAAAACAGTTCACAACCTGATGACATCCTTTGTAACATTAAACAATTCAGCTTTCGAAGCATCAGGAGCAGAGAATCTCCCCGTGGGGGTGGGGGGGAGAGGTGGGTGCCAGTCTAATAACCTTGGCTGTCCTCAAGCAAAAGCCTGGTGGAACATCTCTGCTTTGCAGGCCCTGTGGAATTGTAGAAGATCCTGCAGGGCCCTAGTAACTTCTGGCAGAGCATTCCACCAGGTTGGGGCCAGGGATCACCAGTAGATTTCTACCTGTAGAGTGTAATGCTCTTCCAGGGACATATTACTACCACTGCTCCAAATTCTTCACCTAGGGACACAAACTTCTATCTGGAGCTTCCAATTGGGGACATGACAATACAAACCACACAGTAAAGGAAGAGGGATTTCCTGCCTCAAGCTGTGACTGCTTCTACTTTTTCCCCTATCCCCACGTGCATTTGCTTCAAGAACTAAGATGAAATGACAGGTGTTTCTAAAATTATGCCTTGGGTGAAGAAAGCAGATAAAGAAAGCTTTTCCCTCCTCTTCCATAACAATACAACTTGGGAGCATGGGAAGCCAATGAAGCTGATTCAGGACAAACGAGAGAAAGTACTTCTTTAACTGAACAAGTAACTACATTGTGGAATTCATATCAGGTGCACAGAAGGCTTTAAAGGGGACTGGACAGATTCATGAAGGATGGTCTATCAGTGATCAATAGCCATGGTGACTAGGGGAAACCTTCACATTAAAAAGCAGTAAATCTCTGAATATAAGTGCTAGGAGGCAATATCAGGAAAGGCGTTTGCATCTACATCCTGTGTGTTGCCCCCCCTCCTTGCCACTTTCCAGGGTAACTGGCTGGCAACTCTGTGCAACAATATGCTGAACTAGAGGACCTCCAATCCAATTCAGGGGGAAAAAATAATGTTCCTTTCCTCCTAACACCTTTTCCTTTAACCCATTGATATACTGGATTCCACGTTTCATTACATCTCTGGATGTTCCCCTCTCTTAGTCTAGTAGTTAGAATATCCATTTCTGCGGCCTCTAATAGCTTAATAATAAACTCTTCTCTGTTAGGTATTATAGTTGTATTCCAGTATTTGGCATAGAGAATTCTTGCTATAGTTACAATATGTAATAACAGCTCCATAATGGGTTTAGAGAGATTACTTGTACAAATACTTAACAGATATAGTTCCGGTACGTGGGGTAAGTCAATTTTCAAAAATTTTTTGATCCAAGTACCAATCAAAGCCCAATATTTTTTTGCCTGGTCACATTGCCACCATATATGGTACATGGTTCCTTTAGTTTCTGGTTTCTCTTCAGATCGCATAAATCTTTCGCCTTTTACTTCTATTTTATTCCTAGGAACAATATGATCACTCCTAAGGAGTTGGGGTTTTTGTAACAATTTTACAACTCCTGAAAGAACATAGGATATTGACTGGAGAGGGCCTAGGGCTGGGCTTCATGAAAATATAGAATATAGAAAAACATTTTATATATTCAAGGGACAGGTAACATCCCCTTCCTACCCCATATCCAGTCAAGGTACTTGCATTCTTGAATATTATGGGTAGTTTTAAGCCTTAACAAATTTTACTTCTATGTATTTCTGAAAGTAAATACTTATAACAGAATGTACTAGAAGCATAAGTGTTTCCGTGGGACAATCTAGCTCATACCTGAATGGGGGGGGGGGGGAACGGGAGGAGACGATTGTCACCTCAGACAGAGGGCATCAGACACAGGGTGCACATTTATCCCTTAAGCTAACTCAGGGAGCTAGTCTGGTGTAGTGGTTAAGAGCAGCAGAGTCTAATCTGGAGAACCAGGTTTGATTATCCACTCCTTCACCTGAAGCCAGCTGGGTGACCCTGGGTCAGTCACAGTTCTCTCACAACTCTGTCTCCCCTACCTCGCAAGGTGTCTGTTGTGAGGAGGGGAAGGGAAGATGATTGTAAGCTGCTCTGAGATTCCTTTGGGTAGTGAAGGGCAGGGTATAAAAGTTAAAAACCAACCCTCCTCCTCTTTCTAACTAAAGTCACAGACATCCCCTTCTTTTCTCCAAATTCATACATGCATGAAGGGAAAAGGCCCACTGGAACTGATAGGGAGTCTTTGGACAAAAAGAATCAACTATATTAGTTTCTCTTTCAAAAATAACTTGTTTTTTTAAACTGGCACTTACCTCAAACATATAAAATAGGATATTACTAGCTTTTCTCCCAGCACAATAGAGAAAAGCAACCCCTTCTATGCCAGGGACTATGAGAATGACATGGATAAAAAGCGATGTAAGACAAGGAGTGTAACAAGGGGAAGAATTGGGTAAGATTGCTCCTTGTTCCTCACACACAAGCAGAAAAGCTAGGAGGAACTCATAATCTCTTAATACTAAATCTGACCCTTTTATAAAAACTTACAAATGCTGCTTTTTTTTCTTTGTAAAGAAAGATGTGGTTAAAAAGCTTGTTAATAATGTTATTGCGCAATAGTTCACAGACTTTATATTATGCTTAAATACTAGTGGCCCAGGACTGGCAAGTTACAAGGTACCATTCATCAATTCTCCTGGGTGACTTTTTACTTCTATTGGAATCCTAGGAACAATACGATCTCTGCAACTGGCTCAGTACTACAATTATAAACAAGGACATTTCCTTACAAAGACACATAAATATTTACTTTCCAGTTCACAGAGAATAATGGTCTGATCAGTAACTACCATCAACTTGGCTAAGAGTAACTTTTTTTATGGGGGTGAGGCAGGTAGGAGTGGTAAGTCATAGGACAAAGAAACAGACTGAAACATAAAGGAACATTGAAAGAAAGAAGCACTTTCTATTGCTGTTTCCAATCTGTGCACATCTATAAAAACCTGTTATGGCTGCTGGTAATAGATGCAATTTAAAATAATGAACATTACCAACTAAAAATAAATGATGTATTTTTATAATTTCCTAATATTACTTGATTTTATGCTAAATGTTTAATAACTGTATAGAATGCCCTCTCCATTTGTAAAAAGGCCCTATTCAATTTTAAATCAACATTTTATGGTTACAGAAAACAAACTATGGGAACTTTTAATGTAAGATGTATCTAAACAAAAATGCATTTTTATTTAAACCAGTGATTGAAATTATCTTTTTCTTGATAATTTCAATAAACTCATTCTTAACACACACAGACTTGTCTTCAGACTTGCAAGGGAATGAAATTCACTTATAGTGATGCATCCACCAATAAATCTACATTTGGTATTATAGCAGACTAGCACAATCTGTATAATATAGGGGATGACCCATGCAAGTACAGAGTTTGCAGTTTCAATTACAGAAGCATCAACCATGCCACCAATACAATATGAAATGGGATCCAAGGGTCTAAGAGGAAGATCCTAGATTCTGTCTTCTGTAGCTCCATTTAAAGGATATTGAAGTCTGGGGAAAGTCTGTGCCTTAAACTTAAATTGGTTGCTAAACTGGAAGCTTTGAAAGAACCTTAACCTACACCTCTATCTAAAGATTACAGTTTATTGCAGGCTGGATTAGTGACTCAATGGAAATAGTAGTAGTTACTTCATATGCACTTGCTGTGGAAGCTTGCTTATGCAATAACAAAGTACTTTTTTGTTAAAATAATATGAACAAAACATTAGTATTTAAGAGGGATTTTTTTCTATCCATGATATTAAGGAGACTATGGTCTTTAATATTGTCTCATTTGCTACAATTCATTTCAAAGAGGTTGGTGACCTCAGGACACAGTACTACAATATTAATATGTGCAGAGGTATCTTATACAACACTGGTTCCATTTCACCAAATTTCAGGCACAAACTTTCCCCAGACTTCAAGATACTTTAAATGGAGCTACAGAAGACAGAATCCAGGCTCTGCTATACAAAAGACAGCGCTGTCATTAACATTCAGTCCTGATGAAAGATACAACTGTTTCAATCAACATAAATAACACTGTAAATTAAACTTAATAAACTGTGTATCATAGGTACTCAAAGAAAAAACATCACATGCAATACAATTTTAAGGTGTTTTAAAAGAAAAAAGTATATAAGAAGTTTTAAGTTCTAAAGAGATGGCAAACTTATTTACAAGTTTCAGTAATTAATTTGGACTGTCCTCAACTATCTATGTAAGTTTGGTATTAGTTGAGCCAGAAAACCATATAGAAACATGATAACATACAAAGGGAACAACTAATGCAGCAAATGCAAAACTGTTATCATTAACTGCTTTCCTGTTGTCTCTAAACAAAAATCAAATGTGTTCAGTAAGTTCCAAAAAACAATTCTGGGTAGAAAATTTATGGAGAGGGGGAATGCTCTCTCACACATTCCCATTTGACTACAACCTGGGTTTACTGATAACATTTGACCAACTCTCCCGACCTATGTCACATGCTTCCAGTATTAATCCAGACCACAAACAGCACTTTTCTGCTCCTACACTTTGACACAACAGTAAGGGACCTTGGGAAATGAGACCAAACTTACCCCCTTCCTTACAAAGGCTATATTGTACACTCCACTGAATACAGCGAGATCAATAAGCCTCTTTTAGCCTTCGTAACTAACATCTTGCCCACTGGAAGAATTAAAATTCTTTCCTCTCTGAACTCTTCAGCAGAATGCTGTACAAGAGGAAGAATCTACAAAGCCTGCAATTTATGCACAACAAAACACACACTCTAACCCATTTCTCCCCTCGCTTTAAAAAAACAACAACTTCCTGCTATTCTATTCAGCCCAGCCAACATTACGCCGCACAGCTATCCAAACAAGAACGCGCCGCATTTTCTTCAAACCCAGATGTTCGTTCCAGCCCACACCTCTCCACTCCCTATATCCTCCACCGGGTGGGACTTGCCCACCGCGCTCCCTCCCCAGGTAACCTCAACCCTCAGTTACCTCCCCCCCCCCCTACCCGTTGTCTTTATCAACTCCCACTCGCCTGCTCCTGAACTCCTGCCCTCCCTCCACCTCGGAAGCGCTCAGTTATTTCCTCCGCCAAGTCAATCCCTCCTCCTCCTCTTTGCTCTCCTCAACTCACAGGATGCCGGAGCAGGAGGTACACACGAAGCTGCCCACCGTCATGTCGGTGTAGGTGGGGCCGCGCTGGTCGCAGTCAAAGCACTTGCGGTTCGGCGGAAGGCTGCTCATCTCCCTCAGCAGCTTCAGGTGCTTCTCCTCCTGTTTCCGCTTGGCGCTCGCCGCCATGGCCCCCGCCGCTGGGGAGCCGGGCCTCGGCCCGCTCTCGCCGACTGGGCAGGAGGCAGGAGCGGAGGAGCCTCAGGCGGAAAAGAAACGCTGGGACCGTCCCGCTCGAGGCGCGACAAGAGAGGGCGAGGCCTGGGCCCGCGCCCTTGCGCGTGCGCGCGCCCACACAGACAGACCAACTGCCGAACGGAAGGGAGGGGAGGGGAGGGGAAAAGGAGCGGCACCGGTGCGCTCGAAGGACAGAGCCTGGTCCGGGGCGGCTGAATGACGAGCTCAGGCGGAATCTGCCCGACACCTTTCGCCACAGCAGACAAAGAGGCGAGCGCCGCGGACTCGGCAAAGACCCAAGTCTTGTTCTGAGAGTTTCCAACAGCGCCTCCTTTCGCTTGGGAGGATCCCTAGTACCGCAACGGATCTCTTCCTTCCCTGTCTTTTCTCGACGGAGACCGTTACCTGATGTGACCCGGCACGCTGGGAGGAAAGAATGAAGGGCGTCCGAATAGAAGAAGAGAGGAGAGAAAATGCTGGCAGAACGACAGGAGGAAGTTAGGGAAAGGAGGGCACGGCAGGCATAGCTGAACGCGCAGAGCCTCGAGGGGGCGCCAGAGGCGGGGGGATGTTTGGCCGGGGCCGAAGCCACCTTGGCCCTCCCCCCCCCCCCCCCCACGTGCGCTCACATTGTGGTCCTGCCAGGTTTCAGTGGAGACGTGGTTGGAAGTTTTTCTGTCCCTTGTTTTATTCGTAAGGCAAAGAAAATGCGTTTCTAAAGTTTTCCTCCAAGCAGTTGGAAAAGCCACCGCACTTGGACCTCTCTTTTACCATGGAATATAATATCCTGTGAGTTGAGGAGAGCAAAGAGTTACTAATGTAACAGGAATTTGAGTGGACTTCGGAGGATGGTGGATGACAGGAGGGACTTGGCGTGACTTGGGTCATAGGTCGCAAAGACTTGGAGTCGACTGTGCGACTGCGCAACAAATAATGCCGGAGCGGAAAGGGACGTGGAGAAGCAGTCTTCTGGCCACGATTTGACATCCAGCTAAACACATGGCAGGCAGTTGACTGTGATGACCTTAAGCATGCTTAACAGTGCTTTGAATTGTGGTGATGGATGGATAGAGAGATAGATATGGTGTAGGACATGGGAGGTCAGGATCAGATCCCTCAGTCCGCCATGGAAACTTGAACTTGTTAGATGTCCTCATTACATATACAACCCACCTTCCACTATATTTTAATGTATTATTTTTTTCACAGCCTAACTTACCTAACAGGGTAAAATGAAGAAGGGGAGGTTTCTGTAATCCACTTTCAATCCCCAGTGGGGAGAGAATTGGGGTATAAATGAAATAAATTCTTAAAAATGACGAGGAACCACCACCCCACAAAAACCTTGTGAACCTACAGGCACTTTGGGGAGAAGTAGCAATGGATACCACAACAAAATGACTACTTGGAACCAATTGCAAAATGGCTCCCTTGGGGCTTGGTCCAATAATTGAATGTTGACAGTAGAAAAAGCAAGAGTCAAGTGCACCTTTAAGACCAACAAAGTTTTATTCAGAAAGTAAACTTTTGTGTGCTAGAAGCACACTTCATCAGACAATAGGATGGAATGGTAAGCAGTCCTAAATATAGAGAAAGTGGGCAATGAATTAGTATGCAAAATCATGGAAATGGTTTTTAGCAGATTAAAAGAATCACAAGTTGGGGTCTGGTGATTGTTAGTTTGTGTTGACTGGACTGAAACAACAATGAAGGCAATATAAGTCAAAATAGCAGATTGATGTCTATGTCATTAGGTGTGAAGTGCAATAAGAATCTGTTATAAAGTTAGCTCTGGGTTAAAATGAGGGCATTAGTTTCTCAGAGGTTTAATTTAAACACGTAGCACACATATAAACATTCTAGTTTTCCATTAGAAAAAAATAATAAATTAAAATATAGTGGAAGGTGGGTTAGTATATGTAATGAGATAAAGAACCAATATCCCTTATTTGAGTATGTCAATGCAAAAAACCATTATATTGATGCACTATTCTAAAAGAGAAATACATTGGAATACTGTATATATACACATACTTGGTGAAAGTGGCCTTAGTATATGTAATGAGATAAAAAATCCCTGTTCAGTCCGGAAGAGGTGTTTGTTCCAAGTTTCATAATAATTTCTAATTCAGCAATTTCCCTCTCCATTCTGTTCTTGAAGTTCCTTTGCAGCAAAACGCCGACGCAGGGATTCAGGGGTTAGCCTTGCAATGGCTTTCCTCTTTCCTGGAGGGTCGGGGACAAAGGGTGGCAATTGGGGGGGAGCTGTCCCAGAGACACCCACTTAACTGTGGGGTTCCTCAGGGAGCAGTTCTCTCCCCGATGTTATTTAACATCTACATGCGCCCCCTTGCCCAGATTGCCTGGAGATATGGGCTGGGTTGTCACCAGTATGCGGATGACACCCAGCTCTATCTATTGATGGACGGCCGGGCTGCCGATGTTCCTATAAATTTGGACCGGGTGCTGCAAGCTGTGGCAGACTGGATCAGGTCAAGTGGGCTGAAACTGAATCCAGCGAAGACAGAGGTCCTTTGTCTAGGGCGTGGTGGTCCAGAGGGAGGGATCTCCCTTCCAGCTTTTGACGGTGCGTCACTGGTACCAGTGCGCAGGGTCAGGAGCTTGGGAGTGTTACTGGAGTCTTCCTTGACAATGGAGGCCCAGATAGCAGCCACTGCCAAATCCGCCTTTTTCCACCTTAGGCGGGCGAGGCAGTTGGCTCCCTTCCTGGAGTGCAATGCCCTGGCAACAGTGATCCATGCAACGGTCACCTCGAGGCTAGACTACTGTAATGCCCTCTACATGGGGCTGCCCCTGTGCCGAACCCGGAAGCTGCAGCTAGTGCAGAATGCAGCAGCTAGACTGCTATTGGGCCTACCTCGGTGGGAACATGTGCAGGCTGGGCTGCGGGAGCTGCATTGGCTGCCAGTTATTTACCGAGTTCGTTACAAGGTGCTGGTTATTACCTTTAAAGCCCTGTTTAACTTAGGGACCGCCTCTCTCCATATGTTCCCCAGAGAGCACTGCGATCCAGCTCACAAAACCTTCTGGAAGTACCTGGGCCAAAGGAGGCCAAACTAAAAATAACTAGAGAACAGGCCTTCTCTATAAAAGCACCCCAATGGTGGAACCAACTGCCGGAAGAGGTGCGGGCCCTACGGGACATTAACCAATTCCGTAGGGCGTGCAAAACCACTCTCTTCCGGTTAGCCTTCCAAGATGGAACCTGAAATGAACACCATGCCATCACTAACATCAGCAATCAAGATAGCAATATGATGAGATTATTTTAGATTGCTTTTAGACTTTTATATTATGTAAATTTAATGGTAAATTTTAAATGTTATAGAAATGTATAACTGTTTTATTGTTTAACATGGCTCTTGCCACATTCTGTAAGCCACCCTGAGCCTGCCTCGGCGGGGAGGGCGGGGTATAAATAAAATTTTATTATTATTATTATTATTAAAACAACAACTTTGAGGTCACCCATTGAATGTTCTGGAAGATGAAAATGTTCTCCTATGGGTTTTTCAGTTTTGTGATTCCTGATGTCAAATTTGTGTCTATTTATCCTTTGTCCTAGGCTTTGTCCTGTTTGTCTGTAGAGACTGAAGAGCATTGTTGGCATTTAATGGCATATATAATGTTGGAAGATCTACAAGTGAATGAGCCTGAGATGATGTAGTTAATGCTGTTAGGTCCTGTGATTGTGTTGTCTGGGAGTATGTGGGATACTCCTACAAGGGAGGCAGCTGTTTATAAGCAGGTGTTCCCTGCAACCCCAAAGGCAATGCCCCCTTTGCTTTTTGGAAGCACTACCTACTTCAGAAGTGGAAGAAAGCCAGCAGTTGCATTGTTTGGGGAATATATGATGCTGGGAAGAAACAAAAGGGTACCAGCAAACGCATTGCTGGGCACTATATTACTTACAGGCATCAGACTGGAGACCACAATTTTGCAGTGTTGGACTAGGAGCTGAGATCCAGATTGAAACTTCCACACTGTCATGCAAAGCTTGTTAAGTGATCTGATAGTCATGTTCTCTCAGCCTAAACTACCTCACAGAGTAGGAATAAAATGGGGGAAGGTAGTAACCATCCTAAACTACTTGGAATAAGGGTATAAATGTGCTAGAAAGATTATACAGTTGGTCATCTGTTGTGCATATTCTAGAAATTCAAAGGACTTGGGATGGGGAGGGGCTGTGAGAAAGACCCCTGTGACAAACTCAGGCCCTTAGCCTGATTAGCTGAGAAACAGGCTTGCAGCGATTGGCTGGAACGTTGCCCAAGCAATGGAAAAATATCCTTTGGAGGTTTGCTCAGCAGAAAATCACCTCAGGATTTTTAGTCTTAGCCAGGGGGTCTTCAAGAGAAGTCTTCACTATACCAGTCTGAAGGGAAGACCATGGACTTAGGCTGGGCAGTTGTAAAACCAACTGGACGAGGGGCTGAGAGCGGCCAGAGTGGCTGAGCTCCTTGTGGGAGACAGAGCTGAGTGGACTCTGTCTGGAAGAGGGAGTTTTCAGACGGTTTGAAACTCTCTGAGGGAGATTTTGCCAGTGCATCAGGCAATCTCCAAGTACAAACAAGATCACACAAATACACACTGAGGGTAGAACTGGATTCTGGTGGTCAGCAGGGTTGCCCAAGACTCAAACCAGAGGACTAGATGTGGGGTTGAGACGCATCGGTATAGAAGGGTGCGAGTCCTGGAAGATAGCTAGTGTGAAAGGGTCTGTGAGCGAGAATACTGACTCCAGTCAGGAGTTCTCTATGTGTGTGTGGAAGAGTGATTGAAGTTTGTTATTTATATGATTTGGGACTGCCGAAGCTGGGGCTTAAACAACTGAAGGAACAGCATTCTGAGTGCCCAGAAGGCACAGACAGCCTGTGTGAAGTAGAATCCAGTGGGATTCTGAAACTTGCCTGGTTTATTGTTTATTTTTAAGATCTTCTGCCAAGGTTTTGTTATATTTTACCTCAGCCTGATTAGACTCTATTCTTTGTAAGTGATTTATTGTGCCAACCAGCTGCCATCTGATTTGCCTTTGGAATATTGAACAGTCATAATCAATATTATTTCATCCCTCTTCCTTGCCTTTTGTTCCTTAATAAATATTTTGTGGTTGTTAACGTTAAAACCGTCTGGTGCCAATTATTAATAGTTCTGACAGGATTTCTGGGAGTGTTACTGAGGGAAGGTGACTGGGGAGAAATTTTAAGTGGTTGCCTCCTGAGTAAAACCTCTGACTGGGTTCCTTACAACCCCCCCCCCTTCTCTTTCTCTCTGAGACCTTGAAGAACTGCTGCCAGTCAAAGCAAATTAGATGGACCAATAGCCTGACAGTATAAGGCAGCTTCAAGTCAAGTCAAGTTAGCCTTTATTGGCATAAAATATATAAATATATATATCAGAGCAAATTGGTTAAAAAAAAGCTAAAATGGAACGATTGCATATATATACATCAGGAAAAGCAAGTACATAAACTATTTCTATGAGGTCCTCTGGCGTGCCTTTAAAACAAAATAAAGAAACTTAGCCACTTTCTCAGTGACACTAGATGAAGTATCGTTCAAAAAATTATAGACCTTAAGTGCATCAGAACAATCAACCATGCTAACTAAAGAGGATGTGAATACTTGTGACAAAGATCTGTATACAAATTACAACAACAAAATATGAGTAACCTACTCCACACATTTTTGCTTACAGAGATAATATCTGACTGAGTAGGCTGTCTTGTTAAATCTGCCATAAAGAATGGCAGAGGGCATGGCGTTGCAGCTGGCAAGAGAAAAAGCTCTACTCTGCTGTGGCACCTGCAAGACAGATAGATATGAGGCCATTTTCCCAGTACTAAGAGAGATCTCAAAACTCAGTGGGGAACAAGTTTTCTTAGCCAGACTGTATAGGTCTTGGCGCTCAATATCTAGCAACCTGTTTTTAATTTGTTGGACTGCGGTGGTGAAGGACAGCATGGACAATAGTTCTAGGGATAGTTCTAGCTTCATATGACTGCCACTGGTCTGATTTATAACAGGCTCACATTTGTTTCTCCCTCCCACATACTTCCTGTGACCCATAATTATGAAGCCATTATTGCTGTGCGGTTCCATTTTTATTACAGAGCTTGGCCTGTTCCCAGGATTGTGAATTGTGAGCCTAAATACATTTTCAAGCCCTTGGGTTGTTCATTATCTGGAGAACAAATATACAAATACAAAGTTTGAGAATACAAAGTTACCATCCCTGAGATAACGAATCATGGAAAGGAATTTGTACAGATATTTGAGTTTGGACTAGGAAGCAATGTATAATTTTTAAAAACAGAAAGAGGATAGGGTTTATATCCCTATCACACTTTCTTATCCCCAGATTTGAGAAAGTTACCTATGGTTCTTAAGTAGTAGTGGAAGAAGATGATATTGGATTTATATTCTGCCCTCCACTCTGAATTTCAGAGCGGCTCACAATCTCCTTTATCTTTCTCCTCCACAACAGATACCCTGTGATGTGGGTGGGCTGAGAGGACTCTCACAGCAGCTGCCCTTTCAAGGAGGAGGAAGAAGAAGAAGAAGAAGAAGAAGAAGAAGAAGAAGAAGAAGAAGAAGAAGAAGAAGAAGAAGAAGAAGAAGAAATTTATACCCCATCCTTCTCCCTGAATCAGAAACTCAGAGTGGCTTACAATCTCCTTTATCTTCTCCCCCAACAGATACCCTGTGAGGTGGGTGGAGCTGAGAGGGCTCTCACAGCAGCTGCCAGAGCTATGGCTGATCCAAGGAGAACCTCTGCCAGAGCTATGGCTGATCCAAGGCTATTCCAGCAGGTGCAAGTGAGTGGAGGAGTGGGGAAATCAAACCCAGTTCTCCAAGATAAAAGTCCGCACACTTAACCACTACACCAAACTGGCTCTCTAGTGAGGAAGGAAAACATTCTGTAGGCTCAGATACATTTTTATTAGTATGTAACTTGTCCCAGAGCTCAGCCATTGTACTTCATAACAACCTCAACCCTCCTCACAGTTAATTACTTTTACTAACAGACAGGAAACTGAGATATCCCTGTTCTCTGATTGCGAATGAGAATTACCTAATCCACCAGAGATATTACATTGCTAAGAGTCTGAGATGTCTGGAATGCACTGTACTTATGTTGCTAAGCAATTGAGAATTCTGCAGCTTTTTTTCTAAGGCATGCTAGTTGGATGAGTAAGGCAACTATGTTCCTAAATCAGTTTATCTTGAGATTCAGTGTATATTCTCCAGATAGTTTCGAGGTTTGCTGTGATTCTAAATACATGTGTCATGCATCACAATGAAGTAAGAGATCTTAGTCTTTGGCTGGTTTTCCTTATCAACTGAAATAGGATCAAAGTGTAGCAACTTTATTTGGTGTTCTACTGCACTGAGGCAGTACACAGTAATTCTTGGAATATGTTGTAAAGATCTAAAGACCAAGCCATACGTTATAAAGTCCATGTAGCAGATGCACTGCTGCCATGAAGACTTTAGATTAGATGCATTGCTGGAGTTCCTGGCACAGAACTCCAGGTGCCCATCTGTTAACACAGTCTATGCCTACTGCATGGACTTTGTAACATGTGAATTCTCCTTCAGTCACATGCAAAGAAACAAGCAGCTCTGTTGCACACAAGCTGGAATCCCTGATCACACTGGTACACCTGAAGTAATGATAAATATTTCTGTACCAGCATTTTGTTCTGGATTCATTAGTTCATCATCTATGCATGCTCAGGTAGTTTATTAATATTCCAGTTTTACAAGTTGGAGGATTGAGTCTGAAAGTGATTTGCCCAAGGGTATCCAGTAAATTCTCTGATGAACTGGGAATAAATGCAGGTTGTCCTGGCTGAAGCCAGCACTATGCCACCCCCCTCAGCTCCTACTTAAACTGATATGTCTCTATGACTAATTGTAATGAAGCCATGCCGTACAGTATATGCATGTATTTTTTTCAAGCCCTATCTTCCTCCCAAATACGAACACATATGAATCTGCCTTATCAGTAACCAACAGAATCAGATCATTGGTCTATTAAGGTCAGTATTTTCTGTTCTGACTGGCAGTAGCTCTTCAGGATCTCAGAGTTTTTCACATCACCTGTTGCCTAGTCCTTTTAACAGGAGATGCTGGGGATTGGACCAGGGACCTTCTGCATGCAAAGCAGAGTCTCTTCCTGAGCCACAGCCCCTCCCTAATATACTTTGTTTGTTATCTGGAGAACAGGATGGACTTTGAGAATACAGAGTTACCATCCTTAACATAACGAATCATGAAAAGGAATTTGTGCAAAATATACATTGCTCTGAATTTTCATATATTAAAGGTTTGTGATTATAAACATCCAACAACTACTCTAAGCATATTTATTTACTTGTTTGTATATTTGATGACCATGTGTGTGATTAGGAGACATCATAACATATTCTCAATGTATTTTCATTTTTGTCCAATAATACAAATATATAAAGTCCAACATTAATATTTATTTAATGGACATTTCTAATATTTTTCTGAGCCATGCATGTAGTCTCTGAAATGATTTTACTGTAAAGTATGCCAGTATTATTTACCTTGTATTTAAAATCCAGGAGACATTCAGAAAATAGTAGGTTGTCTAAAGCCAGTTTGTTACCCAAAGAGGCATTCTCCTATTTAATTGGGGGAATTAGCTTGAGGAGACAGAGTGAGAGGCGGGAAATTGGGATCTTTACCAATGTATACCAGGATTTTTCCCCTTTAAGAGAACTTTCAAATGCAGATGTTCATCACTTTTGTGATCAGGCAGATGTTCAACTGGAAGTTGTTTTGTTGAAAAATAATAAAAAGGCAAAATATGTACATCCACATCCATAAACTAGCTAAGAAGAAATCAGGGAGGAGCGGGGGAAAAGAGATTTCAGAGAGTGATATTTACCAATCTAGAAGATTGAGGTCTGCAGAGGTAGCAAAATGGCAGTGTTTCATGGAGGAGAGGGTCTATGTAGGATGTCAAGAACACAGACACGCTGCTAGGGTGCAGAGTGCTGGCAGTTTTAAGAAAAATGTTCCCTGAGGCTATCTGATGTGTTCTCTCCCAAAACAGTTGACTGATGGCTGTTCTGAAGATGAACAATGCTCTTGGGAAACCTTAATGAGATTGCTGGAGGTTGGAGTATAAGTGTTAATGTTTCTTGATGACTCTCTGAGTACTGGACAGGAAAACTACCAGGCATTGTGAATAGAGTTAAGTGTTACATAATGAGGATAAATGGGTATGGGGAGTTTAGGATGGAAATATGACAGGATTAGTCTAAGGGTGAGGCGACCTTGAGAGACCCATTGTTCTTAAATTATGCATCTCCTCAGGGTGTGGGGAGGGTTGTTAGTCTTGTCTGCCACTACTGATTCACCTTCAAAAATATTTTTCCCAGGCTTGTCTTTGGCTGGCATCCATTTTGTGTCATTTTGGGGCCAGTGTGCGTTTATAATAATAATAATAAATTTTATTTATACCCCGCCCTCCCCGCCGAGGCAAACTCAGGGCGGCTTACAGGACATGGTAAGAGCCATATTAAAACAATAAAACAATTTATGATTTTGAGGTGATATTACATGAAGGGTTTCTCTCTTACCGCTAAACTTACCCTCTGTGGGAGAGGTCTGACTACTAACTAGTTAGGGAGTTTGTGGATTAAATCTAAACTGGGAGCTACCAGTTAATAGTTTATGCATTATGTAACATCTACTGTCATCCTATGCAGAGTTGCACCCTCCTAAGTAGTCTTAGAAAGCTGTAACTTTGCTTATGAGGGCATTGACCATTTCTTAACTTGTGTTCCCTGTAAGCTGACTTAGCATGAGCTGGCTCATAGATTTTTGGCCTCCAGTCGCACATTTTTGTCTTAGCTCAGGAAGACCCCAGAGCACACTAATTTATGCAGTAACTCACAAAGTAGAATTTTTGCTCACAAGACTCTACAGCTTAGAGGGAACATAGCTCTTAACCTAACTTTAGTAGCTTGAATGGTAATTTTCAAATAGTATGATCCTATGCAGTTCCACAAGGCCTGTAAGACCGCTCTCTTCCAGTTGGCTTTCAACTGACGCTGAGCCTTGTATCACAGGGAAATTGCAGAAATACTGTTGCCATTGAAATTATATAACACCAAAGAGACTAGCACTAAATTATTGACTGTTTTAATTATTGAATGTGTAATTTTATAATACGTATGGATTTTAATTGTTTGTTGTGATTTTATACTGTGAGCCGCCCTGAGCCTTCTTCGGCAGGGAGAGCGGGATATAAATCAAATCAATCAAATAAATAAATAGTTCACTGAAATCCATGAGTGCATGCTGGAGCATCTCTGCATAGGGTTGGACAAAAATGGCTACCTGTAGGGTTATCTAAAAGCCTGGTTATACAAATGACATTTTATTCATAAAGGTCTAGCATCAGTCTTTCATCTGTTATCTCATGGGAGATTATTTTTGCTAATTTCAGTGAGTTGAAAACAACCTTTAACATTCATTTCCACTTTAAGAAGCTAATTCAAAGGGCCTTAATGCCACACTCATTTAAAAATGGGGATAAAAGCTTGGTTGGACGTTGGCAGTTTGGGTTTTGTTTCAATGTTTTTGAAAGCCGCAATCAGCTTATTTTCATGTCTAAATCGCTCTGCGTCTGAGAGAGGAAAAACTACCTCTTGCACACACAGCACTGGAATATGTATTATTGCAAAACACCTCTTCATTCCAGGAGGGTTTGAACAGGAAAAATTCCCAGAAAAACTATTAAAATTTTTAGAGCAGTACTACAGGCTAGATCTCGCTTACATAAACACCCAGAGGATATTTTGATTGAAACTGAGTTGAGCCTTACTTTGTAAGGAACAGTTATAGCCCAGAGGGTGGAATGCAGCCCTTGAACCTGGGTTTGCACTCTCAGGCCCGGAAACAATGAATTACAGATTCCATAATCTGTTTTAGTCCACAATCTAGGTTAAATGAGGTATGTGTACTCCCTTGTGGCCGGTATATTAAACTTATCAGCATCATTTTAGTTACTGGGTTTCTCGTATTCCCATGTCACCTGAAGTACGTTTTGTGAACAAGGACAACACCTTCTCTTTAGTAGCACCAAGATGGCACAGCCCTCTGTCCAGGGAGGTTCACATTGCCCCATGTGGCCAGTATCCCAGTGCTGCTTAAAAATTCTGTTTCAGAGGGCTTTTGCAATATGAATATGAAATGCTGCTGCTAATTTCTAGTTCATATTTTAAGTAACGTAAGTTATTTTTTTAAAGCTGCTCTATTTTAGGGATTTATTTTATATGGTGTTTTAAATTTGTTGTAAGGAGCCTTGTGGATCTAGTAATAGCCAGGAAAGTTGGGTAATTATTTAAATAAATAAATGTAGACAGAGTCCAAATAAATGCAAGCCTGCCATTTCTCATTTAATGGAATGTTGAAACCCATGCACACAGCAACACCACGAATCACTGCTTTACATTAAATTAATTTTCTTCAAAGAATGCAAATGTTAACATTGTTAGGATTGTCTTTTACTTAGTTCCATTAATGCTAACGTGCCAGATGAATTAAGGAGACATTTTGAGTTTTCATAATGTGCTTCAGAAGCAATGGAAGTGCTGGCTCTCAGGATTACAATAATGGATTATATTGATTCTTTGGGCACATAAATATATTAAAAGATGTTCTGCTTGTTTCCATTTCTAGTTAAATAGGAACCTAGGAAACAGCAGGGTAAATTGGTCAGTTACATAGTTGGTCCAATGATACAATAACACCTGTTAACAGATGAGCTGATGGCTTTATGGTAAGACAGCAGCTCAACCAGACAGGCAGTGACTTCAGCTTGAACTGTAGCTGCCATGCTTGGCCTAAAAATGAGACCTACACAACCAGCATGCCACAAACTGAATGAAGCAGGCTTTCATTCATGTATACTAGTTGCATGCATGCAGTTAGAGACTGCACCAAAATTCCCTAAATTAGCCAGTTTTTTCCTAAAGTGGACTTAATTAGCCAGCTTTTTCCTAAAGAGGACTTGAGGCAGGTTACTGTGATTTTTAAAATGCACCAGAATGAAACAAAACCAACACATTTTTTCAGCTGTCAATTTTCTTTTCTATCTCCGTTCCATAACACTGTCTCTTTGTACCATTGCAAGTCTCTTTGATTTTGTCTATCACTCCTCCTTCTTCTGCTACCCTGCATTCTAGGTCTGCAGTCCCTTTGTTCTTTCTCCATATACAGAGCCTATTATCCCTCTTCCTCTGTCACAGAAATCTCTGTTCCAATATTAACTAATCAATCTTTCTTACCTCTGTACCCTAATCTCAATTTCTTTCCTTCTTCTGCCTTCAGCCTTTCCCCCTCATGTTCTTTTCTCCCACCTTCCTTGTGTATTTAACAGCAAGCATTCACCAGTCTTTTCACTTTTCCAGCAGTTCACATACTGAGACTGTGCCTGAATGTCATATTTAAAGACCATGGCTACAGCAAAATGTGCATGAAGCAGACTAGTTGGTAGATTGGTGTACATGCCTCACTCCTCCCTCTTCTTTTCACACACTTCATGTACACATTTTCCCTCTATTGTGGTTAAATGCAGCAGGAGGGAATGTGAGAGGCAAGTGGGCTATAAAGAATGGCTGACTGCCAGCATGATCCAGGTTGGAAAGATTGGCACTAACTCTTATCACTTATTAGGGACTACAAGCTCCTAAAACTAGGGGCAGGAGAAGCAGAGCAGATGTAGTGAATGAGATATTCTCCCATCCTCACCCCCACATCTGAAGGGATTTGGTGGGATTTAGTTGCTCCCATTCAAAAATGGAAGAGGTTCACAAACAGCCAAGTAGATGAGTGTAACAGTTATACAGGTCTATTTACCACAGTAGTTGTAAATTAAATGCCAATGCAACCCAAGGTGTTTTTGTGCTCCTCAAAGAACAGAAACATAAAGCTATACATTCTTTATTCCACAGTGGGATATGAAACATTGTATTGCCTTAAATTAGACCAAAGTTTCACATCATAGCTTTTCATCTTGTTACCATATGATTTTGCAACTCAAGTCTCAATTGAGCTAACATTCAACACACTGTGCAAAACTTGAGAGTGATTATTCTTCATACTTTCAGTTGCTTGCTTTTTTACAGTGTTCATGGATAACAGCTGTTTCATCATGTATTTCTAAGGGTCAAGCTTCCTGATTAAGGGCTTTATATCCTAATAAAAAGCACGATGGTGTTTGTCAAAATGATCGCTCTCCAAAGTTCTTTATTTCTTAACAAAAGACTTTCTCTGTCCTAGTTTTATTTCCTATTAAAGGAAATGTGTTTTTTAAACTAAAGCAAATACAGCTTCTCTAAAATCATCATTATTTTGGAACATGATCTGTACACAAAGAAGGAGCAAACTTTTCTGCCTAATTGCTGCTAAGGAACTTTTCTGCTCTCCGCTCCCACTTTGGAGAAGAATAGTCCCAGGGTCGCCTATTCTCAGTAAACTCATAAAGTTTCCGGAGGGCCACACGGGAAGCTTCTTCTTCAGCAGCCAATATTGTCTCACCGGTGCCTTCTGCCAGAAGCTTTTTATCACTGGAAAAAAAAGAGGATATAATTTTATGGGAAAGCTCAGTTACTCACAATATATAAAGGGTATCACAATATATGAAGAGTATCGGTAACCTAGCACTCATTTTGCATAATACAGCAATATAATAAATAGTTATAGAATGCAATTTTTGTTCAAGGCACTTCAGATTGTATGCTGTACTATATAAATGACAGCGACTTCCAATGGCTCACTGGAGCTTAGCTTCCCCACAGCAAAAAGTCTGTTTGAGTTCTAAACCTTCCCTTCCTTCGAGAACTACATTTCAACAGATCATAGCAAAGTACACTCTGAGCGAGGTGGCAAGGTCAAATTAAAGTTTTTACGTTATCTTTCAAGGCCGGTTTACACAAGTAGCTAATTCACAGAAACACAGAGTGGAAGGATCCTTAGAATCATCTAGTCCACCCCCCTGCACAATGCAGGAAACTCACAAGTTGTCTCTGCTCCATACCCAGAAGATGACAAAAAACCCTCCATGATCCCTGGCCACTGGAGAAAAATTGCTGCCTGAGCCCAGTTTCCCTGACTTACATTTCCCTGGATATGTAATAAAGGGCCATGAGAACTAAGCACTGATGTAACCCTTCCTGCCCTCCTTCCCATGATCTGCCTAAGTTTGGTGTAGAGCCAGTTTGGTTTAGTGGTTAAGTGCATGGACTCTTATCTGGGAGAACCAGGTTTGATTCCCCACTCCTCCACTTGCACCTGCTGGAATGGCCTTGGGTTAGCCATAGCTATCACAGAGGTTGTCCTTGAAAGGGCAGCTGCTGTGATAGCCCTCTCAGCCCCACCCATCTCACAGGGTGTCTGTTGTAGGGGGAGAAGAATTGGGAGATTGTAAGCCGCTCTGAGTCTCTGATTCAGAGAAAAGGGCGGGGTATAAATCTGCAATTCTTCTTCTTCAGCACTGCTGTCAGATGGCCATCTAGCCTCTGTTTAAAAGCCTCCAAAGAAGAACCCACCCCCTCCTGTTCCACTGGGGAACTGCTCTATCAGGAAGTTCTTCCTAATGTTTAGCTGAGAAGTCTTTTGATTTAATTTCAGCCCATTGGTTCTGGGCCAAACTTCTGGGGCCACAGAAAACAACTTTGTGCTATCCTCTATACTTGAAGATGGTGATCATATCACCTCTCAGTCATCTCCTCTCCAGGCTAAACATACCCAGCTCCTTCAACTTTGCCTCATAAACTCTGGTCTCCAGGCCCCTCACCATCTTTGCTGTCCTTCTCCAGACATGTTCCAGCTTGTCTATATCCTTAAGTTGTGGTGCCCCAAACTGAACACAATACTCTAGGTGAGGTCTAACTACAGCACAGTAAAATGATACCATCACTTCACATAATCTAGACACTATATTTCTGTTGCTATAGCCCAAATTTGCATTTGCCTTTTTAGTCACCACATCATAATGCTGACTCATGTTCAGTGTATGCTCCACTAAGACCCCTAGATCCTTTTAGTATATACTACTGCCAAGACAAATCTCCCTCCTCCTATAATTATGCATTGGATTTTTTCTACCTAAATGCAGAACTTTACATTTATCCCCATTAAAATTCATTTTATTGGTTTTAGGCCAGTTTTCCAACCTGTCAAGATCATCCCGTATCCTAACTCTGCCTTCTACTCTATTTGCTACCCCTCCCAATTTGTATAGTAGAGATGCAGAATGTCATGGGAATGTCATGTGTTATAGAGATGCAAAATGTCATGGGACTGAATCTCCCCCCCTGGATAATACATGAGGCTAGTACTACCTTGTGTTACATTTATATTTAATCATAGAATCTTCTGCCTGCACTATGAAAGGAAGAGTTTTATTTATTTAAAATATTTTTCTCTTGACTTTCTGATAAAAGTATCCAAGACAACTAGCTATAGTTAACAATATCTGAAGGTTCTAGAATCATTTTTACTGTGTGATCTATTTCTATAGGCCCAGTCAATGTTGCCATTACTTTTACCTCACCTGAAGGCTCTTCCACTCTATACAAAAACTAGAGAAAAATTAGACTCTCTCTGTGTGTATGCGCACATACGCATATCTAGAAGTGCTTTCTTTCTTAGATAACACCTACAGCAGTAGGTAACATCGGTTGTCTTTGTTAGCTTAAAGGCAGTCTGCTCCATGAAGCCAAAAGTAGGAACAGGCATCTGAATGTCATGTTCAGTACACAAAAATCTAGTACTGGAAAGAAAGAACTGAAAGGACAAACCAAAATCTAACAAAGTGTGAGTGAGATCCAACTAGGCATCTGGCAGGGAACAAACAAAATATACATCAACAAGCTTCAATTGAATTTGAAGATTAATTCCAGCAGTCAAGGAGGAGAAGGAAAAGGTCAGGGACTGCTAATGAGCAGTGGAGATGGTGTAAGGGAAAGAAATGGCAATGAAGGAACAAGGCTAGACTGGGACGAGTTGAAAAGCTATGTAAATTAAAGCACCCCCCTCCCCGCGCACACACACTCTTATCAGGTTTAAGAGATTATCATGGAAAGAACTGGTTTTAAATTACACTGTCTAAATTCAGAGGAGTTAGCTGTGTTAGTCTGTTGCCACAAAATAGTAAAGAGTCCAGTAGCACCTTTAAGACTAACCAATTTCATTGTAGCATAAACTTTCAAGAAACACAGCTCTCTTCGTCAGAAAATGTCTAAATTGTGATTACATTTGAATCTGCAAACTACATTTCAAATCAAAGAATACTAAAGGCACAAGCTTCCTTAAGCCAGAGAAGTCAGATGAGAGTCTGACTACCATGGCTACCAAAGCTACCAGAGTGCATCACCACTCTCCAAGTGCTCTACTGAACACAAGGGGGGATAGAACATTCCCTCCTGCAAGTCTTCTCCACCCACCTGGCAACTAAAGGTCACCTATATTCTCCCTGTTCAAGCTGCAAGGTGGAAAAAGCAGGGTATCTTCAAAGTGTGGGTAAAGGAAGGGTCAGACTAAAAAGGAGAGCTCAAATGGGAGAGCCTGCATTTTTATAATGATAAGTTAAATAAGCTGCCTTTGGCAGGACTCTTAAGAGGTGGCATAGAAATCTTCTAAAGAAATAAATAAAGAGGAAGAGTGGGACAACTGTAAGGAAGAGGAGTGACTAGAGGAAGAAGAAGGGGTACCACAAGCAAATTGAAAAGTTATACCCCCTTGCCCAAGATTGACAAAACCTGGAGCTGGCCACAGCTGATAGGCACATATACACTATTGAAACTCAGCTAATAATGAGTCTGGTGAGTAACTGCATGGCTGGCACATAGGAGTAGATGAGATAGGTGGCCGCCTAGGGCACCCCTCCCCCCGGCCTGCTGCTCTTGGCTTCCCGGGCTGCAAACCTGGGAAGCTGAGTGCACTGGGGCGGTGCATAGCTGTGCTCTTCAACGAGCCCAGCTTTCCTTGAGAGGGAAGCCAAGCTTGGATGAGAGCTGCCCTGCCCAGCTGCTCTCACCTTGAAGATGAGAGCAGCCCCTACTCTGCCTTCTTGGGTTTGCCTGAGAAAGCTGAATGGGCTGCGGGTGAGCCTTGCCAGCACAGTGCAGTCTTGGAGGTGCTCCAAGACTGCACTGTGTAGGCACCAGGAGCCAACCCAGCCCTCTTCTGCTGTGCCATGGCACCTGCCCTCCCCATGGGTGCAACAGCAGGGCAGGTGGGGCGGTGCCAGCCTGGAGCACTGGAGGCCCTAGTACTGAGCCTGGATAGCTGATGGCATTGAAAGGTGTTATTCTACATAAGCCAGTTCCATAATGGAAGAAATGTAGGATGTTAATGTTTAACAGATAAATCTAAAGGAAACTGGAATCCTACTAACCAGTACAATCCAACAAAGTACAACGGCAAGGCAGTGCTAGCTCCCGACTGTCTTGTTAGTCTTGGCTCTGGAGCAGACATATTCCTTTTGGTCAGTTCTTCCATCAGCAAGCCCATAGGATTTACTACATTCCAAAGTTCAAAAAGGTCTTTTCCTATCAGCTGAGGAATGAGGAAGTCCTGAACATAAAGGGGAAAAAAGCAAAAGGGGCCATAAGTTTTGATTCCTGATATATACTGAAATTAAAGATACAATAGCAAAATAGAAATACAAAGTGTTATGGGTATATGCTACATATTTTACAATTATAGTTACAAAAATACTATAAAATGTATCCTGCTCATTGTTTAAAATTCCAAAGCTTGTTATTTTGGGTTTCTAACACTTAGGGACAGTATTTCACTGAATCCATTTAACAGAGGCCACATTGCTTTAAAGTTAGAGAATCATAGTTTACATAGTTTTTCCAAGAAACATAACCGTTACCTACCATAAATCAACATACCTCTCAACCACCACATACCACAGGGCATAGTCATTAACATACAATTAGAAAGAAACCTTATACATGTTAATGTATGTGTGGGTGTGCGCACATAAATTTATCTGTGAATTATATTATGCCAGTTTAAGAACAAGGAAAAGCTCTGTCAGGAAGAAACTGATTCCAGTTCACCAACAGGTGTGTACTTTGGAATGTCTACTGAAAACCAGTGATTAGGGACCCCCCCCCCCCCGAAAGGATCCCAAAATTATGAGAATTACTAAAACTAAACTTAACCCCCCACACACAAAACCCTCATTGGTGGACCTTCTTCAGATGCTCTTTCCAGGGTGACTGATGACTGTATTTCCTAGGGTACCCCTTGCATGCAGTCAGAAAAGCACTAAAAGGGCTGGGAGAAAATTGCTCACCTATCTGTTGGCTGGATGCAACCAACTCACCTGCTTAGCAGCAGCAAAGTAGAAAAAAGGGAAAGGGGCTCATACTGTATGTATAAACCAGAAAACAACTAGAAATTTCAATGCTCACATTTGTTTTCAAAAGCAAGCATTACAAATTGTGGAAACATGTATTCCAAAGACCAGGAGACACACATTTAGAGACCTCTATACTGATAATGCTATCAAGAGCACAAGCGTCTCCACACTATACCATTCATGTAGTATTGCCCACTGTAAGGGGATTAAAAAAAACCAACCCAGAATAAATTATATTTCTGAACATAGTAGTGACACTGCCACAGATTTTTGATTGGACTTGTCATTAAAATAAGCCAAACAGCATAATTCCTTGCTTCAGTGAAAAGCTTTTGGTGGCCCCTAATAAAGTTATTCCAAGGCAGCAAACAAGAAAATATGACAATTAACATCTCATGGCACAGCTGGATGCGTGTTAGAATTTCACAACAACAGACCTTGAATCCCCGAGAGAAAACAGACTATAAATAACGTAGTTTCCAAATGCTTGTATTCTCATGCATAAGACTTGTCTCTTCCAAACCTTTGGACCCTAAATTTTGCATGTTAGAAGTGTAAAAAGTGGAATAATTTGAGTGACACCAATGCAAACACTGAGTAACCAGGGAAGTTAGATGGTGATACAGCAAAAGTCATCAAATTCAGATTCCATAACAATAGCTGAAACTTTGCATTTTCTTGGGGCACCTATCCTTTTCACCAGCAATAACTTATAAACAGTCCTGCATCCAGGATGCTTATTTCCTTCTTTAATTATGTACAAATATTTCATAGAGTAAAAGCTATATAATTTAAAAGGAGGGTTGTAAACAATTACACCCTACTGAATTAAGTAACAAAATGCAATTCATTATTCCTTGTGCGTTATGACAAGGAGTATTGTAGCCTTGGATAAGTGCCAAAGAACTATTAATTCTGCTATACATAGCAATATTATACTGCACAGTAACTTACCCTGATAAATAACTCCGTTCTCTGAGGGCCACTACTTTGAAGCAATGCTCCTATTACAGCAAAGAAAGTTCGTTGAAGCACATTAGATGGCACAGGAAATTCTGCACAAAGTGTCAAGTCATGTAATGACAAGTTTTTGGCTATATAAAATACTAATTCTTCACCAGTGAGAAAGTTAATAATAGCCTCAATGCCAGCAGGTGGCATTTTTGGAAAGGCCTTTTCAAGGCATTCTGTGAGATAAGAGCGCGAAAAAGAGGCGCCCTGCTCAGAAAGTTGCTGATTATCCTTGAGATTAAGAGCAATGTCTTCCTTTTCTAGTCCCAGCATTTTGCGTCTGGTTTCTTCATTTTTAATGTAACATTGATTAATAAAGGCAGTTTTGAGGAGATTCAAGGAAAACTTCTCATGCAGTCGGTGACTAAATGCTTGTATTTCTGCATGGTAATCCCAATTAGGTTTTTCAGAGCTGCATGAAGAAAAATAAAAAAAATAATTAGGAACAAAATCAATGATTCCACAAAATTTTATTTATTTATTTATTTGATGGACTTATATCCCGCCCTTCTCACCGAAGTGTCTCAGGGCGGCTCACAACACAATGATTCATACAGTTCCATTTAAAACATTTACAGATACAATAAAAGCATAGTTAATAAAACAAGATAAAATAAAGCCAGCGGTCTATAAGAGCATTTTGTTCCATCCAAAGATGTTCCATCCAAAGTATCAGTTAGGTGTTATAGGCCTGCCGGAAGAGGGCTGTCTTGCAGGCCCTGCGGAACTGCCCTAGGTCCCGCAGGGCCCGCACCTCCTCCGGCAGCTGGTTCCACCAGTAAGGTGCCGCTGTTGAGAAGGCCCGATCCCTGGTGGATTTTAGGCGGGCCTCCTTTGGCCCAGGGACTACCAGCAGATTTTGTGAGCCGGAACGTAGTAGTCTCTGGGGAACGTGTGGGGAGAGACGGTCCCTAAGGTAGGCAGGTCCTAGGCCATACAGGGCTTTAAAGGTAATGACCAACACCTTGTACTGGACTCGGAATGTTACTGGCAGCCAGTGCAGATCCCGGAGCCCCGGCCGAATGTGCTCCCATCTTGGGAGCCCTAATAGCAGCCGGGCAGCAGCGTTCTGCACCAACTGCAGTTTCCGGGTCCGGCACAAGGGTAGCCCCATGTAGAGGGCATTACAGTAGTCCAGCCTCGAGGTGACCGTAGCATGAATCACTGTTGCTAGGTCGTCGCGCTCCAGGAAGGGGGCCAACTGTCTCGCCCGCCTAAGGTGAAAAAAAGCGGACTTGGCAGTGGCTGCTATCTGAGCCTCCATCGTCAGAGAAGGCTCCAACAGCACCCCCAGGCTCTTGACCCTGCCCGACGCTGTCAATGGCGCGCCGTCAAAAACTGGCAGGGGGATTTCCCTTCCCGGGCCGCAGCGACCCAAGCAAAGGACCTCTGTCTTCGCCGGGTTCAGCTTCAGCCCGCTCAGCCTAAGCCACCTAGCCACTGCCTGTAACGCCCGGTCCAGATTTTCTGGGACGCAGGCGGGCCGGCCGTCCATAAGCAGATAGAGCTGGGTGTCGTCCGCATATTGATGACAACCCAGCCCATACCTTCGGGCAATCTGGGCAAGGGGGCGCATATAGATGTTGAATAACATCGGGGAAAGTACCGCCCCTTGAGGCACGCCGCAGTCAAGCGTGTGCCTCTGGGACAGTTAGATATGAAGATATGAAGATATGAAGCTGCCTTATACTGAATCAGACGCTTGGTCCATCAAAGTCAGTATTGTCTTCTCAGACTGGCAGCGGCTCTCCAGGGTCTCAAGCTGAGGCTTTTCACACCTATTTGCCTGGACCCTTTTTTGGAGATGCCGGGGATTGAACCTGGGACCTTCTGCTTCCCAAGCAGATGCTCTACCACTGAGCCACAGCCCAATTAATGGCTCTCCAGGGTCTCAAGCTGAGGTTTTTCACACCTCTTTGCCTGGACCCTTTTTTGGAGATGCCGGGGATTGAACCCGGGACCTTCTGTTTCCCAAGCAGATGCTCTACCACTGAGCCAGGGTCCCTCCCCTGAAAGCTTCACAGGTCCCCCCCCCCCCCCCCCGCAGTCTTTCCAATCCGCAGTTCCTCCCCAATCGCCACCCTTTGTCCCCGACCATCAAGGAAAGAGGAAAGCCATTGCAAGGCCAGCCCCTGAATCCCAGCGTCGGCAAGGCGGCGCGCCAGAAGCCGATGGTCGACCGTATCGAACGCTGCCGATAGGTCCAACAGCATCAGCACCGCCGAGCCGCCTTGATCCAGATGCCGCTGAAGGTCATCCACCAGGGCGACCAGCACCGTCTCCGTCCCATGGCCCGGGCGGAAGCCAGATTGGTAGGGGTCAAGGACAGAAGCATCCTCCAGGAAACAAAACAGACATAAACAGACTTTGGGATAGTCTGTACCAGAGAAAAAAGATACTGTACTAGATTTTGAAATGTAGTCCCTTCCCACATCCAGTTTCTAGCTCTTTTAGGAAACCCCAAATGTAGAATACAAAGCATGTGCTGTAAACTACAGTACTTCAGAGGAATGCTAAACAAAGACACCAGGATTTAAGCCCTATTAAACTCATTGGGGATAACATCCAAGAAATACAGTACATTGATTCATTTCTTTGATATTTTACATTCTTCTAGTTACAACATGACAGACAGTCTAAGGAACTTATCCAAGCAACACCAAACAATATACAATTTATACAGAGAACTATTATGTTTAGGAAATAATCTCAGGCTAAATTCAGTTTGTTACAACAATTCTTTACATTGATTTTATGCTGTTTCCCACACACAAGTGTATGTTGCAAAAGCTTCACAAATTACACCAGGAAGATTATGGAATAGTAACTACATTTGTTCCATCTTTCTCATATCTCAGCCACATTTACAACACATATGGGACCAGGGGCTATCACAAACTCAGCATGTGTAGCAAGGAGTGGGATTGCATCTACTGGCCCCAGCCCCACACACATTTGGTATAATTTGAAAACAAGAGCTTTGCATCCATCTGATTGGGAACTCTGGCAAATACAGATTCCTGATCACTTTTCAGAAACTATCTTTGTAGATTCTACCAAAATACACATTAGGCAGTGCCAGCTAGACACAATGCCATTCAGCCTATACAGACGTTCTCTCTCCTCAGATTATAAACTGTTAACTCTTGTTAGATCACTCAGGAATTTATTTAATTTAGCACATTTTATGACTCTCTTCCTCCCAGCAGCTCAGGTCAATCTATGTCATTTCCTCCTCCTCTTATTTTATCCTGTGGCAGTCACTGCCCTGTGAGGAAGGTTAAGCTGAGAGCATCTGACTGGTCCATCATCATCCAGTAAACTTCTGTGACAGACTGGGGATGTTAACCGGGGTCTTCCAGATCTCACTCGGACACTCTAATCACTATCCCACATGGTGTATTTAGACATTTCCTTTTTCAGAGGTTCTGCTGCAAAAGCCAGCTCCCCCTCCAGGTTCCTACTGGGTGATCAGCAAAACCAAAGAGAAACTTGGGTTGTGATTGCACATGCTAAATAACGCATCAAGTCTGCAATCAATCTAAACTGGATTTTGCCAGTTCACACAGTAAAATCCTGTTGGGAAAGGCACTGAAACTGAACTGTAACGGCATTATTTAGCATGTGTGATAGCAGCCTCAGGCTGATTTTCTTCAAGCCTTGGACCAATTTCGCACTAGACCTTTAATCCTGGTTTCACTCTGTCCTCGAACTGACATTGTACACTAGAATCAGAGAAACCAACTCTATGACTGTATGATTTTAGTGTAGAGTGGCAGCTTGGGAACAGCACTAAACCAGGACTAAAAGTCTAAACCTGGTCTCTTTTAAGGTTACAGAAGCGGAAGTGCCTGCAGTGCACAACCCAACGGCTTCCCTCCCCCGTTGGCGAAGCCCTGGTCCTGAAACTTCATTGGGTTGCCGCCCAAGGACGCCTCAGGCGCCACCCCGCGAGCTCCAGCGAGGCGTTTGGAGCGCAACCCATTCGGGCAAGGACAACCCCCGCCTACGACGGAGGGCGAAAGAAGAGCCAGCAAGACCCTCACCGGCGCGTTGGGACCTCCAGCGCCCGCTGCTGCAGCAAGTAAGCTTGGACCCAGCGCTTGTTATCTCGGCGCGGCTGAAAGCGAAGCGCGACGTGTCCAGAAGCGGCAGCTAGAAAACGGCGGGAAGCCTGGAGGAACAAAGGCTGCAGCAGCGCGGACGCCATTGCGTTGAAATGAGCCAGGCAATAAGGAGGCTAGGGCGCATGCGCCAATGCCTCACCGTCGGGAAACTGGCGCCACTTCTCTTTGGTTCCGGCCACCTTTGTTCTGCGGCTGGCGAAATACCCTCTGCCAAGTTTGAGTGGGCTAATCACCTTCTCCGTAGATGTATTGAGCGTGTTACGTAGTTTGGTCTTTAAACAAATTAAGGCACAATCACAAGCCGTCTAGGGCGCGCTTATGGATGTGAGATCTGATAACTTCTTCAAAACAGGTGCTAGCCAGAAAGCGAAACTACAACGGCACGTTCACACCTCATGCTGTCCTCCAAACTTCAAGTGCCACACTTTACAGAGGATTAGGCATAGTAAAATTTTACGTACAGGGGAACACCTACTAACGTATGACAAGCATTTATGCAAGAGTCCAAAATATTTTTGAGAAAACGTGAGAGTCTGCAATCAAAGAGGAACACAACCCCCGTTTTGCTTTGCAAATTACTAGCAGTTGCTCAAGTTTTTGTTTTGTTACAGGTTTTGTTTAAAGAATAATTTCTGCTAATGTAAAATCTAGCTCTGGTCAGTGTAATATGGCTCCATTTTAGACTTGAACATTTATGCTCTGTTCAAGCAATGGAGATTGCAATGAAAAATTTGAACACAGGAAAGGTTTGATCTCTATTCCCTTAAGGAATAAAAGAAGAGGGGAAAGGACAATTTGCAAGGAGGTAGCTATTTAGTTTATTTCAGCACAAAACAGCAAAACATCCTTGTAGCCAAATCCCTGCCATACTGGTGTGCCATTGACAATAGCATGCTGTCCCTAAACTTAAATAGATGTGATGCTGAAAGTTCTGGGAATGGAGTTCCCAGCATTTCTTTTACAAGTATGCAGATGAAACACAAGTGGCAAATAGCTCTGTAGGTCCATTTCACATCAGGAAAATGGAGTGACAGGGCATGTAACTTACACATGGAAAGAGCTAACCAACCAGCACACCCTGAGACCACCCACCGCCAGAACATAACAAACAAAGGCACACACACAAAACAACTGAATGGAAGACTGTGATACATTAAGTAGGAGACCAGAATGATCAACCTCATTGAATCTTTGCAGATTGAGTTGGAGAAGGATAGAAGTTTGAACCCCATTCTGTGAACATCTACCTGTTTGACAGGCAGACAAACGGGGAAGGAAGGATGAGCAGTCCCAGCACAGCATCCTGCTGTTTCCACAGCTCACTTGGGAGAAGAGATGGGGAAACTCATGGCCTGTGCCAGACAAGAGTTCAGGGATGAGAAATGGCCCTAGAGGATGGAGCTTTTAAAAATAAGATAGACTGTTTTGTGTCATTGCATTTTGTTTATGCACTATTGTCTGCCTTAAACCCAAGGAAATAAGTTGAGATATAAATATTTTAAAAATAAATGTTATAATTATAAAGAATTATTTGGACCATAGAATCATAGAGTTGGAAGGGACCTCTAGGGTTATCTAATCCAACCCCCTGCACAATGCAGGAAATTCACAAATAACTCCCCCTAAATTCACAGGATCAGCATTGCTGTCAGATGGCCATCAAACCTCTATTCAAAAACCTCCAAGGAAGGAGAGCCCACCACCTTCCAAGGAAGCCTGTTTCACTGAGGAACCGCTCTAATGGTCAGGAAGTTCTTCCTAATGTTGAGCCGGAAACTCTTCTGATTTCATTTCAACCCACTGGTTCTGGTCCTACCTTCTGGGGCCACAGAAAACAATCCAAAGCACATCCCTTCATACTTCAGGGTGGAAAGTCACACCAGACTTAAGGTGTTTTCAAGTCAAGAGACATTCATAGACATCTGCATAGCCATCCTGCACTTCCTTGGCGGCCTCTCATCTGAATACCAACAAATGCCAACCCTGCTTAGCTTCCAAGATATGACAAGATCGGGCTAGCCTGGGCCATCAAGGCAGTGCCATCGTTACTTCTAAGATTTTGATAGAATCTTAGTCCACTGTATCAAAGGCTGCTGATAAGTCTAGTAGGAGCAGCAGAGAGGGCTCTCCTTGGTTTACATGAGTGCCACCAGGGCAAATTAGTTGGAAACCCCAATTGACCTGACTGCAGCTTTGGCTAGAGGATGGATGCCTCCCCATAAACAATATAAACAGCTCTAGAACTGGAGAGCTTTTGGGAGACAGGACCGGGGTGCTGGAAACTGGAAGAGTCAGCCTTAAGTTTGCACTCCTCGAAGCCAGCAAGGTGTAGAGGTTACAGTGTCAGATTAAGACCTGAGACACCCAGATTCAAGTCATGACTGTGCCATGGAAGCACATTTCATGACCTTGGGCCAGTCACACACTCTCAGTCTAATTTATCTCACTATGTTGTTGTGAGGATAAAATGGAGGACAGCAGAATTTCCCCCAATTAACTGCAATTCCCAACCTGGCTACCACTGCTAAGGCCAGAGACAAGTGGTCTCATGTAAGGAAAAGCCCCCTACTTTTCATACACTTGGACATCATGATCACCAGTATGGTTGCCAGGGTGCCTGGAGTTTTGACTTGCACACATCTGTTCTAGGAAATGGGCTTTGCCCATGGTTTCTAAGGCGTATGTGGATACTATAAGCCTCAGCTTTGCAGCAGCATTCTACATCTCTGGATGGGTGTTAGCCAGAACTTCCAGCTGTTCCTTGTGTGCCCAGTCTTGGCCGCTGCAGTGGAAGAAGCCATGCCACCATGTTTCCAGCCTGTTTCCATGAACCAAAGGCTAACACCACCAGAATCCATCTTGTTTTCCTGATTCCATATCCCAACAGCTGCTTCAATTTCTGCATAAGGCAATCAAGCTTATCCAGGCATGGATCCTGCCAGACCACTCAAGCCTTTGTCTAACGAAACCCAGGGCAAAGACTGGTGCCAGGAAGAAGACTAAGGAAGAGGAAGACCATCTTCAGCCAAAAGCCAAGTTCCATTGTAAACCGGGTGTTACCTAGGCCAACATTTGATTCTCTCTTATCACCTTTTTAGATAAGTCCATTTAATCTTAAGTGTTCCCCACCCAGTAATCACTTCTATTCTTCCCAACTGTCACTTTGGAGCCTCCCCCTGGTTTGTTTCAATCTGAAAGTTCTCTCAGGTATACAGGATCTAGGCAAGTTCACTGGTCAAGAGCAGGCATCCAATTAGGTGTCACCAATGCACTTTCTATTGGCTACTGTAGAAGTCCAGCCTTATGGTCACTGCAGAGCCTCCCCTTTCTCCTCCCTACCTCCCAGCCCCTGAGGGTCTAAGGTACTCTATTTAACCTCTGACCCAACTCCACTCATGTGTGCATCTAGCAGTACCCCAGTTCCGCTGTCTAGATCCATCCCCAATTCTGGCCACAGTTTTGGGTCCATTTTCCCCATCCTCTTAAGTCGCCATTGGAGCCTTCTTGAAGACTACGATAGGTAAATATCACCCTGTTTGTCTACCCATGTGTTCTTCTATATCTCCTAGGACTGTATGTATGATTGTATGAGTATTCTATCTTGTATGTATGCCTATATTTTCTAGAATAAATTGTAATTGTTTTACTTAGAGTCCCCATTATTTAAGCATTACTCTCTGGTTGGTTAATCTTGTATACATTGGGAAAACGATCCCTAGTGAGCCAGGTGCCCACCTGACTAATTCCCCAACCTCGTTTTGAGGGCATTTTGGCTTACACTCATTACAGGTCCTCTGATGGAGCAGTTAGCAGCCAGTCATCCAAATAAAGAAAGACTGTGCAACCCTCTAACCTCAGGAATGCAATGACTACGACCATACATTTTGTGAAAATATGCGGGGTGGTTGCAAGCCCAAAGGGGAGAATCTAAACTGACCCCTTGTTGGTTGGCCCATTTTATTGGTGCAAATCTGGATTCTGTTGAAAAGGGCAGAATAAAATAACCCACTTTGGGAATAAAAAAATGTGGGCAGGAACCCAAATGGAGGCCATTGGGCCAAACACACTTGTCCACCTCTGCCCTAAAGATCCTCCTTCCAAAATGATCACCCCCATTTCCTTAGCTTGCTGTTGGAATGGCATTTTCTCCCATAACTGGAGCAAAGAAAAGGGTGACCTAGCTGTAGCAGGAATATCAAGCATGAGAGCAAAAGGTATCACTGATCCAGGGAGAAAACCAGTTTCTGTTTTGCTCATTTCAGTAGGTCGGTATACCATTCTCCCCTTTTGAGTCTAAGGAGACTCAAAGAGGCTTATAGTCTCCTTTCTTTCCTCTGCCCACAATAGGTGAGGTAGGTGGGGGTGAGAGTTCTAAGAGAACTGTGACTGGCCCAAAGTCACCCAACAGGCTTCATGTGGAGGAGGATCCAACCCTGTTCTCCAGATTAGAGTCCGCCACTTAACTGCTATATCACATTGGCTCTCACAAGTAATAGCTCAATAAATTATTAGTTCTGGGAGGATACAGGCTGTATTCCTTTTGTGTGAATTCACTGAAGAGTACTGCAGCCCTGTGCTGAAAATGGGTGATGGGGTACCAACTGGGGCCAAAGGCCATATGAAAATATCAATTTTTTTGACTGGAACTCTGGATTTATTAACATGCCAATAAAAGGGCAAGCTGGGATGGGGAGAGTAAATATACTCCCAGCAATGGGAAACGGAGGTGGATTAACTCCTGCGTCATCCCAATGGCCCCCAGCTGTTTTAACCTTGGTAGAGGGAGAGACAGGCTGGCATAATGTGATAACCTATTTCCTTCTCCACTGGAGATTAAAGCATTTTCAACCCAGGAAATGGTGTTGGGCCATGTAAACATCCCCCCCTCCCAGCACCACAATTCCAATCTGGTTTCCCCCCACCCTTGCAGTTTACTGTGGGGATCAGCCTGGACTACAAAAGCAGGAAAAAGATTCCTCTCCCAGTGCCTCTCAGACTCCCTGTCCGAGTGGCACAGGCTGACCGGGTTTTCCTCCCCCCAACCCCCACAATTAGTAGTATATTGTATGACATACATGGCCTGGCCTGACAAGATCTCATTTATGTTCTGGCCTGCATAGGAAATGAGTTCAACACCCCTGATATAGTGGGTAATGTGAAAGACCTCTGCCTGAGATCTTGGAGAGCAGCTGCCAGTCTGAGTAGACAATACTGGCTTCGATAAACCAAGGGTCAATATAAGGCAGCTTCATGTGTTTATGTGGCTTTGTTCCCAGCTGCACCCAGAACAAAAGAATTGTCCTGGCAAATTTGCCTTTAGGAACATTAACCAACAATACACACTCAGTTAAGAGGATATGACAGGATTTTGTCTCCATGGGTCTTGTGGCAAAACCTTCCGATCTGAACCAGAACTGAAAGCCCTTTTCCTCTGAACAGAGTCCACCCTGCCTTTACTGATTTGCTGACAGACATTCTGCATTTTGGAATGGCTGCCTATGCCAGCACTGTTTCCCCTGATCAGCCAGCAGGTGGCATACAGATCAGGTGGCAATAGAGCAAGAATTTCAGATTTGCTTTGTTTTCATGCTACGTAACCTCACCTTTTGCAGGAATCCTATTTGAACCTAGCCCCAGATGCTATATTTCTATATCTTTCCCAACATGTTCCAGCTTTCTGCTTTGTTCTTAACTTTTAACTCCATATTTTGTTTACTCTTGTCTACCTGCATCTCTCTACTTTTGCTAAAGGGCAGAAGGAAGGAGAGAAAGAGTGAGACAGTGAGAAAGAGAGTAGAAAGAACATAAGGGAAGCACAAGGCGCAGATTTTTTAAAAAACCAATTAAGTTGAATATTTAATATTCAGGAAAAAGCACAAAGGAAATGTTAGCCTTGTTCTTGCCATATGCTATTTTTAAAATGACATTTCAGAAACTAAACTTGGTTGGCACCAACAAAAATTATTGATCCCTACAGTCTGAGGAAGGAGGTCTGCTGATTGCATTTCTAAATAACAAAATTACATGGCACTGAATAATCATCTAGTACATTGATGTAATTACAGCAATAGAAGCAAGTGTCTATTTCAACCTTTCCCCTACTTTTTAAAGTCTGTGGGCATCTCTGGAATTCTGGAACAGCTTGGTGGGCACAGCCACAAAATGGCTGCTGCAAGAGATGGAACCAGTTACAAATGGCTGCCACAGCTTACCTTTAGTCACACAGTGAAGATTCTTGTGCTGTGGTGGCACCTGCTGCCGCCAAACTGACATTTCAAAAAACCTGCACAGCCCATCAAATCTCCAATGGCCAACCAGAAGCCTTGCTGGGCAAAAGCCTCGCTAGACTATGCCCACTTTCTGAAAAACACTTGGCAGACCCCAGGATAAGCGTTAGTGGGCACTGTGGAATCCATGGGCACCATGTTGGGGATCTCTGATCTATTTTAAACATGTGTTTAAAATGTGCTTTACATTTAAATTATTATATTTAATATCTTCTATGTCATATTGTTTCTTCTCCCTGCTTATATAAATGTTGAAATCTTAATTTTTATACATATATATTATGTGCCTATTACACAGCCTTTACTGCAATATTACCAAAAGTTCTTGTTGCACTTTAAAATGTAATTTTATTTTTTCTGCACATTTTTCTTTTCTGTACCTTTAATATGTTTGAAAAATAAAAAACTTATTTAATAAAAAGAACTCAAGACTACAGAAGAGAAGCAGAGCTATTTCTTTCTACAGATAGATGTCAGCCTTTCACCACAATCTTTTCCCACTGGTAGCACACAAGAAGACTGCAGGGAGAGCTTGCAAACTGATTTGTGAATTCTATCATTATTGTTAAAGGAAAATGTCATTTATTGAGAGAAATCAGTGTTACAATTGGAAGGGACCTAGAAGGTCATCTAGTCCAATCCCCATTCAGTGGACGTCTCCTGTCCAGGCAGTGGCCCATTTCTGCTTAGCTTCAGCAAGGATGCTGTTATCACATGCACTTTGTCTTATTATCTTTCAGTGAACTGAACACAGCATTCCAAGCATGGTCTCACCATAAATTTGTATAAAGGTAGTATGATAGTGGCAGCAGCATTCTCTGTTCCTGTTCTAATCATGGCCAGCATGACATTTGCCCTTTTCCCAGCAGCTGTACACTCGGTCAACATTTACATTGAGCTATCCACTGCTACCCCAGGTTCTTTCCTTGGTCACTGCTGCCAGCTCAGATCACATCACTGTAGATATGGTGTTATTTGCCCCAACATGCATCACTTTGTATCTGCTCACATTAAATCTCATTTATTCATTCATTCTATTCCACCCTCCCTACTGAACTGGGCACAAGGCAGGTTGCAACATAAGAGTTTAGACAGTAAACCATGTCTAAAAAATCTACAATACATTTGCCATTTTAGTGCCCATTGCCCACGTCTGAAGAGATTCTTTGAAAGCTCTTCACAATCTGTTTTTGTCTTAACCACCCTAAATAATTTGGTGCCATCTGCAAACTTGGCCACTTTACTACTCACCACTAACTCCAGGTCATTTATGAACAAGTTGAAAAGCACCAGCCCCAATACAAATACTTGAGGGACCCCATTGCTCACATCCCTCCACTCCAATGACCATTCATTTTTCCCCCACTGCTTCCTGTTTTTTAACCAATTTTCAGTCCACAAGAGGACTTGTCCTCTTATTCCATGACTGAAGTTTGCTCAGGAGTCTTTGTTGAAAGACTCTGCCTTCTGGAAATCCAAATAAACAATATCTACCAGTGTATTCCTCTCCATGTTTATTGACACTTTCAAGAACTATATAGGGTCAGTGAAAAGAGACTTGCCTTTGCAGGTGTTTTCCTCAGCATTCTTGGGATTGGGTCTGCCTCTGAATGTAGCTTGGTTGTATTGTTTGACTGCTGCTTCACCTGAGAATAGCTTATTTGAACTGAAATGAGAGTTTCTGTAATCAATTGTTTTTTTTAATTTAATGGCAACATGAGCCCACTGATTGTGGTAGGTGATGTTCCTTTCCTCCACTGGTGGGTGATTTTATCTCCATCCTCTGATTTCAGCCAGCAATATGACCATTGCATCTTACAGTTATTATGAGATCCTCCAAAGATCATTATTTTTCAGTTTCTTGGACTTTAAACCTGCTTTCCAAACTGAACTGTTACATGACAAGCTTATATTCTGCCTTTCATTTTTGTTCCCATAATCACCCTGGTTGCCAATGAGAACATTCTATTTCTTCCACCTACACACCTCACCAAGCCCAATCGGTCTGCCTTCCCTATACAGTTAATTGTTTCTGCTGTTTGAACCTGTGAGGAGCACCTATAAAGAAGCCTCTGTCAGCTGGTTTTACAATGGAGAGCCCCTTAGAAGTAGCCCTCAGATCCAGGTATCTGAGGATAATGGGACTGTTGCCATCTATGGCACAATCCACCGTGATACTGGAGAATACATTGCTGTGATCTGTGAATATTTTAACTCTCACCATACTCAACCTGGCTTATCACAGTGACTTCCTTCTTTCCTGTCCCTGTTACATCCTGTCCCAACTGCATTTCTTGCTAGGCCTTAGCAAACTCTTTAAGGATTTCACCATATCACTCAGCCTATCTGCTTCTCCTCAAAGAAACTATTTGGGACAGGCTTTTCCTACAGTAAACACATTTAATATGTGTAATATATAAACACACTTAATATTTCATAGCCTATTGACAAAAGAATAGAAACTTGAATACAATACATATTAACACAGGAAAATAAGGTTTGTATAAACTATTGGGTCAACTAGAAGCCCACAAGCAAATATAGCTGCACTTATAGGAGAGTAAGTGATGCAAAGCTGATTTGTTCATAGTCAATTTTTTGTATATTAAAAATAAAGCACAAGTGTTTTAAAAGTAAATATTCTTCAAACATCTCAAGAACAGTCTTCAGTTAACTAAAAATACGAAATTAAACACTGCTTTGGATCGACTGTTTTATTATATATACTACCATTGGTACTTTGTTTCATAATCTTTAGATCATTTGTGGAAAGGTTTGCTTAAAAATTTAGTTTTAGAAAAAACATTTGCAAACTTAATACACCTCTTACAACACACCTTCGGATAATCTGCTGGCATATTAGAATGTCTTTTAGTCAATATGTACATGTGCTTGAACAAGAGAGATACTAATGGGCTAGGTTTTTCTTTTTAAATTTGGCACACTACTGCATCCCAATTTGGCTAAAAGAAAACAAGAAAACAATAAGATTAGCTATAAAGGTGCTGCGTTTAATAATGGAATAACAATAAGAAACCCATACTTTAAATTATGACAGTTTGCAGGTTAATTTCACAAATTTGCTTTTGTATTCCTTCTACACTAGACAGAATTGTCTACAAGGATGCCTTCACTAGTTTGAAATGGAAGCAATTCCCTTTGCAAAATAATTCATCCAAATGTACATCAAGACATGCAAAAGGAACATAACAGAATGTTACCACAAATCTGAAAAAATAAATAGTCATCCAGACATCCCTTTAACACTGTAATGTTATAGCTGTTCACAGGAGCAGGTTTTCCAGGGCATGGGTCATAAATCACCATACAATTCAGAGACAGAAACAAAGGACTTTGCAAATTCTCTATATTTTTTCCACTGTCAAATCTTTTGAAGTGGGATGGCCATCTCTAGCGCCGAAACCAAAGCCAAGTATTTAGTAGCCAGAATGCTACTGTAATTGAGTACATGATCATTTCTCTTTTAGCACGTTCTTTGTTTTCTTCTTCCAGTAGCTGTAGACGGCGATTAAGTTTGATTATCTAAAATAAGGGGGAAAGAAAATGTCTTTTAGCTTGATTGCTTAGCATAGGGGTGACAAACCTATGGCCTGTGGGACAGAAGCATGCCACCAAGGGCTTTAATCCTATCCGTTAATCACAGGAAGGAGAGGGCAAGACTGCTGAACTTCCCCACTCTTTTTCCCTGCAGAAGCTCCTCTGGGTTCCTGTCCAATACACTGCAACACAAAAAAAAAGTTGCAAAGAAAATGCAGAATGGATTTTCCATTCCCAGACTAGTCTATCTGGCCCTTAGAGACCTTAATGGAAAATCCAATCCCACATTTTCTTTGCAACTTTTTTGTTCTGCAATGTATTTCAATGGAGCCCAAGCATGTTGATTTGCATTCCTGGCTCCCATTATTGCCAAAGGGCCTTCAAGCCTCTCCCATCTCAAACTATAAAAAAACCCCTGCAACTCTGCCTGCAGAGCCACCACCAAATTGCATTGACAAATCCCACTACTCCCCCACCTCTTAATTTTAGGCAGGCAACTTTTAAGGAATGGGGAAGAGGTTTGGGAGGTGTCAAATATCAAAGACTGCTAAACAAACAGGTCCCAGACCACTTAGAAGGTTAAAAGTCAAAACTAAGATATGAATCTAGGCCAGAAATGAACTAGAAACCAATGAACCTGTAAATGTTAAAATCTTCTTCCAAGGCCCTGGAAGAAGGTAGATAGCTATAGAACCTTGATATGAATCACTATGGGTAGTTGATTGGATTCTTTTTGAATGGGTTTTACAAATGTCCACAAATTTCCTGCTCAAGATGCAGCCCTCTAGATTGAACCCCCTGGCCTTTAGAAGCAACTGTGAAAGTGGTGCAGGAGCTGTGGAAAACTGGTATGAGACAGATCCATTTCATGAGCAGAGCTCTTCTTGTGGGATTTTGAATCCAACCCATCATCTTTTCTGTACTGCTATGACAGTCTCCTGCTGCTTTCTTTTGTTTGCTATTCTTCTATGTAGTTTTAGTCTGTATCTTAGTTCTTAATTTTTAAAGCTATTTTGAAGATTCTAATCAAAAGGTGGGGCATGAATGGTTTAAACCAGAGGTGTTGAACTCATTTGTTATGGGGGCCGAATCTGACATAAATGAGACCTTGTTGGGCTGGACCATGTCAGGTTGGGCTGAGCCATGCCGGGCCAGGGCCATGTGTGTACCTATTAAAGATCAGGTAGCAGAGATATAAATTTTAAAAAGAACATAGACAAACAAAAATATATATTTTTGAAAACTTAAAACGTTAGCACTCATTGGTTTTAAAGATGCTTTCTTTGTATTTCTCCCATAGGATCCAGGGAACTGGGCAAAGGAAGCTCTGACTCTTTCATTCCTTCCCCAGCGGACTGGGTGGAGGAGCCTCAGCCAATAGAAGGAAAAGAGGCTTGGCTCAGTAACTCTGCTATGCAATTGAGAGAGCCTGGCAAAGCAAGCTATTCCTCCCCCATTCCTCCCCAAGGGAGGAGCCTCAGCCAATGGAGAAAACAGAAGTTTTGCTCTGAAGCTCCTGTGCGATTGAGCAAGCCTGGCAAAGTAAGATATGATGCAGAAGGAAACAAGAGAGCGGGAGAAGAAAGCAAATGACAGCCAAGAAGAAGATATTGGATTTATATCCCGTCCTCCACTCTGAAGAGTCTCAGAGCGGCTCACAATCTCCTTTACCTTCCTCTCACAACAGGCACCCTGTGAGGTGGGTGGGGCTGAGAGACTCTCACAGCAGCTGCCCTTTCAAGGACAACCTCTGACAGAGCTATGGCTGACCCAAGGCCATTCCAGCAGCTGCAAGCTGAAGAGTAGGGAATCAAACCTGGTCCTCCCAGATAAGAGTCCGCACACTTAACCACTACACCAAACTGGCCAGTTGCTCAGCGGCCTAATAGGAGCCCTCTGGGGGCCTGATTCAGCCCCTGAACTGCATGTTTGACACCCCTGGTTTAAACAAACAATAAATGCATAAAGTGGCATTATTATGATCTCTTCGTGTTCCATATTAAAAAGTTTCATTTGTAGTTCCAAATTCTAGTGCTAATTTAATATTTTTCCCTTTGCATCTCACATATTCATGATCTTAACAGTCACATATTCATGATCTTAACAGAGAACAGCATTTACTACATCACTGGTAAGAGACATACATACACAACTACAAGTACCTGTCGTCTTAAAGAAGCAGCATCCACAACTGTCGTATCTTCTGGTGTTCCCTCAAATGTTGTATCCACAGTTGAAAGACCGTATCTATGAAAGATAATATGTTTCAGTAGTATACAAACAGAGAAGGAATTACAGGCAAAAGGGCCCAATGGGCCAGATATGGCATTTCATACATGTACTGAGGCATTTCAGTCCCATAAATTCTCACTGCAGCCCCTGCCCTCGCTATAAAGTTGGGGAACTTTGCACAGTTACTTTCAGTGTACTCCAAGAGGCTACAGCTGAAAAGGGAAATCCACAGTTCCTCTTTAGTCACACTGAATTTCTTTGGAACATTAAAGGATCCACTCAAAATACACATTTCTTTTGGTTTAAACAAACATTTAAATATCAAAGCTTTTTTTTTAAAGAAATGCTTTTCATCAGTAAGTCTTACTTTGCCCTTTTATGAAGAGTAACTTCAGTTTAAGCCCACTGATCTATCAGGATACTTATTTTTGTTTGTACATATACAGGTTTACTGTTCAAACCAATATAAATACAAATTGCTAAATTCCTCTCTCTGTATGGTTTTCTATTACTATTTCACAAATTCAACCCATTTATTACTTATCTTCCTAGTTTCTTTCTGTACATCAGTACAAAGATGCACCTGCACTTGCCTCAAGTGGATTTCCTGACAGTTTTCAGGAGTTTTAATAACATTTTCTTATTTTTACAAGCTGCAATAAGTGAAAAAAATTCATGCTCAAACTGTGGAAACAAGCATTTATATTTAGCATAATTCCTCTTAAGGATAAGGTTTTAAAGAAGACATGATATGATCAATGCACATTTCTGCTATATATATGTATATATTTAAAAACAACTATAGGGATTATAGTGTCTAAAGTATCATAATGAGAAACTTCCTGTTTTTTTTAAAAAATCTAGCCTTTAATGTTCAAGTTTCTATGCTACCTGTTATAAACAAAAAGGAATCCTACTGTACTGTTTATTGGATGTACCATCCTTTTGATTGCATTAGCCTACACTATGTAGTCTGCCTTGAGTCACAGTGAGAAGGGCAGACTATAATTAACGTAAAAATAAAGGAGGCGTTATGAATCCCCACTCTCCACCCATTATTCTGCTGATATCAGTGTGAATTTTTATGAGCTTGGACAATGAAAAAAACACAGTATTTTAACCACAGTCTCTTTGTAATGGTTGATTTTAGCTTTCAATTTTAACAATCCTTTTATTTTAAATATTCAATATAAACATGCTTATATATTAATAAACTGATTTAAGAAGAGTCCATTAAGGAATTTTTTTTAATGTTTAGTATGCCTCATTTCATACAATATCTTAACAGAGCTATACAAGACCTGTTGTCTATATAAATGGCTTGAACTGGTCTGTAAGTGTTATGAAACAAAGACAGAAACTAGGGTCTCACATATGTGAAGAAGACTGTGAATACCCTTGTAGCTCACCAGAATGAAAAAGAATCCGAGTTGTCAATTTTTGTTATTATTTACTTGTGCACAAAGGCTATATTCTGACCACTTGAAGAAAGAATGGTTAGTTTGTGGTATGAATAAGTCAGGAAGTTCTTAAACTCATATGCCTCCTCTCTTTTATATGGTATGCAGATTGAAGACTTCCTGATTTGAAACAAACTCTGATGTCTGAACTCAGTAAATAAACAAAGTAGTTCAGATCAGAATTTTAAAGATCAGAATTTTAAGCCACATTTTAATCCTTCTTTAGAAACCTGGTATGTAGGCAACAGCAATATCTTTTCATCCAGCTTCTGAACAAAATGCTGGTTTGCAATGTCTGAATGCATCCAGAGTATTTTATGCTTGGTGAAACAGGTGTCAGTAAAACAATATTGGAAGAAGCTAGGTCACTTGTAGCCTGGGAAAGAATGTTGGAAGAAGCTAGGTCACTTGTAGCCAAAAACCACTTAAAATCTTTCATATAAAATACATAAAATCACCACCTTTTAATGCTCTTTCTTTATCTCACCTGCCAGTACATCCTTATGAGAGTGCTTTGTGACATACTGATGGCCAGAAAAACTGGGGAGAGGAAAGAGGGAAACTAACTCCCCATTAACAAATGCTTCCTTGTCTACTTGTGAGAAAGCTATTTTTATTTGTCTTGATTAGCTATTACAAGGGGTTATCCTAGCAACGTTCCTATTCTGCCCTGAACATTAAGGTGATCATGAAAGTTACTCAATTTTCTTTTGTTTCTTATTATAATCTCAAATAAGAAACCTACCTATCACATTTCTGCACTAGTCTGGAACATTCGGTTTTTCATTAGTTTCAGATATGCTGTTACCAAGATGCTTGAGTGGTCTGTTAGGTACTGCCATTATAAAGGATAACTAATTTCCATCTTACACAACAGTTTATAACCTTTTCTAAACACTGTGGTGCTATAAATAAAGCAGATGAAATAGAAATATCCTAGCCATCTTCCTATTCTATTACATTTTATGTGCACTCAAAAACCAAAACAATAGAAAACCCAGAAACCCTCATATCCATCTCTTCCCAATTTTCTTGGGTAGTAGAGTAAAAAACATAATTTTTCAGCATTTGCACCAAATAGCAATTCTTACACAAATATTTTTTGCACATTGATATCCATCCTGAAGAGTAGAGAGGGAGATGGTAAAAATCTCAAATGCAGAGAGAATCAACCCTTTGGTATGATCAAACTCGATACAGTTAGCCACTGAAGTAAAAAAAAGTCAAACTCCATGTTATGGATTATTAGGAAAGGAATTGGGAATAAAAGGCAAACATTGTAATTCCCTTGTACATGGCTATGCTGTGATCTTATTTGTAATACTATGTGCAATTTGGGTTGCCATAGCTTGAAAATGATACTGGAGACCTGGAAAAAGTGCAAAATAGGAAGACCAAGATGATGAGAGAGAAATTTCCTATTAGGAAATTCTCAGACTTTTTAGTTTAGGGGGACATGATACAGGTTTCTAACATCATACATGGAGTAAAGAAAGTGGATAGATGGAGCTTTGGTTCCCTTTTCAATAATACTAATAGGGGCAAACCAATGAAATGGATGATGGGCAACAGATACAGGACAAAAGGAAAAACTTCTTTCTTCAACAAATGATTAAAATTGTGGAACTCACTGCCAGCAGAGGTAGTGAGGGCCATGAGCACAGATTGCTTTAAAAGGGGTTTGGACATATTCATGGAAGAGCAGTCCATCAATGATTACTAGCCATGATTAGTGAAGGAAATTTCCACTTTCAAAGGCATTAACCTCTCAAACCTAGTGCTAGCAGACAACATCAAGGAACTTTGGCCTCTGTGCCTTGTTTGTTGGCCCTCCAGGGCAATTGGTTGGCTGGTTGGCTCCTGTATGAAACAGGATGCTAAACTAGATGGACCACTGGTCTGATTCAGCAGGAAAGAAAAGAAGGCATGAGTTGTGCACAACAATCCACAGGCATTATTTGAAAAAGTACCATTTAACTTCAACAGGTTTCAAATATAAAACTTTGTTTTATGTATCTATCTAGCAAGCCTTAAGAACTCTACGCAAATTTAATTTGTAATGTCCTGTTAAACTGGTTTAATAGCATATCAATGTATTAATCATTTTGAAAGGAAATTGCCCAACTGAAATGCCCTTTAATGCTAACATCAATAAGAAATTGAACAATTACTTCTCTTGCATAGGATTAGGCACCTGAAAACAGTATGAACTATTCTGAGCAAAAGACATGTCAGTGAAAGGATTTTGCAACAAACGGTGAACAGCTGAGTACTCAGAACAAGAAAGGAGAGGCCACTCAGGTATGCATGTTTTTTCAGTGTGCCCAGACTGAACTATCAGGAAGTAAGCTTATTTATGCTTTAAAATTTTTTTATCCCACTTTTCTCCCTGATCAGGGAATCAAAGCAGCATTTCATTTGTTCCATCATCCTTCCACTTAATCCTCACAACCACCACTTTGTGAGGGTGAGATTGAGAGATTGTGACTTGCCAAAGGGGACGTGGCAGGCTTCTGTGACGGAACAGGGGAATCAAATCATCCCAGAATGCTAGCCCTGCTGAACTCTCTGCAGCTTAATTCTGAGGAAATACAGCTGGGACGTGGTCATTCTCAGGTTCTGAGAGAGAGGAATATAGGATACTGTGACTGACTAAGTGCAAGTTTACCTGGTGTTGTCATGAAGAAGGTTAGAGGAAGTGACAGCAGACGACCCACCACGTAACACTGGCCTAGGGCAAATTTTTGTAGACAGAAAACACAAGACCAAAGCAGGAAACATGGCAGAGAGAGAGAGAAAGAGAGAAACATAACAAAACAAAACCCACAGTCAAAATTGTTAAGAGTATCTCTATTATATTGTACTGAAATATGACACAGTATAATCTCATTTCTAAGACACTTCATTTATAAATACTAATTATTGTTATTAAAATGAGGGGAATCTTAACAATCCGCATTTTTTCTCATATTTTGAGGAAGATATTCAGAACTGAGATTTGCACAAAGATGTCTTACATTGTACAGATTTGTCTTCTAAGTGATAGGATTTAAAATGTTAAAGACAGAAAAGGGGATTTTACACAGTTCAGCATGCAAGACTAAAAGAATGGCTTTGCCAACAGTGGTCGTCTTGTCACATTAAACAGAGGATAGTGAGTATATGAGAATAAACCACTTAGAAGATCTAAGAGGATTTATACTTCCATAAATCACAACAACACAGTGCAGATTTTTATTCTTTAGGTACTTTAAGGGGGCAGTTGGTTCCTCCACAATAACGCTTTAATAAACCCCCTACTCTTTTCAAAAATTTGTTTTAAATATTATTACTACATTAAGTAATGTCATTGACTTTTCTAAAGGGTCCAAGAATGAAGTAGGACAAAGGAGAGACCATACAGTTAAAAGCTAATATAAGTGCAATGGCCCACTCTCTAATTTCTCCACATTCCCTGTATTTCATTAACCTTGTTCAGCAGAAACGGAAAGTAATTATATTTTGGTGCTCACCTTGTTCATTTCATAATTTAAAACATAGGTAACATGTAAAGCATTCTAACAAAGATTCAACAATGACCTTTTGCCTCTGCTAAACACCATGCCATGGTCACATCTTAGTAGCTAATGGGAGATTGATTTTTTTTTAAAAAAATCTAACTCTGATGTGAATTGCTGCCATCAAGTGGCATACCAAAATGTGAGTTGCATCCACCCTGGTTCCACTCTTGGCTAGCATTACTGTCAGCTTCATTTCTTTTAGCCTCCACACATACCAATGCCATGAGGTGCTAAGCCTTTCCACAACATGCTGCTCCAGGAACTAAGGATCTGGTTGAGTCCACTAATAAGAAAAGGCATCCCCCTCCCCAACCCACCCAACTGCTAGAGTCAACAATAAACAATCCACCAATCAGCCGCAGTGATACTGAAGGAATTAAACTCACAACCACCAAGCCACACCAAACTTGCCTTCTGAGTTAGAACCTCACCAGTCTGCTCTAATCAGGTCTGTTTAAATAAGCTTTAAGCTCCATGCAGAATGAAGCAAGTGAAAGTAAGGGCTCTCTCATGACAAATTAAGACAGTCCCTAAACATTCCTGCTTGGTCTGAAATGACAGCCAATCTCATCCTGTAAACAACCAATACACACGTTAATATAAATAAATAAACCCACAAATTCAGAGTAATTGGTGGCCAAATTTGTAAAGGGCTAGGGCTCAGAAAGAAGGACACAGATCTGAAAGGAAAGGGAAATGGTACCTAAATGCTAGTCAGAGACAGACCACTAATAATTTCTTCTGCAACCAGTTTCCTACCTAACCCCCCTTTCCTTCCTCAATGCTGTTTGTCACAGAAACTGTTACTATATGTGCTAGCATATTTTTCCTTCAAGTTTTTCAGCTTTGGTACAACTTTCCATCACTGTACTATTAGAATATTTAAAATATATTCAAAGAAATATTTCAGTATGGAAAACAACTCTTCAAGTACTTAAAGACGGTGATCATATCACCTCTCAGTCATCTCCTCTCCAGGCTAAACATACCCAGCTCCTTCAGCCTTTCCTCACAGGACTTGGCCCCCAGACACCTCACCATCTTCATTGTCTTCCTCTGGACATGTTCCAACTTGTCTATATCCTTCTTTAATTGTGGTACCCAAAACTGAGCACAATACGGTCTAACCAGTAAGGTCTAACCAGAGCAGAGTAAAGCAACACCATCACTTTGTGTGATCAGGACACTACACTTTTGTTGATACAGCCCAAAATCATACATATAGTTTTTGTATCATCCAACATCACCTCACACATACCATTTTAAACAGAAAGAATCAAGACATTCACCTCTTATCATTAAGGGATAAGCCATTGAGTGAGGTGTTATACAAGGATGTCCACACTACTTATATGAAATGGGTGCTATTAAGATGATTTTCAAATGATTAACATTTGAAAATCTGGACTTCTGTGCTGTTTGTGGACAACTGGTTCCAGTTTTAAGAAAAAATGGCGAGAAGATGATATACATTTACCAGCTTAACTTTTTGGTTAGGAAGTGTAGAGGTGAAGAAGCAGCCTTCCCCACTGTCTCTTACCCCTCACAAATGAGGAACACACTGCTTTTTAAAAGAAGACAACTGTCTAGAACAAAAAGTGTAGGTGGAATACTGAGGCAGATGGCAGGTTCAAGAATCTACAACTCTAGCTTCTTATATCACATTGCTGATGGAAAATTAAAACTGGCAGCTGCTCATGTACCTGGAGATGACAGGGATTGAACTAGAAATCTTATTGCATGCAAAGCATGGGACCTATAATTGGAGCTATGATTCCCCATGATCTAATGATCACATTTGTTGATTGGAAAACACTGCTTCGCTTTCAAAAAATTAAATGAATGCTTCATTATAATAAATATTTCACTCCTAACTACTTCAAGAATTAACGTTCCACACAGCAGCGTTTGGCAACAGCTTTAGGTCTTTCTACATACTTCTTCCAGTTTATCAAAGTTTTAGTTAATGCTATTCATTTATTTAAACATTTATATTCCACTTGCCCCTTTGGAGGTCAAGGTGGCTTAGAAGTTGTTCCATTAAAACCATTATTGAAAAACATATCATACCTACCAACACTATACAGTGAACCGCCATTTGCTGCTTGGGTTCCACTAAACACTTGCAAGCAAACTTGCAGCATTTTCTTTGAAAACTTCTAGAGGAAGCATGTTCCATTAAGTGCAATCACAAGTTCAAAGTAATGGACTCTAGCAGATGCCAAAAAAGAAACCTTGGGTGGAGGAGACAACCAAAAGGTGATGTCCAGCGGAGCAAAGTTGGAATACAGGGAGAGATTATTAAAGCTTTGCAAGCATTTCCAAAGGAATTATGGCAAAAAAAGAAAAGAAAAAAGGAAATAATCACTAGCCGACTCACTCTCTTCTGACTCTGCTTTACTATATCTCCCTCTTAAAGGTCATGTTTATATTTCCCCCTCCTCTAATCACAGTGTCCCTTATTGTAAACATTGTATTTAGCTATTTCTGATATTAGAAAATGAAACCATCCTAGAGCAACTATCTTTTATTTCTTGCAAATTACAAAACTAGGTTGTTAAAAATGAAAGTTTAACTGACTTGTTTTCATTGTCCAAGTTAAATTAAATAAAAAGAGGTAATGGGAAATATGAACAGGATTAATTTAGCACTAAACCACTAAGTAGTCACTGCCCCCAGGCATGTTTATCAATATTCTGGAGATAACATACTTGTACGGTGATACAAGTATTCATTGTTATAGATATCTTTCAGATGTGTCAAGATGTATCTTGTCCACTTCAGGTAGTTTGCCCTATACCAGTAACATCCCATAAAGTCAGTTTTCCCCTTAGGGAATATCGCAGGGGAGAGAAAAAACATGTAAACAGAGAAGTTAGTTTATCATAGAATTAACCCAGCAGTGATAAATTCGCAACATTTTTTACCAGTACAACATGCATCCAACCTAAGCAGTAGGTGCATAGCCGGTTTAAAAAAAAAGTATCAGAAAATATTTTGAATGGAGGAAAGTAAAAAACAGAAGTAAAACCAGATATTGTAGGAAACAGAAGAAAGCCAAAATTCACTGTAAGAAAAGCAACAGTATAGCTTGAATTCTTACAAAATAAGCAGCATTTGCAGCCATGCAAGAGAGATATTGTTCCAAATTTCACATTCCTACATGCAGAGTAGAGAAACTTTATTCAAAACAGAACAATGTATTGAACAGGAATAAGAACATATCTGTTTTTTTCCCTCCCAAAAATGAGCTTTGTAAAGGAACTGAAAAATCATTTTTTCCACATAGTTTACAAATAGGGGTGTCAAATGTCTGTCCCACAGGCCAGAACCGGTCCACCCAATCAGGCCCAGGGGGCTCTTTTCTCTCCTGCCTTCACTCTTTGAAGCTCTGAGGCTGCCAAAGTTCCCAGCTCCTTCTTCCTTGTCTTTGCAGACTGAAGCAGGCAGCAATTCTGGGCTTGCAAAGAAAATGCGGAATGGACTTTCCATTAAGGTCTCTGTGCCAGGTAGACTACTCCATTCTTTGTTTTCCTTGCAGCTTTGTCTGTCCTGCAATGTATTTTAATGGAGTGGAGCTCAGTTTCACTTTTCAGCATTTATATGGCCAGTTAGAAGCTGTTCCTTGCTAGAGTTGTGTGACCTTGTAAATAAGGGGTTGATGCTTTCAGCCAGCATGTCTCTGCTGAATGGACCTTAGAACTCGTGCCTAGTGAGTACTCTAACCTGGGAACCCACAGCCATAGGGGGATATTACACTGAAGAGCCATTACCAATCCGGGTAGACATGGGGTCATAGGGAGAAGCTTGCAATGTCCAACTATTTCATTTTTTCCCTAAACCCAGAGCATTTTATATTTTTGGTTTATATGTTTAGTTTCTGCTGGAATCCTTGTACTTTTTCATGATGTTTTATTTTTAAAATTGCATTGCCAAATCTCACTATTCCCCAACCTTTTCATTTTAAACAAAACATCACAAGAGTTTTAAGCAGGTTTGTATTTTAAGTAAAAAAATAATATATTTAATTGTGGTTCTCTGTATCCTTTATAAAGTTTATATACTACCCGGTATTATATTTTGTGGTACACATGGTATCAGGACATAAGTAAAGTTATTAGGCATATGTTCACAGTAGCTTGGATCCTATCATGCATTCGGTATGAGAGCAAAGTTCCCTTCCTCTGCCTCTAGCACTTTTGTTTGTGCAAGACTAGAGGTTTTCAATGAGCCATTGCACAAATGGAAGTGCAAACATTAGAGCAAGTGAGCCATGTTCCAGCCAAAGTGAAGTACATGTGGAACACTGTTGGAGGATTCAAGCCACAAATTCTAATCCAATGTCACTATGTACATATGGAATGTGTGAGCAGGAGCACACTCCATTCACTTCACAATATGGGACATTTCTGCATGCACTTTTCTATAGAGTACATAGCGCTACTACCAACAGTGGAAATTAACAAGAATCTCTTAATCATGTAAAGTTCCATTTACACAATGGAGAGAGAGCTAGTTCTGGACTACTCTATTAAAACCCAATGCTGATTCTTTCCAGGTAGTTTAATTAACTTCAGAATGCCAGTCAGAAAACAAAAACTTCACAAAAAATAGGATTCACTTTCTAAAATCTGCTTTTGACATTTAGCAGGTTAAGTAATTTTTTATCGAGAGAAGACAAGGGAGGAAGAAGAACCATATCTACTAGATGCTTATTGTTCCAAGAATAGTAAAGGGGCTTGGAGGAGAGAGGAATCAGTGATACTGCTTCTCCACTGTAAGACTCTTGCAGTGATCTTGGAACAAACAACAAATTAAGGATCCTATATAGCACTTGCTCCATTCCATTCCTGACCCATGGCATTTAGATATAAAACATCTTAGTACATGGAGCAGGACCTTTCACCTAATGTTGCCCTCATGTCAACACTCACAAGGGTCATCATATGCAATGTGGGGTTTTTGATGTAAGTGCTAAAAACTGTATTTGGGCAGAGGCCACTCATCCTCTAAGTGAGGATGCCACAAATCCTCTAAGCAACAGAAGAATATGTAGAGTTCTCAATGGAAATCTGAGACCAACTTTAAAGTGGCCAAATTTTGCACCTTGACAAGTTTAATAAGGAAGCAGCTGGCTAAGCCTTTTTATCAATTAGGTCTGCACTACTGAAAACAACCACCTATGTGTTTTTGAAATTTTACTGTATGTCAATTCTGGCTGATCTATGATTGTAAGAGAGAGGGGGCCTCAAGATTAACAGGATTCAAACACAGAGAACTATAAAAAGGACACTCACATCTATAGTTTTACCTGGAAAAATCTTTTAGAACAATATCATATACAAAAACTATAACATCTACAGCTTTAATCACAGATCAATATTTGCTTACCAGTTAACTGATGGACAAATAGCAAGCAAAGACTTTGGTACATCTGAAGGACCCAGGTACACCGGGCCCTTTTCCATATAGTGTTCTCAAGCATTGTTTTCCTTACAACTTGTATCTAAACACATAGTTTGCCTTTCAGGCTACAACTACTGTTTTCTTCTAACAGCAGGGACTATAGGCAACTGAAGACAACAGCACAGAGCCAAAAATCAGTCAATATTTTTTCACCAAGATCTTCTACAACACTAGCAGGCCTCAAACTTTGTTTCTGAAGTCATTGTGGTACTGGTGAGTTACTAATTATATTGTATATTCCCTAATGTGATCAAAAATGGGAAAATTCTCCATACGCTGAAATCTACAGGACTTAAAGGGGTTAACTAGGTATAGATTGTACATTTGTTGAACTTTGTTGCTCTGTTTCTGATTTCCACTGAGAGATGGGGATTTTGAATCCTATAATGATGTTATCTTATTTCAGAGTCAAGACTAACCACGAAATGTGAATTTTGGAAACATCATTCACAAATAGCAAAAGCAAAAGAAAGCAAAAACAAGTTACTTTATTCCATATTACTTAAGAAAACAAAACCAATTAAAAAGGAAAGGAAAGGGAAGTAAGAAGCAGTAAGAAGCAGTAAACTGGGCAGAATCAGTGATGGCCAATCACCTGCGATTTTCATCCAGCACATCCAAGACTTGCTGGTAAGCCCTACGGGTGGAAGACTGGATGAGCGACAAAATGCCCCGAGCAGAGTAAAGATTAGATCCATCTTCAGAGAACATTTGGGGAGGACAGACACGACCCTGTTGAGGTGATGGTGTCACACTGTTTGTGCAAACGTAGCAAATGAAGAGAGAAACACTGATGTCAGGTTTTAAACAGGAAAAGTTTTACCCACCAATCAACCCTTTTTAAAAAGGTCCTGTTTTGTCCTATGGTTTCCCCATCAACAGGTAAAACACCATCAAGGAAGAGTTAGTGGTTATCTTGGGAATTACATCTAGAAATCCTTTATATGAGCCAAAAGGTAATTTAAAGTAACTCACTTTTGATCCACGGTGATCAAGAGATTTTATGTTAACACATAACAGACCTGGTAAGATGCAGCATTGTTATTTTTTTAAAGAATAATAATTCTTTAGCAGAATACAATTAAAATTTTGACTCATTGTGTGAGTTGTATAAAAAAAAGAACATCACAGACACAGTTATTCAGAAACAGGAAGAGAAGGGATATGCTGAAAACACTCTGGAAAAGAGAGGTTTAGGTAAAACAATAGTGATAGTATGTTCCAGTATACAAATATGAGGCTAGAACATGCAAAAATGGAAAACACACACAGAGAAAGATAGACAATGCTGAAGACTTCCAGCCATCACCCTAAACAAAGCTCCCAACAGGACCTGTTTATAAATGACCTCAAGACTTTATCTTCAAAAACAAACACTATATGTCCAAAACTGTGTCTTGATTAAAAAATAAATTATAGCACAAACTAGAAATGCCAACTTAAATATTGGCTTCAATTGGATATTGATTAAATCATTATATTTCAAATGATGATTCTTGAGAGATCTCAGCAAGATTTCCAAAAGAGACAATCTGAAGGTAAAAAATACTGAGAGAAATCTTATGCTGTCTTTAAATATTTTGCTGTTTAATTTCAAGCTTAACATCAATCAAGATACTAAAATTTATGGTAGACACAGACGAGTGCTATTTTAAGCCAACCTGAATAAGTAGCTCATGACAAGCACCTTTACAAGAAAGTCCCATCAAATTGAGAGGTTGCAAGTAAAATTTCAGCTAACTTTTCTTTTTTTAAAAAGTGAACCTGATTGACATTATTAAGCAGTAGCTCTGGTTAAATCAGCAAGGAATTTCAAAAGCAGTTAAGGTCCAAACTTTGCTCCAGAGTCACAAACAGTTTTTAGATAATACTGTTTTAGAGCTTTTTGGGACAAAAGAAAAAAAGATACAGACAGGAGAAACAACAGAACTTTAGGGTGGGGGAGAGAGAAGCAGGACCATTACCTTGGAAAGGAAAAACATGTTTCATCCTAAGATACTGTGCAAATACATGTCCCCATATGAGCCTTATGTCCTAGAGTAATGCTTTGTCAAACCTGTCTTGTTGCGTAGGGCTTTATTTGTACAAATAACTCCTGTGAATAAGCCAAACCTCTTTGGAAAAGCATTCTATTTGGGCTACATATTGTAATTACACCCTGTTTTGCATGGTCACTTTTGAGAGCATCACTGTCACTCAGGTTTAACGCAAGCAAATCACACAAGAGGAGCTGACATTCCAATCTTTAGCATATTCAATCAATAAGTTTAAGACACACTTTGTTCCAAGGAACAATGCTTAGGCTTGCAGCCCTATCTTACCTTGCAACCATAATATAACCACCTATTCAGACTACACCACAATAAGCAACTTTCTACTTAAGGAGATACCAGACAAGGTACAAATGGACACTAATTCTACCAACACTTCTATGATGTGCTAACAGAATGCCCTTTTAAGGCTGATTGTAAAATAAATCACTAATATTATTCAGAACTGATATTATTCTAAATATGCACTATGCTTCATGAAAGATAAAATCCTAACTAAACAATATCATTACACAAATTACCTGTTAATGTTCTAAAATAATGCAGTCAGAGCCTATGCATATTTATTCATAGGCATGTCCTGCTGTGCTCAATACATCTTCCTCTGAAGTAGAAGTGTATAAGACAAGTCCCAGAAAATTGCTCCACACATACGAAAATTGCTCCACACCAAATCAGACCAGAGCTAGGAATAATCTTGCAGATGTGGCTTCATATAAGATAAATGCAAAGATCCCAAGCAAAATAATCCCTTTTGTGCATCTTTTCCTGAAAACACAGTGTGGGGAGTTGCAACTGACAGTTTTCAAGAACTCTCCATATAAGGAACAAGCTATTCAGTGAGCCATGGGGAGGTCTGCTAAGGAGAAGGTGGTCTGTGCAGGATGCATAAAGAGGTTTATATAAAAAGTTATCTCTGTTGATCTGGTTTGTCTCCTATAATTTAAGGGCTCTTAGTGACAAGTTCTGCAGACGAGATTTGACAATGAGCATTTCCCCAAAAAATATCTAGTAAGCTTTTCAACAATATCTAATGTAAACTGAAGTTTGTTTTCAGGTTGGCTATCTTCACATACCACAAAAATCAGCCAAGAGGGTCAAACCCCTGGAACTGATTTTATAATTGAGTATCCAAGTTCACTGGAAGAAATCTACAAATTAACATCTTGCACACGCTTATGTCTTTCACATCACAAGAAGTGCCCCAGGGACTTTCTGCAAAACTGATCGTGCATATAATGTCTGAAAGAATGTGGGGCTGATCTAGCCAAGAGATGCTCTCAAGTTAGCAGGGTACAACGCCACACCCGCATTTACAGATGTTGAGGATAAAGATCACTTCTACAATGGATGAGTGGGAAAACATCAGATTTTCATACTACCATAACAAACATTATACTCCAAAGAACTATGGGAAGTGAACATAGAAACACATACAAAATCATTTTCATCTTAAATCTTGAGAAGGAATGATATACTTTCTCAGCAGTTAACTTTCTCCAGCAATTGCAAACAAGCAATCTCTTAAAGATTCTTTCAAAAGCATAAGCAATAAAGGTATATTAAATACACCCCCCACCCCCGGTTGTAATTTCAAAATCAATCACAGATTTCAGGTCCTGACATTTCTATCTTTAAAAAAAAGGGTAACCTTAAGTATCAACTACCAACAAAGAAAGGCAGAGGAAAAGAACTTGAAACCAGCCTCACTATCCAGATACTATCCAGATAAAGGTTAACATGTATCTTGAACTTCATCCATGACAGTTCTATCTGTGAAGAGCTTTTCTGTAACTAAAAAGTACATGAAGGGAAAGAGAGAGCTTGTCTTCTTGTCTTACCCACCTGGCTCACCTATCTCCCCAAGCCCAGTGGATGTCACTGCAGGAGTTTAACAATTGCAAAAGGCCAAGATGCATAAAACCAATGTGCATGCACCAAAACCACACAATCCATATCCCACCTACAATCCAGGAACTGAGCAAATAATTTGGTCTAATGTTTGCTGAATTTTACATGCATATGCCTGTTACATTAATTCAAGGAAGTCTGGCAGGTTCAGCCTGGATACTATACCAAGGAAGAATAAATGTCTTCCCCATCACATATAATTGTTTTTGGCAGAAAAATTAGTCTGAACTGGTTTCACAATTTTAAAAAAAATACTATTAATTTTAAGTCCAAATATTTGCCTGTATTCATTACAGGGAAAGTAGCCTGTTTTCAAACTGGTAAAAATTTGGTAAGAATTATAATTGAAAAAAATATACAGCTTACTGAAAATTCTTTCAGACATATCAAGGTCAGACTTGCAGAGAGCAACACAATTAAAGACATTTTATTTGTGAATATTTAATAGTCAGTGGTTAAGATTACATTTCAATTTCTGCAGCATAGATTAACTGGAGCTATGCCATTTTAATTCTCAAGAGAGTTTCAGGGCAGTGTCACCATGAATAATAATTATGACTATCTTAAATAGGCAGCCTTTTGAATAAATGCAAGGTCATGACGTAAGGCATCATTATTTGATTACTTCTTGTAGCTAGCTATCATTAGCACTGGAAAGCATTATCGATTCTCTCTGTTCTAATGGTTGCCAGTGAAGCCACTCCATACATTAGTGTGGCAGGTGCAGAGATAACAATGTACCAAATACTATTCATGAAAGATGGAGCAAAAAAAGAATCAGGCAAATTCTACTTTCAGAACTTGCATAATTTGTTGTAGAATGTTTTCATTTAGCTAACATACTATAACTTGATGGCACAGAGTATACTAGAATGTGGAAGGTATCTGTGTGATGGAGTTTCTGTCATGGCAAGGACACAGTTACACACATGCATATCCATCCTCCTGGTGGAGAGAAAAAAGGCATGGGTGTTTACCAAGTGTTGCATAACAGCTTAGGTAAGTGCTTGAACACTTGGAGGCAGCAGGCTGGGGACTCAGCCTTTTCTTCTCGAGCATACCAGTCAGAATGTCACAGAAAGAGACATCTGTCATCCTAGACATCCCAATCCATATGGTTTGGTGGTGAATGTCACCATATTCCTTTCAAGTGCATGTAAGACCAGCAGAAATACTTTTAAGTGGAAGTAGAGAGACCTAATGTAAGTCTTACATCTTACGAGGGCTACATTTTATATGGGCTTACATCTGACAGAATGCAAGGACTCAAGGATCTCCATTCCTGCTTATACCTGATGAAGCAAGCTTTGAGGCATGAACAGATATAGTCTGAAAATTTTGTTGGTCTCTAAGGTTCTACTGGACTCAACTCCAACTCATCTAAGGGCCAGTTACTCTTTGAATGGGGGATCATGTGTAAAGACGCTTCAGAGCACCAGGAGTGACCACCAACTCTAATGCAGCTGGAGAGCCTCTTTTGAACCCTCCCCTTACTCAGCAAAGAGATTACATCTTGCTTTTTCTTGACAGAGTATAACTGCAGCTCCAGCTATTTTTCTTCTTTGTATTCAGAAAGGTATAATGCCATAGAGTACACCCCCCAAACCAGCAATTTTCTTTAGGGAAACTGATCTCCGTTACTTGGAGACACTGTAATTCCAGGAGATCGCTAGGCCTCATTTGGAGGTTTGTCAACCTACCCATCCTTGTGATCTCTCTCACTCCCCACCACCTCCAGTTCCCTTATCCAGCCATCTGGGACTTGCCCCCCATTCTCCCCCTTGATTTAGCCCCTCATGCACTCCACCATTCTTGTGTCTCTCCTACTTATTTTCGTACATTTTCAAGAAATTTGGGTTGCTATAACCAGTCAAAGCGTTTTGTTCTACAACTGCTGTGTACATTCAGATGTCACTGTTCTGTTTTCATCCCCCACTTTTGAAAATCTGCATACATGGTTTGCAGAAACATCTATCCTAGTTCAGGATATAACCATCATGTAGATTAACAAAATAGGAATCAAGTTGCACCTTTAAGACCAACTTAGTTTTATTCAGAATGTAAGCTTTCATGTGCTCTCTAAGCACACTTCATCAGACGAGGAATCCAGTACAGTGAGCAGAGCCACACATAGCTGGTAGGCAGTGGATCAGAATGCAAAATGGTACAATTTAAGATCCAATGACAGAATAGTAAAATTAACAAATTGAGCAAACCTTTGATCTGAGTAGCATGAGCATGTGAAAGCAATAAAACAGTAATATGTCAAAATGTGAGGATGTCTGTCCCTGGGCCAAAAGGAAGGTAATTCTATCTCAGAAATTTTCCCATTCATCCATCATGTAGATTTTTATTCATACAACGGGGGCTTAGGAATTAGATATCTAGCACCCTGCAGTTTTCATTTGAAATAAGCTGCTTTTGTTGGCACTTTAAGAAGGAAAATGTAATGAATTTTGACATAACTCACAGAATTCCAACCTACAAGAATATATCCTAAAACCGTTTCACATACATTCTTCATTGTACAGACAGGAATCCCCCCACCCCACCGGGAAGGGAACCATTTAAAAAAAAAATTAAGGGCAAACATTAAGCAGCACTGCTTGTTATTGGTCAGCTAAAACTACAGATTTTTTTTAAATGACACACAAACATACCATGCATGTGTTATACAGCTCGCATAGACCTTTGTGGGTTTTCAGAATCCAACCAAGATTTTAAATTCTAGGCTAATTGTTACTAAATGACTCTCTATATATCTAACTAATTCAATAACAAAGAGACAACTTTAACTGTGTGCTTAAATTAAGAAGAGCTGTTGATGCTTTTGAGATTTTTAAAAATGGACAGAATGTTCTGATTATTTGGTCATGTATACATATTTAAAGAAACTACCAGCTTCATATGGACATTTTAGCAGCTGTCCTAAATCCTGGAGCTAAAAAACATAAAATTTTGAGGACAAAAAAAAGTCATGTTAAACATATAGATTTTAATACAGTTCAGAAGAGAAATGAATCCTCATTATATTGTTTATCAGCATTTGGTAGGTATATTTTGGGTATGAAATGGGAAGGAACACACAGACTAAAACTTCTGACATGTGCCACGAAGATCTCTACTCACATTGACTCATTTCTGCCCAATTGACCATTTTGACGAGTTGCATTTTCACTCATAGAACGTTCTCTTTTCAGCCTTCCGACTAAACGAACCTGCTAAAATAAAGTAAAGCAAAAAAGAAATAGACAAGCTTCTAGCATTTGTCTCATCAACAACAGGGATTGTCTAATGCTGATCAATGTAGGTGTAATATATTTTTCTCAATCAACAGTTAAAAATAAGTTACCTGTAACTCCCAAAAATAAGATTTTTCTAAGTAACAAATTCTTGTTATTGAATAAAACCAGACCGATTAACAAACCAAATATGGGGGAAAGGTTTAGGGAGGATAATAGGAAGTATATATCTACCTATCTATGGACAAACCTTTGCAATTTGAGTGGTTCCACAAGGATAATCTTAAAGCAGGGTCTTTTTTCAATGTGGTTTTTAACATCAAACAGCTTATAAAATATTCCTGTTAACCAACACCAACAGGGTGATGGCTGCACTTACACACAGCCAGTATTTTTACAAGAGTGGCAGAAGTGCCATAAGAGCAAAAGTTTTTTTGTAAAGGTGTACTCAAGTTTAAAGCCATGATTACTGGCTAAAAACGATAATTTGAACTCTAATTATGACTGTTAGTGGGAAGTATGTTAGGTATAACAAAAATAAGCAACGGAAAAAAATTAGCTAGATCCTTCATTCTTGTAGGTAAAGAAGTTCCCTCTGCCAATGGAAGATTCCTTCATTAGCATAAGGAACCATTAGACCCAAACCCATAACATATAATCAAAACTGGATTTTCAAGTTGTGGGACATCATCGATATATGACTGAAGTGACACTAGGTTTGTGAAAGAAAAGAAATTAATATACTTGAGATAAATTAAAGACAGGAAAAAATAAAAGTGAAAATAGAAATAGAAATTTTGCAGCAAAAAATAATAAATAAAAAGGACATCAAATAGTACTACCAGCTTATCTGGATATTTTATTAAACTTTTTACCACTGAAAACACTGAACTGTTCAATAGTGTACCATTAACTACAGGACAACTTGTTAGCTATGGACAAACTTAGGTCATTTTAATCAAATATGTCCTTGAAAATATGGTACAAGACTTCAGTATATGCAGGAGTTGTCATTCTCCAATGCCACAGATTGTCTTAAAATATAAAGCATCTTAAAAAGCATTTCACTCCTTCCAGAAGGGAAAATATTTTGCAAGAGTATCTTCAGTGCTCTCTCCCAGGGCCTGGGGCACAAAGCTGGAGTAGAATCTTCATGCAGAGCCATTAGATCAGTTAGGGAAAGCAGCATTCAAGTCACACACCACTTGGGACCCCAGCTGAACGCCCTGCCTGATGCAAGAATTCTCCTGGAGACCTCAACAACAGTGATGAAGTCTCTGTACTTCTCTCCCCCCCACCCCCTGTTGGCCTCTCCCTCTTGCAAGGCTCCATTGTTCTTTGGGAAGGGAAAGCGTGAATGGTGGCAGGCACTGAAAGAAGCTGGGGACATTGGATTTGGTCTCTGGTTGACAATGCCATTTTATTAACTTTTTTTTCTACAAAGGAATTTCCCATACTTCCTGACCTGAAAGTAAACTCTGCATTAAGACAGACTGCTGTGGCTGCACAAAGACAGTCTGCTGAGGCCTGAAGACCTCAACTGAATCACACCTCAGTCACAAACTTACTATGTGGCCTCAGATCAAGACTCTGTCCTCTTGTGCAATATGAAGGTGACATTCCAGCCTACTTTTTGGGGTTATTATACGTAGTGAGATCAAACAGTGCCCTGAATACTTTAGTGGGACTATATAAAGCATTATGAAGATCACATCTACTTATAAATGAGCATCTACCTGCATTCCTACTATCCCAAGGAAGCATGTGAACAATTCTAATAGCCTTTCATATAGCCATTAACCTCAGCAGATTTTTGTTTCTTTGAGCCTGACAACAATACTGTGTATTACGGATAAGGCTTTCACTTAAGTAACAGTGTCAAGACTCAGAGGCTACTGCTGCTACTGGTCAGTTCTCTCATGCTGCAGCCTCCACAGGCAACTCACATAACAAGCCCTTGTGCCTGTCTGTGTTTTGCCTGAGCAGCAAACTCTGACATCAGACAGAAGGCTGCAGAAAAAGCAATGGAGCAAAAGAGGTGTTTCAAAGTTTTAAAGGAACAATAGTGAAAAAGCCATTAGATGGGATAGACCTAAACTAGAGCATGTTCTGGAAGAGGGTCCTTGCCGTGAAGAAACAGGGCATGGACTGGAGGCACATCTCCGGCCAGACACCGACATCTTTGAAATCAAATTGCATATGCCCTGCTAGCAGAGAGAGCAGGACGTTAAATCTATTCAAGGTTACCTTCCTCCACTGATGGTGAACAGGTATTCCTATATTTTCAAATTACATTTAAAACACTACTGAATTATCGCTTAATACACTTACTAAGAATATTCCATGTAATGAGTTATTTCTTTCCCAAGTTCTACCACACTATTCCTTACTCTGATGCTATCTCTTCACTTTCTATCCTTCTGTCCAACTATTCTAATGGTCTCCATCCCAACGGTCTCTTCTCTTTCCTGGCTCAGCCACATTGGAACTCTCCTGTCATTCCATTCCAATACAGTAAAGCCAGGCGGTATTACAGTAGCCAAGCACACAAGAGCCTGCAAAAAGTCCCTGAGAACACCTTCCCTTTAAATAGAAAATATTCACATTAAGTATACACTATATTATACAGAACAAAGCCATCCCCTGTTCAATACCAATCTGACGTGGAGTCCACTGTGCAGAAAATACTTGGATGCCTTTTTTTTTACTTCCTTGCTAATTAAAATCCTTAAACAAAATGTGATGGACCAGATAGAATGGATACTAGCCTCTTCATTTTGAGGATTCTGAGCAGGAACTTTCTCCAGATCCAGGAAATCTAGTGGCTGTTCACTGAGTGAGATAACACGAGGAGGCGTTTTCAGTGATAAAGGCTTGAATGGGGTTGATTGGAGAACATCTAGATCTGAAGGTCTGGAAAATGGAATGTCTTCACTGTTGCCTGTAACAACACCATTATATTAAAAACCAGGAACATTAAAACACTTCATTTATTAAGTGCGGTTTAGTGGATAGTATGCTGGAGCTGCACTTGGGAGAGTCAAAATTCAGGTCCTACCTCAGGTAGGAATCCCCTGGGTGATAATGAGTGAGCCACAATAAGCCTCACCTTTAAAAATAATTGAACATAAGAGAAGCCATGTTGGATTAGGCTAATGGCCCATCCAGTCCAACACTCTGTATCACACACACACAGAGAGAGTGGCTAATAGCCACTGATGGACCTCTGCTCCATATTTTTATCCAATCCCCTCTCAAAGCTGGCTATGCTTGTAGCCACCACCACCTCCTGTGGCAGTGAATTCCACATGTTAATCGCCCTTTGGGTGAAGAAGTACTTCCTTTTATCCGTTTTAACCAGACTGCTCAGCAATTTCATTGAATGCCCACGAGTTCTTGTATTGTGAGAAAGGGAGAAAAGGACTTCTTTCTCTACCTTCTCCATACAATGCATAATCTTGTAAACCTCTATCATGTCACCCCGCAGTTGATGTTTCTCCAAGCTAAAGAGCCCCAAGTGTTTTAACCTTTCTTCATAGGGAAAGTGTTCCAAATCTTTAATCATTCTAGTTGCCCTTTTCTGCACTTTTTCCAATGCTATAATATCCTTTTTGAGGTGCGGTGACAAGAATTGCACACAGTACTCCAAATGAGACCAAACCATCGATTTATACAGGGGCATTATGATACTGGCTGATTTGTTTTCAATTCCCTTCCTAATAATTCCCAGCATGGCATTGGCCTTCTTTATTGTAATCGCACACTGTCTTGACATTTTCAGTGAGTTATCTACCACAACCCCAAGATCTCTCTCTTGGTCAGTCTTTGCCAGTTCACACCTCATCAACTTGTATTTGTAGCTGGGATTCTTGGCCCCAATGTGCATTACTTTGCACTTGGCCACACTGAACCTCATCTGCCAGGTTGACGCCCACTCACCCAGCCTCAACAGATCCCTTTGGAGTGCCTCACAATCCTCTCTGGTTCTCACCACCCTGAACAATTTAGTGTCATCTGCAAACTCGGCCACTTCACCGCTTACTTCCAACTCAAGATCATTAATGAACAAGTTAAAGAGCATGGGACCCAGTACTGAGCCCTGCGGCACCCCACTGTTTACCGTCTTCCACTGCGAAGACTGCCCATTTATACTCACTCTCTGCTTCCTATTAATTAGCCAGTTTTTGATTCACAAGAGGACCTGTCCTTTTACTCCATGACTCACAAGCTTACTAAGGAGCCTTTGATGAGGAACTTTATCAAAAGCTTTCTGGAAGTCAAGGTAAACAACATCTATTGGGTCCCCTTTGTCGACATGCTTGTTCCCCCCCTCAAAGAACTGTAACAGGTTAGTGAGGCAAGATCTTCCCTTACAGAACCCATGCTGAGTCTTCCTCAACAACTTGTGCTCATCAATGTGTCTACTCATTCTGTCCTTGATAATTGGGCTTTTGCAATTATAAAGCACTGACATTTTCAGCGCATCTTATGCAAAGTTACAACAGTTGACGTTCATTGAAGCCAATTAGTGTGGCCCAGAATAATTCTGCATAAGATTACTCCTGTAAAGGCACTATCATAGACATATGATTTTAAAGACAATATTCTGTATTTAAAGTGTTTTTTCTCCATATAACTACATCATCTCACCTGCCATTAGTACGCAGCTATTTCAACGACCCAACAAGAAGAAAGACATAGGTTAAAATTTGATGGCGAGTGTAGTAGAAAAAATGTTTCATGCTTCTAATCCAGTTAATCACTCTCTGGGATTCTCAACAGCTGAACCAAGAATCATAATTAAAATGCACATATTTCAGAACTTGGTCTCTTCACTACCTTTGTAAAACATCACATTATCAAGTCTCAGGAAGAGGAGACGGAACTCTCAGAGGTTCAGAACCTACTTGCAACCATAGTTTCTGATTCTGGTTTGACAGGTAATCATAAGTCATGCCCTGTCAATTCAGATATCATAGCAAACAAGCTTTATACATTTTATTTATTCAGGTATTTCCACCTCACTTTTCTTTCTATTGTGGATTTCAAGAAGCTTACAACACCCTTCTTCCCTCCTACAATAAGTACCCTGTGAGAGCAACTGGCCTAATCACCCAGTGAGCTTCCATGAAATAATAGGAATACAAACTTGGGACTCCAAAATCCTTGTCTGGCACTCTAACCATTATTCCACACTGGCTGTTATTTAACCATGTTTTGGTATAATCATGAAGCAATAAACTTTTATATATATATAAGCAATTCCATTTTTGTTGCCAAATGGAAACTAATTAAAATTTAAAAACCCAGTGGAACAAGTGAATAGGATGATATGCAAAAATCCATACATATGTTTTAAGTTTAGCAGAGCACTTACACTGATATGGATTTGCATATCCTATGTGCATTTCCTTAGAAGAGAAATTCCACTGAAATCGCATGAACTTTTCTGTGAATAGGAACATTCTGGAACACATTGCAGGACCAGACCACACCCCGTTTTTGGAAGTCTGCCTCTGTAATATTTTACAAAACCTCCCATGTATGTCAGTGTCAAGTTAATCCCACGGGAGTTTCTATGAACAGGGAAGGAAGGAAGGAACAGTCAACGCACTTCTTATTAGTTTCTCTCAGTAGCCCTCTTTCTATTTCAACCACTTTATTTCTAGATAATTCACTTTAAGAATCCCTGCATGCAGGTCTTCGCTTGACTGTAGATACTGTTTCAAAACAGAGATTTTTATTACAGTAGAGAGCAACACACAAAAAGTTAAAATCTGATAGTACTTTAACAATGCCTCTCATCCAAAGGTAAACGTACCTGCCACTACAATCCGTTCTGGCACCTGCATTGTTACACTGGCATTAGGAAGCCCTCCATCAAGAACACTCTGCTCAAGATCAGCATTCGGTGGAGCTACCTTGAGTTTTTCTGGAACTCTCATTCTCTGGTTGATCCCTTCAGTGTACTCAATTTCATACTGAATTCGATTAATTTCTGCCATCTCAGCAGCTGGAGATGGGAACGCTGCTGTGCTCATCCTGACATTAAACAAAACAACTCAAATTATCTCTTAATAGTAAAAAGTAATACATCAGCTTCTTGTACTCTTGGCACAAAAATACAGTTCTTCACTAATTAAGCAGATTTTTCATTTTTCCAAAGCATATGGCCATTGTGTAAAGATGTGTAGTGAAATATAACCACTAAGATACCCCCTATAATTTTACATGCAAGTTAAAATTCAGGTGGCTGCTTCCTTTTATTATAAATTCAGATCTCTTCAGGCATGGACAAGCTTTATATCTTCTTTCTTCAGAAGCCCAGCACAAAGAGTTACTATGGAACAGATGAAAAATAAGTATAGATTGTTTTGTATGCCCAGCCAGGACAACTGTATAAGAGACATAGGGAACTGAGGGCAATGTTGCAAATATGGTAAATCAGGGTAAAAGAGCCTGCAGTTAGATAAAGCTCAGGCATACATTCTGACTGAATAATGAAAATGAAGGCTTCATCCCTCCCTCTCTGTAGTTTCACCCATAGATAACTGTAACTGTTTTAGAAAAGGAATGTAGGCATTATCTAGTGAGAGCTGGGATGAAGCAAGACTAAATTGCAATTAATTAGACAATACCTACACATTCAAAATGTGCTCTGTGTGCAATTTATTTCAGCAACTACCAGATTAAAAGAGCCTTCTTAGGTGCCAAGAACAAAGCTGTCTGGTTAACTTCTAAAGACTGTACTGTTCTAAGTGACAGGAGACAGAACATGCACAATTGGTTATCTCACTCTGCACACAGCTCATGCCACCTGCGCCAACTGGAACAGCACTTCACATAACTAGTCTTCTTGCCAAGCCAACCAAACAAAACAGTGTTAAGTGCTTCCAGCTAGACAGCCACATAGCTCAACATACATACGAACTTCAATATTAGACTTTGCAGATTTAAGTCCAATAGCACCTTAGAAATCAACAAGAATTTCAGGGTATGAACTTATAAGAATCAATGCTGCTTTCAACTGATGAAGGGAGATCTGACAGTTGAAAGATCATACCCTGAAAATCTTGTTGATCTCTAAGGTGCTACTACACTGTAATCTAGGTGTTCCACTGCAAACCAAAATAGCTATCCTCTTTAATTTAGTTCATATTTTGTCACTGGTGAAAGCAGAGGCAAAAGAATACCTGAGGCTCACTGACTAATTTTAAACCAAGACTCTTTAACAAGTTAACACCTCATTAATCTGGGTTATTATCCTGAATATGACTTGCTTAAAAACATCGTTTGCTGAATTTAGACCAAGTTCATCATTCTTGGGGAACAATACCAGTGCTACGTGTGCTATTAAAAACTGATAAATGGAACACAACCTATCTTTTGCCCATCTGTAGGCAAAGTGCTAGAAAACTTAACTGTGAAGATGGCCATTATGTATCTTGGTAACCTCATTATTTCAGAAGCAGGTTGTGCACTGATAACATCAGTGATAACTTTAGCACTGACCTCTAGACACTGATCTTGGTATCAGAGGATTATGTACTTTTTATGTGCCACTACATATGCCATCTGCTTGTTTACCAGCTCCATCAACACATAAAATGGTCATAAGAAACCTGCCACAAAGTGCTTGCATAGGAAAAGGAAATAAACTAATACTTGTCATTGCCTTCAACGAATTTAGATTGGGTCAGCACTCAAGAGTTCTAGATACAAAAGATTCTTCAGTTTGGGAACTGATTTTAGCCCTGTATGATAATACTTGAAATCAATTAATTTTATATTACTGTAGTTTTATTATTTTCTATATTATTATAATTTTATTTTCCTCCCTGTTATAAGCCACAACAAATACACACCAGAAAAACAGCATCTTACAGTAAAATCTTATGTAGGGAAACTCCAGTCTAAGCTAATCAATTTAATTGGGCTCCATTAGACTACTAAGCTTAGAATGCAGCAACTTTGTTTAAGACAGCACTGAAGCATCTAAAATATATTATAAATATCTGGATAATCAAGACTGAACAAAATTTCAAACTAGCAAAATGCCTGACATTTATTGGGGTGTATTAATCTGTCTATAACAAGTATTTGTCTACTGCAAGATATCCTGGTAGTTCAGTACAGTTCCAGGCACAATAAACTCTTTGAGGAATCCTTGTTAATAAGAAACAACCAGAAACTGAGAACAGAGGTCAGTGTTTGCTTTTAACTCAACAGTATCCCAAAGTCTAGCACTTTACATCCATTTTACTCCATGTGGAAAAGTGTAAAAGAACCCTTGAACACACCATTGAAGTGGAGGTCAAACCTGACTGGCCTTTGGAAACTCCTGGAACTGCATCTTGATCCTATACAGGTTTATGCCATAACCCATCAAAAGCTCATTTCATAATCATACTTAGGACAGGACAGAATGAGCACAGGGTGGTGTTAGGTTTTGCCAGTTACTGATTCCAGTCCACCCAGTGCATATGAAACTGGTCAGAAGTTTATTGGAGATCAATACAGAGCAATGGACCCTTGTGCTACAAAGCCATTGCTGAGAATGGGGTAACTTACTAACAGAATAATATACCAAGCAAAAAGGCGTGCAAGCTAAAGCCAGTCCATGTCTGTTAAGGTTCTCAGGATTAGGTGTATAACATCGTCTTGGGCACTTGGGCACTCCAGGTTGTCTGGCCAGAGCCAGATGTTGCCATGGCTACCAGATAATAGTTCTACTGCTAACATCCTCCTCCTGTGCATCTTGTGGAAAGTTACCAGCAAGCAAAATGCCAAAGCAAGCACAATTGGATACATGTTTGAGCAAGGGAGAAAATGAATATACAGTCCAGACTATAAGGGTATAATATAGCAGAGGTGTCAAGCATGCGGCCCAGGGGCCAAATCAGGCCCCTGGAGGGCTCTTATCAGGCCTGCAAGCAACTGGCTGTCATCTTTGCAAGACTTGCTCAATCGCACAGCCGAGCTACTGAACCAAGCCTCTCTTCCTTCTATTGGCTGAGGCTCCTCCCCCACCTGATGCCCTGGGGATGGAAGGAAAAAGCCAGAGCTTCCTTTGCCCAGTTCCCTGGATCCCATAGAAGAAATACCAAGAAAGCACCTTTAAGACGAGTGCTAATGTTTTAATTATTTTTAAGGGTTTTTTTTTAAAAAATCTTTGTGTTCGTCTGTGTCCTTTAAAAAGTTTATATTTCTGTTACCTAATCTTAAATAGGTACACACATGGCCTGGCCTGACATGGCCCAGCCTGACAAGATCTCATTTATTTAACCTCTGTTAAATATAGGGCTGCAATATAGTGTGAAGAAATAGGAATGACTGAATATGAATGAACAACTCAGTACAGCACAACCATCTAATGCTCTGACCCAATTGTCAGGGAACCTGATAGGTGGGACAAAATATTCAGGCATTAGCTTGTGTAGATAAAGAGTTGATGGAACAATTTTTTTTGTTACCAACCATTAACAGTGATGGAAAACTTGCCAACATTTTCAAGTTACTACAATATTGGGCAACTGACTTTTTCAGCCCCGTGGAATTGCACAAAACCTTATTTAATTTTAGGTTCAAGATAAAGGATTTTAATTAGGAAGACAACTCAGTTGACCAGTCAGGCCAAATACAAGTTTCTGAAACAATTTAATTATGTCAGCATCTACAGGCATTCTCTACTCACTACTACAAGCACAAGCTCAACTCTATGGCTTCCACTAACCTTCCTAAAGGAATGTCACTGCTCGATCGCTTGCTCATTTTGGCGTTTGCTTGCAAGGTTTTAACCAAATGTTACTACACTGCAGCACTGTTTATGTTACATAACAGTCTCCCTAAACAGTGTAACTTTTGTATATAAGACAGCATGACAACTGCTTTTCAAGCTGTAAGGGAAAAAAACAAGAGCAACATTAGGCATATCACTTAATGAAATATTTATTACTACCAAAGGCATTTGAAATCTATATATCTATTCTGTAATGGCAACATAACAGGAATATGCTAAATAGCTTCAAAGTAGTCACATGATTATGGGTTCTAAGATGCAATTTCTTTTCGAAGCTCCCAATTCTGATTTTGAAAGAGAGGTGTTTTCATTCATAGTCTTGAAGATACAAAGCAACCACTTGACAAGCTGTCCTCAATTTAAAAAAAAAACCCAACAAAAATACAGTGTTTGTGAATACCCAAAATAAAACCATTGGGCTTGCAACTTCTTTGATTTTAAGTTGCAGGGAATGTGACCATTTCAGCACATGATGCTACAAGATCCTAACTCAGTGACTGAAGAAGTGGTGTGATATTTTTGCAACCTAAGTGCTGAAGAAGATCCACCTAACCATTCTGACTACCAACAAAATAATGAAGGCAATGGTCAGCAATTGCCCTTGCTTTCTTAAGGGAAAAGGAAGACAAGTGAATGAAGGATAATAAAGCCAGGGCAACTGTGAACTGAATGACAACAGGGGTTGCCAACCCAGGGGAGAATATTCTGTAGACTTCATCAAGCTCTCAAAACAATATACATGTGTATACCACAGAGGGGAGGAGGAAGAAGACAAGGCAGGTTGGAACACTCTTAGAACTGGGCTGCGAGTACAGGAAATGCCAAAATATGCCTGGTCCATGAAACCAAAGTTGCCTAGTCATATCCTACCAAACAAATACATACACATGGAAATGGGGCTGGTTTGATTAAACCCAACTGAGCTGATGTTGGACAAAAAACTGAATATGAGAAAAACCTGCCTTGTTGTAAACAGTAATGGTGCAAATAATAGCTACCCACAAAGAGAAGGGAAAAGAAACTAAAGCAGCCAAGCAAAAAAAAAAAAAAAAAACTCCAAAGGAAGTTTAGAAAACTAGTAAAGGGCCAAAGGTTAACAACATTAATAGTTATAGATAAAAAGACATGTTTATTTTTTTTTAAAAAAACATATAAAACAAGGTTTTAATATGTTTTTGAAATAAATGTGTATTTTTGTTTATAATTATTGCTTTTATATGTAGAATAATAAATTCACAGAGTTGGAAGGGCCTCCAGGGTCATCTAGTTCAGCCCCCTGCACAATGCAGGAAATTCACAAATACCTCCACCACACACATACAGACCCCCTGCTCCACGCCCAGAAGATGGCAAAAACCTCCAAGGCCCCTTGCCTGGACAAAAAAATTCTGACTGACCTCAGTGTCAATCAGCATTTTCCTGGGTGTTATAAGGGGTCACAAGAACTAAGCACTGATGCAACCCTTTGTGCCCTCCTCCTCATTATTTGCCTAACTCACAGAATCGGTATTGCTGTCAGATGGCTATTTAGCCTCTGTTTAAAAATCTCCAAGGCAGGAGAGCTCACCACCTCCTGCTGAAGCCTGTTCCACTCAGGAACTGCTGAAACTGTCAGGAAGTTCTTCCTAATTTTTAGCCAAAAACTCTTTTGATTTAATTTCAACCCACTAGCTCTGGTCTGACTTTCTGGGGCAACAGAAAACAATTCTGCACCATCCTCTATATGACAGCCCTTCAAGTATTTGAAAACTGTGATCATATCACCTCTCAGTTGTCTCCTCTCCAGGCTAAATATATCCAGCTCCTTCAGCCTTTCCTTATAGGACTTGGGTCTCCAGACACCTCACCATCTTGTTCCAGCTTGTCAATAGGCTTCTTAAATTGTGGTGCCCCAAAATGAACACAATACTCTAGGTTCGATATAATCAGACAGACTTGGCCCTCATGAGGGTATTTTACTTGTAGTCTTAGGACCTAAACTGGAAGGTATATATCTCCAGTATATATAATCATTATTGACAAAAGGCCAGATACGTTTGTGCCTTTCCCCCCACTCCAATTTTTGTGTGCATCATTCAATTCCAAATTGGAACATTCCATTTTGGGTCCTATATCAACTGCTTATCTCCTTACAAGTATAACAGGGTCTTTGTTGTATGTTGTATTATGTGATCTCTGAAGAAGGCTCTCGTGGGCCAAAATGTGTCAGGTCTTATATGGGGTTTTTTTTGTGCAAACAATAACTAACCTCGTGACAGAGTTGGAACATACTGGGTGGGAGCCAACTTTATGGCAAAAATAGCAGCAATAACAAAATTCTCCCACCTGTGTTCACAGATTGCCTGCACACTCACAGGAACATGTGCCTAGGGCTACTAAGTCATACCACTGGTCTACCAAGGTCAGTACAGTATACTCTGCTTAGCAACAGCTCTCCAGATCTCAGATAAAAGTCTACAATGACAACTACTTTATCATTTTAAATGGAGATGCCAGGGGCTGAATCTAGGGTCCCTGGTCTATTTTAGTGTCTCTTGCCAACGGATGTATATGTGTACAAGGTCACACTGTTGACACCTGAGGAGAGAAGCTGGAGACTGAACCTAGTAGAGTTAGCATCCTCTAGGCAGGGCCTAGAGCATTTCTGGTATTACAAGTGATCTCCAGACAACAGTTTTCCTGGAGAAAATGGCTGCTTTGGAAGGTAAACCCAATAGCATTAAATCCCAGTGTGATCTCTCCCCTCCCCAAACCCCATGGTCCCCAAGCTCCATCCCCAAATCTCCAGGAATTTCTCAACTCAGAACTGGCAACCCTACTGCCAGCCTAAGACAGCTTCCTCGCAGAGCAAAGGCTGCATCACTGAGCAAAAAAAAAAAAAAAGGGGGGGGGGACAACTATCTGAATAAATACATTTGGCATGGATGCGTAAACTGGCCTTCAGGGAGAAACAAAAGAAGTTGCAAGAGGTAAACAGGGCAGGGGAGACGTAGGCAAAGGAAGGAAGGAAGGAAGATGGGGGAGTGGGGGGGGGGGGGCTGGCGCTGCAGCATCAGCGGGTACCTGCGGTAACGGCGGGGGAGGAGGAAACATAACGGTAGTCCCGGGGAAGGCAATTCCGTGGCAGAGACGCCTGCAGGGAATGCAGTTCCGCCAGTTGCCGAGGACGGCCAAAGCCCGGGAGGGGGTTCTGGCAACTTCTTTTCTCGCTTTTTCGCCTACGCTTGTTCTGATGGGGAGAAGGCCCAGACTAACGTACCCCTCAGCTCTCACCCTGAGGCCAGCGGAAGGGCGGCGGCAGCTGCCTCTTCCCCCCCGGGACCGGCCCGTAAGGCTCCTCCTCTTTTTCTTCTGTGCGGAGCCGTTAGCGGGGTACGAACAACAGCGCCGAATATCTTATCTACATAACTCCGGAACAAAAAGAAAACAAACGAGCCGGTTTGCTCCCATTGCGCCACCGTAACTAGAAGCGCGCCGTGCCCACGTCACGTGACCGAAGAATGGCGGAAGGCATGGTGACCATCTTTACTACGGAAGCAGGGCTGTTCTTCCTTAGATCAAGCCGAAGAGGTTTCTTCTCTTCCGGTCATTTGGTTCGAAAATAAATCAGAAGTCTAGTGGTATCTTAAATTGTTATTCCAGCTTGAGCTTTCGTATATCAGAACTACTTCTTTAGATGCTTAGTGAGTGGTAATTTGTGAAAGCTCATGCTGGTCTAAAGTTTGTCCTTAAGATAGCACCAAGCATTCTGTTTTATTGTGCTACATTAAACTAACACAACTAGTACCGATGGAATTATTATAACACTGGAGCCATTCATATGAAAAGCGCGAGATTTGACCTCTAATGTTGATACACATCTTTGTTCAACTTATGCTGATAGTTTGAAAAGGTAAAAGTAGTCCCCTGTGCAAGCACCAGTCGTTTTCGACTCTGGGGTGACGTTGCTTTCACAACGTTTTCACGGCAGACTTTACGGGGTGGTTAAGTGAATGCAAGATAGAATTGCCAGGTCCCCCCCCCCCCCGGGATGGGGGTTAGCTATTGACTACTAGGAACGTTGAAAACCTGGAAAGTTAGGGCAAAAAGGGTGTGTATGGTGTAGCAAGCCATAGGAAGATATGGGAGACTCAGGTACATATCCTTACTAAGATTGTCAAGTCCTTTCTTCCCACCAGCAGGGGATGGAGTGGGAGGATTTCCAGTTCCAGGCTGGGAAACTCCTGGAGATTTGGGGGTGGAGCCTGGAAGGGCAGGGACCTCAGTAGGGTATGATGCCATAAAGCACCCCCACAAAGCATCCATTTTCTTCAGGAGATCCCATCTTTGTAGATGAGCTGTAATTCTGGAGAATCCCCCGGTCTCACCTGGAGGCTGGCATCCCTAACTTACTCTGCTATGGAAGATTGCTAATGTTAGATGACCTGAGGCCAGTCACACACTCTTAGCCTGACTTACCTAAACAGGGCTTTTGTGATGATACAATGATGAAAGCAATGTCAGCTGTTTTGTGGCCCCCAATGGGGAAGAAGGTAGGAGTATAAATGAAGTACTGTATGTACTTGAAAGAGCCCCATGGTGCAGAGTGGTAAAGCTGCAGCACTGCAGTCGGAGCCCTCTCCTCACGACCTGAGTTCGATCCCAGTGGAAGCTGGTTCAGGTAGCCGGCTCCAGGTTGACTCAACTTTCCATCCTTCCAAGGTCAGTAAAATGAGTGCTCAGCTTGCTGGGGGGAAAGTGTAGATGACTGGGGAAGGCAATGGCAAACCACCCCGTAAAAAGTATGTCATGAAAACGTGAAAGCAACGTCACCCCAGAATCAAAAATGACTGGTGCTTGCACAGGGGACTACCTTTACCTTTTATGTACCTCAAAGATCACACCGAATGTAAGATGACCTCCCCTTTCCATAAATATTTCCCCAAATATTTTTTATTGGACATAATTGTAATTTGAATGCAGGTGTAAGACACCCTCTTCTATTACGGTGCATCTGGAAAAAAAAGTCTTGTATTTGAGTAAATGCAGTAAATAAAAAGAATTTTTTAAAGCTACAAATCAGCTTGCCCAATTAAGTTCCTTTTTTATCCTGTAAAGATCCGCCTCTGTTGCATTCCTACGGAATTTCAACTGTTCAAAGCACTTCTCTTACATTATTTTATAATCCTTAGAACAACTCTGCAAGGTATAAGTTATTACCCCCATATTGCAAATGATGGCTGAGAGATAAGTGTGTCTTGCCTATAAGAGTGTTAGCTTCAGCTGGGGAAATTGCTAGAGATTTGAGGGCAGTGCTTGGGGAAGGTGATGTCATACTATAGAAAGAGTCTACCCTCCAAAGCTCCAGTTTCCTCCAGTGGTCTGTATAGTCCAGGGGTCCCCAACCACTGGGCCTGCTAGCAACTGGCCTGTGGAGCAAGGCAGAGCCACCTCACCACACCCACCCAGGACCTGGGCAGACAAAAGAGGCAGCATGGCTTCACTCCAAGGTAGGGAGGCAGCCTCGAAGCAAGGAAGACGCAGCCCTGCCACCCGTTTCTTCTGCCTGTGTCCTGGACTGGTGAAAAGGGCAGCACTACTGCGACCTTAGCCTACCCCTCATTTATAGACCCCCACCTATCAGCTGGTCGCTGGGAGTCTTTAAATGGGAGGGGGAGGCAGATCAGCCTTCTGCTGCCTGGCCACCTAGTGGGGAGGCAGCAGAAACAGCCTCAGTCTCCTCCCCACCATTTAAAGACTCCCATGGGGGGCAGAGATGGGGCATGGGCTGGGGGGCAGCCTGCGGCAGCAAAAACCCTGGCACTGCCCCCCCCCCCACGGTCCGTGGAAAAATTCTCTTTTATGAAACTGGTCCCTGGTGCCAAAAAGGTTGGGAGCCACTGAGTCTATGGATCCATGTCATTCCAGAACTGCAGACTCGACCTGGACACTGGCAACCCTACCTGCTTTATGTAATCTAATAGGTTCATGGCAGAAGGGAAAATGGAGTTTCTATTTTGTACCTTATAGTCCAATACATGCAGAAGTATGGACAGCTGTGTTCAGTAGAACATACATTTAGTTATATATTTGTTTCAGTCTGGTTTCAGGCTAGGATTGGAACAGAGGGTGCCTTGGTCACCATGGTTGATGACCTGTATTACGAACTAGACAGGGGGGATGTGACCCTGCTAATTCTGCTGGATCTCTCAGAGACCTTTGATAGTATCAACCATAGTATCATCCTGAGCTGCCTCGCAGCATTAGGATGAAGGGCACCATATGATGGTGGTTTGAGTCCTATCGGGGTGTGTGTGTGTGTCTTAGAAGTGTTGGGATATTCATGCCCTGCCCCATGGCCATTGACCTGTGGTGTGTAGCAGAGTTCCATCTTATCTTGTGTGCTATATCTATATGAAACCACTGGGAGAGGTCATCAGGAAGTATGGATGGTGGTGTCACCAATATGTGGATGATACCCAGTTCTTTATTTTCCACATTTCCAAGGATGCTGTTAATGTTCTGAACTGGTACTTGGAATCAGTAATGGGACTATTGAAGATTGCAGTAAGCAAGAGCCCAGAATATTAGAAAAGTACTGCAATAGTGCCAAACTAAATTAAAAGTGTCATTAGTTGTTATTTTCACTAAAAAGAGTGCATAGAACCAGTATCAAACATACATATACAAATTACATACCAGGTTAGGTTCACAAAATAACTGTACAATTTTAACAATTCAATTAGTATCACAAAACAATATCAACACAATTCACTCATTCTTTATCATTACAGTCCAGTAAGTGAATATGAGAATACAGTATCCAAGTTCATTTGTTCAGTTCATTGTTCATACATAAATTCAGTTCCTCAGACCAAGTTCACAAATTCAGCATGTTCAGATGAGAAATCCCAGGTACAAGTCTTGTTCTGGTCATCTTACTCAGTGAACCCATTTGAAGGAGGCTATGGGTCACACCTATTTAGCAGAATTCTGTGTATTAATTCCACAGGTAATAACAATTATTTTCTACATAGGCACCATACAATTGATTTAGAGCACGACTGAAACATTACTTCCCTTCCTAGTATTACGATACGTAGAAAATAATTGCTATTACCTGTGGAACCTTTAAGCGCCTTTATGACCTACAGTTTTATTCAGGATGTGAGCTTTCATGTGCATGCACACTTTGTCAAACAGGATGGCAGAAGTTGAACAACAAATTAGCATACAATATACGGAAATGTTTTAACAGATGCAAACAGAAATAACAAGCTAAGTTCATAAGGTCATTCTGAGAGAAAACATGCAAATAAATGTCTTGGAGTGTTAAGAATGTTGAGTGATTATATAACCCTATTGTCAAGTCTCCTCTCTAGCATGAAGGTAACTGACAGTATCTTTTTCTTAGCTGTGATGTTAGTGTTTGTCTCCTCGGTTGCCAGATCAGAGGAGTGCATTCCAAAATACCATTCTGATTCATTGCATTACAATCAGTATTCTGCTATTCCAAATAAGAAATGCACTAAAATAAAGAGGACGTATAGCCCTTCTTGGTGAGAACACAGATGTAAGGACCGAATGAGTTTAGCATAAGTAGTGAGATTTAAAAAAACTAATATCCCTGGAGTCCTGGAGAGGTTTTTGTTCTAAGTGTTGTGATAATTTGTAATTGGATCTACTTTAATGTTTGTTATGCAATCTGATAACTTTTATTCAAATTGTTTTTCATTTCTCATATGTCTTCGAGGTCTGCAGCATTAAAACAAAACACTGCATGAGAAGAAGATGATGATATTGGATTTATATCCCGCCCTCCACTCCGAAGAGTCTCAGAGCGGCTCACAATCTCCTTTACCTTCCTCCCCCACAACAGACACCCTGTGAGGTGGGTGGGGCTAGAGAGGGCTCTCACAGCAGCTGCCCTTTCAAGGACAACCTCTGCCAGAGCTATGGCTGACCCAAGGCTATGCTAGCAGGTCCAAGTGGAGGAGTGGGGAATCAAACCCGGTTCTCCCAGATAAGAGTCCGCACACTTAACCACTACACCAAGCTGGCTCTCCACAAGAGGAAGAGAGGTGGCCACACGGCTAATGGCATTGCCTAGCCATACTCTGAAAATGGTCAAAGTGCCAGCCAGTCAATGCTGTGGACATCTAGTTTGTTCTGCAAGCCAAAAGAGCAGATTTCTTCTGTGCCCAGTTCAGGAGGCAGCATATGTATCAAAAATGTGATGAGTGCACTTCTAAGTGAGCTTACTGTTGAAATTGTACAGATCTGTATTATCTCATTAAAAACTTTATAAACACTGCAGATCCCTGCAAATAGCAAAAATGTATATAAGCACAGAATTTCCCTCACACCTAAGTTTCAATGAGAAAGATGAACTACAAATGAAGAAAATAAAGTGCAAAATCAAACCTCAAGCAACCACAGTGAAAGCAAACAAGTAGCAATCTGTCAACAATGGGGAAAAGTCTGTGAGTCACCCTCTCCTGCTAGTTATTTTAAGACTATTAACTATGGCAACAGATATCATGTCAATAAACTTATTTAGCTGTTGTTTATTTTTTGCCATCAAGTCACTGTTGATTCATGGTAACTGCATAGGGTTTTCAAGGCAAGAGACAGAGGTGGTTCACCATTGCCTGCCTCCATGTCATGACTCTGATATTTCTTGGAGGTCTTCCATCCAAATACTAGCCAGGGTTGATCCTGCTAAGTTTCTGAGATCGGGCTAGTATGAGCTATCCAGGTCAGAGTGCTGCTGTTTATAGGCATTCCATATTGCTATTTTTTGTTCCAAATTGATGATTTTCTGTAACTTCAGTGTGATTTACTGTAGTCTTAGAAGAGTTGTACTCTTCTAAGCTGATTGACTTCGATAGACTTAAAAGGGTGTAACTTTGCTCAGAATTGCACTGTTGCACAAATATTCCTTGTTGGAATATATGAAGAGGAATATTTGTAGTTGAAGAGGAAGCCCCTATATCATATGCAACTTCACACACTTATCTTCATCTAGTACAAAATGTTTGTGAACTGAGAACTTACCTGTTCTTAGGTCCTGTATAATAAACCAATACTATTTAAAAGAACAAAGCTTATTTTAAGCATGGGCTAAACTGGATTATAGCCTTATTCTTTTTGGATCTTTCTCAGAAGAATATAAACAATTTTAATATATGAAAGAAAGCAATGTATACATTTGTCTGAGGATAACAATGTTATAGCACCACAGTCTATATATATTTTTAGTTGGCATATTGGCTCATAGTAGAAATGTAACATTCCTGCACTAATTTGTCATTGTAGTGGTTGGCAACCCTCCCAGAAGTGCTGATTTTGCCAGTGCAACATGTCTTAGCATCAGTTTGGCAGGAATGCATTACTGGGGTGGGGAACCTTAAGTGAAGAAAAAGTCACTTGGAAATAGAAATTTTATTTTATTTTTTAAAAGCCTTAACTTGCAAAAAATATATACTGGCAACAAAGAAAAACTGGCAGTTTAGTGAATCTGTGAATCCTATATTTATATCATGCATTTGCTCAACTATGCAAGTTAATGAGATTTTAATGGCTAATTATTAAGTCTGGCACTTGTGCAAATATCAAAAGCAGTGGACATGTTAAAAAAAGGTTCATGTGTAGCATTAAAAATACAAAACATTCAGAGCTACACTTTAAAATATATATATTATATTTCTATATAAAGACCCTGATGCACCTGGCAATGTGTTTTGTTGTTTACAGCTACTGGCCCCTTACTGGTGTGTGGATCACCCAGATCCATCAAACAGTGTGAACCAGATTTGCATTTACAACTGGATGCAAATTCATATCAGTGGTGCAGAGGAGGTTTCCTTGCTGAATCCGAAAGACTCTTAACTAAATCCATCTCCACTGAATATTCTAGCATAAATCTTTTTTGAAGATACTATTATTTGAAACTTTGCCAGAATAGTATTCTGGTTGGCTGCTTTGATTTCTCAGGATGAAGTATCATTAAATTCAGCCAGTTCCTTCCACCAATATTTAAGTCACTGAAACCTGAATGCATAGATTATAATTTGTTTAACACAGATTAAATCAGTGCACTGACAGAGGTAAAATGCAGAAGAGAATTAGTCCTGAATCCAGTGCTAGCTCCCAGAGTCTCCAGCAGCTCCTGGCAAAAGGATCAGATAGTAAGTGATGTGAAAAACCTCAACCTGGGATCCTGGAGAGGTGCTGCCCCTCAGAATACTTGACAGATCCATTACTGTGCAATCTATCGCAATGTTATGCACATTTTTTATATTGCATTCCTGCTTTCCAAATAAGTCCACACAATCACAACAAATGTTGCAGGCTCAACTGCACTGTGTTACTTATACTGGTACATCAGCAAACTGGAAGAAAAGAGAACCAATTGTGTCATAGTTTTAAAAAAGCTTTTTCTGTTTGGTCTAACTTGCCACAGCTAACTGGGTGAGGGGGGTCGTTTACAAGCCTGCCATAGTTAGTTTTGTCTCAGTAAAGACAAAAAGACAGCTAGAAATAAAGTTTTCCAACAATTACTTCTCTCAGTATTTTCATCTTAAAGGCCTAGAACAGCAAGACTCAAAAGGCCTAAAGAAGTCAGTAAAAGATCCAAAAATATGCAAACTACACATACTGCACTGGACTTGTGGAACTAAGAACCAAGTTTGTATTGTAAATTTGCATTTCCAGCTTGTCAAGAAGCATGGCTACTTTACTGATACAAAAATGTTACTATTCCCATTTACTAGGGTTGCCAAGTCCAACCCCAGAAATATCTGGGGACTTTGGGGGTGGAGCTAGGGGGAGGGGGGAAACGGTGCCGGGGAGCGTGGCGAATTGCCCCGCAGCTGCCGCCTCTTCTCCGCTCGCCGTGGCTGCTCCTCCAAGATGGGCTCAGCCTGAGCCCATCTTGGAGGAGCAGCCACAGCGAGCAGAGAAGAGGTGGCAGCGGCGCGGTGGCCTCGCCCGCTCCGCCTCTGGGATGGAAGCAGAGGGGGGGGTGGAGGCGGGCCGGGAGCGTGGCGAGCCGCAAGTCCGGGTCGCCATGCTCCTGGCCTGCCTCGCCCTCCCCTGCGCTGCTGCCGCCTCTTGGCTACTCCTCCAAGATGGGCTCAGGCTGGGCCCATCTTGGAGGAGCAACTGTGGTGGGCAGGGAGGGGGCGGCAGCGGCGCGGCGACCTCGCTGGCTCCAGGATCGGGCGGCTCAGCGCCGTTTCCCCCCTCTTCCATTTTTTTGGGAAGCGGGGGAAGAGGGTGGAAATCCTGGGGTCCCCCGCCAGGGCGGGAGGGTTGGGAAGCCTACCATTTACCCAGTTACAGAAAAGATCAACTAGTAAGGATGACATGTGTTTGATAAAATGTCAAAAAGATCATGCAGGGTGGGGTTTTTTTTGTTTTTTTGTTTGGCTGTTTTCAGTATACATGAACAAAGTAATATCTACATTGACAACACTGATGTAAAGTACAGCTATCATGTTTGCTGTGTTCCAGTGGAAAAGCACCATCCCAAGATGGTAGTTCTGTTTTCTGGATAAAAACCTGATGCCCCTTACTTCATAACTGAAATGGCCCCAGGAATTACATAGTTCAGAAAGATAAAACAGTGGTACTGCCAGCACAAACAATTTACTTTAAGAAAGTGCTTTGCATTTCATCTGAAACAAAATAGTTAAAATATTGCACTTTTTCATTACAGCACGACATTGACATTTTCAAGTACAAATACAGTTTAGTTTTCAGTGAAAACATATTATTACAAGTTCAGAAAATATTCTGGGTTTCATTTATTTTTTGCTGTTGTAGGGTGGGCTTGTGCTGCAGCATTTTTAATTGTCCAGTGGCACTTTGTTCAGTTTGATCTCCTCATGCAGACTTGACAGCGGCTGATAATTTCTTCTAGCTCTCCAGCTTTCACAGTTTGTGGCAATGGTTTCCTTATAAAATGAATAAAATCTTTATATAAGGAAAAATCATTTATTTTTAAAAATCAGGGTCATGAACGTTTATTAAAAACTGAGTGAGAGCTCAGTAACAACCAAATTAGTCACAGCAAGTAAACACTTATAATGGTAGGCAGTCAGCAGTGCCCAAATGTGTATGAAATTCTGCACAAACAAGCAGGGGTCCTGCGAAGAGGGCATCTCATTTTACCCACCCACATGATTACCTTTTTCCCTTCCCTGAAAGCCCACAAAGCCTCTCCTGTTTCCCTGCTTCCTTTTTTCTCTTCCCACCCAGCAGCCAATCTCTCCCCCCATCTTCAGCCTTGCCTGCCCCAGTGACCTCTACCTAGGAAAGATATGGCCAAACAGCATGGTGTTGGCCCCTGGATAGGGCACAGTTGCACATTGCCAGTTTTCAGCCAGTCCCAGTTGCAAAGTGCTGGCCACTGAGCTGGGCCCAAGTACACGATGAGAAACCCACAAGGTCTTGGGGCACACCTCACTTTCTCCTGCACTTCCTCCCCAACTCTTTTTCCTCCTGACAGCCTCCCATCTCAACTTTTCCTGCTTCTTTCTTTCCTTCTTACCCACCAAACAACCTACCTTTATCTTTCTCCTATTTTCAGCAACATTTATGATTTATATTACTTACACTCTGTGAGATAGGCTAGGCTGAAAAATACGTAACTGGCAAAAGGCCACTTAGTGAGCTGCCACATCAGACTGGAGATAGTTGCCACAGGGACTGGCCCTGATGAGTCATCCCTCAAAGGCCCAAACAGCCCTACCTTTAATTGACAGAAACTAAAGTTTAAAGGCTGGGCATACTGTTGTGACTGCCTAGCAACCCACATAATGGCCACTATGAGGACATTCATTTCTTAAAACTATTTATTTATTTATCTATCTATCTGAGATTTATATCCCGCCCTTCCCACTAGGTGGCTCAGGGCGGCTTACAACATGTAAAACTAACATAAAATATAAAATTAAGCATTAAAATTAACATTTCATAATTTATAGTTAAAAAATCTAAACAATTATTATATACATAAACATTAAAATCATACAGCGGTCTTAAAGCTACACTCGATTCAAGTTCGATTTCAGATTCAGTATTTCGGTGTTCCGTATTCGATGTTCGATGCCGGTTAGCTGTGGGCCAGCCGGAAGAGGGCTGTCTTACAGGCCCTGCGGAATTGGGTAAGGTCCCGCAGGGCCCTTACCTCTTCCGGCAGCTGGTTCCATCAAGATGGAGCCATTACGGAGAAGGCCCTGTCCCTTGTAGCTTTCAAACGGGCTTCCTTTGGCCCGGGGACAACCAGGAGGTTTTGAGTTCCCGATCTCAGTGCTCGCTGGGGAACGTGTGGGAAGAGACGGTCCCTCAGGTAGGCAGGTCCTAGGCCATATAGGGCTTTAAAGGTAATAACCAGCACCTTGTACTGAACTCGGTAAGGTATTGGTAGCCAGTGCAGAGCCCGAAGTCCCAGCTGAATGTGCTCCCACCTTGGGAGCCCCAATAACAACCGGGCGGCGGCGCTCTGCACCAGCTGCAATTTCCGGGTTCGGCACAGGGGCAGCCCCATGTAGAGGGCATTGCAGTAGTCCAACCTCGAGGTGACCATAGCATGGATCACTGTTGCTAGATCGTCACGCTCCAGGAAGGGAGCCAACTGCCTTGCCCGCCTAAGATGGAAAAATGCGGACTTGGCAGTGGCTGCTATCTGGGCCTCCATTGTTAAGGAAGGCTCCAGAAGTACCCCTAGGCTCTTGACTCTATGCGTTGCAGTCAGCGGCGCACCATCAAAAACCGGGAGGGGTATTTCCCTTCCCGGACCCCGACGGCCCAAGCAAAGGACCTCTTTAGGCACTGCTTGTATTATTTGGCGGTGGGGGGGGGGAGTGTTACCCCCTATTTTTTTTTTTTTTTTTTTTTGCAATCCTGGGGGAGGTTTTAAGGTTTGTAAAATCTGTCTCATCTGTTCATAGCTCCAGTATCTGAACTTAAGTATCCACTGATTTGGCCATGTTGAAAATTAGATATATTGATGTCAGCAGTGGAGTGGATCTAACCATTCCCCAAGTAGCCTTTCTGCAGCCTAAGGAGTCTTTCTTCATCTTTTTCTAATAAAATTTGGATTTAGAAGCAAAGATAGGGTATAAATAATTTACTTAATGAATATTGTTTGCTTAGTGGAATGGTAGGATAGAATTAAGATTCACTCCAGGATGTGAAGCACTCCACACATAATATACAGTACACAGCAGAAGTAATATTCCATAGGGATCTTTTATTCAAAGGTGATACTGATCTAATGGGAATCTATGAAATCAATGGTATGGCTATAATCAATATTATCACAGGATTCAATTTGCTAGAAATATGTCTGTTCGGACCTCAAGGGACATTAGTGAAGTGATATGGGCAATCAAACTAAGGCCCAACACTGTGAGTTAACAGCAGGCAACAGGGTTCCACATAATCCGAGAGGCTGCTTCTTTTCTGTCAATTCTGCCCAGTTATCAGTACTACTGTGCTGGTTCCACTAGACCCCTGTCCCTGCTCAGCTGCCCAAGGAACTTTATGCAGCTATTGACATCCTAGCCTGAGTGAAGAGCAATATGCCCTCTACGCTGTGGAATCTTGAGAGCAAAAATTCTACTTCGTGAGCTACCAGCATTAAAGTTGTGAGCTACTGCATAATGAGTTTGTTCTGAGGCCATTTTTCCTGAGCTAAAACAAAAATGTGTGAGCTAGAGGCTAAAAACCTGTGAGCTAGCTCACACTAACTCAGCTTAGAGGGAGCACTAGTGAGGAGGCAGGGTCACTGCAGGAGATATAATACACATGACATTACCTTTGGTACTAAAAAGCATGAGACATCTTTGCAACAACTGCACTTTGCTTTGCCATAGACAACAGATCTTTGGATCCTTTTTGCAAAACAAACTAGCATACCTGAACATTCTTCTTGAATCTAATGAAGCCAGCCAGAAACTATAGGAGTTCGAGTAATAATTGCACGTTCCTCTGCCATGGCATTCAATAAATGGGATGGCATAAAATTTTTCTAAACATGATCCTGGGGATGCCAGTGCTTGTCCAGATGCTTCCGAGCCTGCACCTGTATACTGTAACAATACATTTCTTCCATGAGAACATGTTCAGTGGTGTTAAGTTATACCTCAGCTGAAACCTTGAGGATAACACAGAGGTTGCTACAGGGTGGTTTTATTGGTGATGCTAGCTAATATTAGGATAATATCATTGTTAATTTCCATCATAAAAATGAAAAGCAGCACACAGATTCCAAAAGGAGTTTAAGAGCATATTACAAGAGGGTTACCATGAGATTCATAGGTGGAATTCATCTCCTGTAGCCCACTGGGCCAGCTATGCACCAACTGGCTGGCTGGCAGCACTGCTGCGACTTCTCCTCCCTATGAGCCTATCTGGTTCATGCAATTACTCCTCCCCACAAACAGTAGGTTTATGTGATATGTGCAAGTGCAGACAATATACCTCTTTTGGGAGGGGAAGGGATTTAAACCCCCACTCCATTTGAGGGTTTAGCTTTCCCTGTAACCTTTGCTACAGGCTGGTGCTTGTCTTGAGTTCTGTGAAGGTCAGGACAACCATCAGGCCACTCTCAAGGGAATATTTATCTCTCATGCTTGTTATCTTCAAGGCCTAAGTTGTTGCCTCTTACCACCAGATGCTAGGTGCAAGATGGCCTGGGATAGCTTGAGTAATGACTTTTTGACTCATAGCCAGCAATGAGGGTATAAGATGCCTAGTGTGAGCCAGCTATGCATCTCTTCTTGGATTCTCGCAAGCTTTGCTATGCATTTGGGTGTTTGAGGCCCTGTAGATGGGAGCTTACCCTGCAATTTCTGTAAGTTTGATTGCTTATTAAAAATCTCCTTGTAAGCAAAACTGGATCTTGCATATAATTTCCCTGGGACTTCTGTGAACCAGGAGCTCCAGGCCAAAGCTCCATACAGTGGTGTAGTCAGCAGGAACTCACAAGAACCAATATACCAAGACTCAGATGGAAGGAGAATGGGAAGGTTATGTTGGCAAGTCAGCTCCCTGGCTGGTCCCAGCAGGGCATGTGGGGCTCAGTCATAAAATACTTGACAGAGGAGGCTGTGTTGGCAAGCCAGCTCCCCAGCTGGGCCCAGCAAGGCATGGACTGGTGGCTTAGTCAGAAGTGGAGAAAAATCGCTCCCTGGCTGATATGTCAGCTGCCATAGAGAAAATGCAGAGTATCAGCCTGCTGGAATGGCTTTTGTTCACAGCTTGGAGAATGGCTGGGCTGTGCAGAAAAAATTGGCATGGAAAGTAGGGCTGCCAATTCCCAGTTGGGGGCAGGGGACCCCCTGGTTTGGAGGCCCTCCCCCTGCTTCAGGGTTTTCAGATAGTGGGGGTGAGGTGGGAAATGTCTGCTGGGTACTCCATTACACCCCATGGAGATCAATTCCCATAGGGTATGATGGAGAATTGATCTGTGGGTATCTGGGGCTCTGGGGGGAACTGTTTTTTGAGGTAGAAGCACAAAATTTTCAGTATAGTATCCGGTGCCTCTCCTTAAAACACCCCTCAAATTTAAAAAAGATTGGACCAGGGGGTCCAATTATACGAGCCCCAAAAGAAGGTGCCCCTATCCTTCATAATTTCCAAATGGAGGGAAGGAATTTAAAAGGTGTGTGGTCCCTTTGTGGCCAGAACTCCCTTAAGAGTTCAGTTGTGCTTGTCACAGCCTTGTCTCTGGCTCCACCCCCAAAGTCCCCAGATATTTCTTGAGTTGGAGCTGGCAACCCTAATAGAAAGAGAAAGTACAAAAACAAGAAGTGGAACTTGGGAATGGAAGGGATTTGGGTGAACTGACATGAGAAACTTTGCAGGATTGTCTCACTTTGAATTAGGCTTGGGAACACAAGGTTGAAGAGCTGGCAGTGCAAGTCATTAGGCAAGTGCATAAGGAGTGCTTCAAGAACCTTCCTAAGCATAAACAAATTTACCCAGGCAATCCAAGAGAGAGTTGCTGCGTCTGGAGCCTCTACTCCTGAGGAGGACAAAACTGAGAAGGGGGAAAGGGAGGGGGGGATTGGGAGGGACTTCCAAATGACCAGGCAGAACTGTTGCATCTTTATTTGTCTCACCTTCCTGGCTAGCCAGGAGTGGAGTTTCCGGCATCCCTTCTGATGGAAAAGCCGGTTCTCCACTGAAACCCAGGTGTGAAAGGCTTGCAGGGGTGGGGAATCGAAGATATAGGTGTTTTTACACTGCCAGTTTGTGACTCTCTATCACTGCATTGGAAATTAACTTTTTACGTTACATAACGTTCTCACAACTGTTTTGCATCGTTGCTGCCCAAAGCATCTACCGGTACATTTGTTTTGGTGAGATGAGTTTTGGAGCTGCTGCTGCAACGTTTTTCTCCACACTAATTTTGATCTGGTCTTTTCTCTACAGGCGTTTCAAACTTGTATTGTAGAAGTTTTCATGCGTTTTAAAAGACTCCTCCAAAAGCCACCACAAGGTGCAGTAACTTGCATGAGAACTGACAGCACTTGAAATTTTTACATATCATTGCTTGCCTCATCTAGTAATTTAAATTTGTATTGCTTTTGCAGTGTTGACACGATTTCCAAGCAATCGTATACATTTAACTAAGCACTGGTATTCCGGCTGCCCTCTCATCAGAGGGTGTTTTTACATTCAGTTTGATCCAGAGTTTTAGAGTCTTCAAATCGCCTGCCACTGTTCTGCTTTAATTATTTTCCTTTACATTTAAGTGTTTCAATTTGTGTGTGTGTGTGTGTGTGTCTGATCAGAGAGCAGCCGGAATACCAGTGCTTAGTTAAATGTATATGATTGCTTGGAAATCGTGTCAACACTGCAAAAACAATACAAATTTATATTACTAGATGAGGCAAGCAATGATATGTAAAAATTTCAAGTGCTGTCAGTTCTCATGCAAGTTACTGCACCTTGTGGTGGCTTTTGGAAGAGCCTTTTAAAACGCATGAAAACTTCTACAATACAAGTTTGAAACGCCTGTAGAGAAAAGACCAGATCAAAACTAGCGTGGAGAAAAATGTTGCAGCAGCAGCTCCAAAACTCATCTCACTGAAACAAATGTAGATGCTTCGGGCAATAACGATGCAAAACAGTTGTGAGAATGTTAGGTAATATAAAAGGTGGGTTTCCAATGCCGTGATAGAGAGTCGCAAACTGCCAGTGTGAAAACACCCAGACACCCCCCCTTAATTGAAATGCTTAAATGTAAAAGGAAAATAAAGTGGAACAGTGGAAGGTCATTTGAAGACTCTAAAACTCTGGATCAAACTGAATGTAAAAACACCCATAGACTTATTACAGGGGTTCACAGCAGAGACTGAGCTGAGAATTTTCTTACTTGGATGAGCCTTCCATAGGCAGCCCTGAGGAAATTGCATCTGTTCCAGCACAGGGAATCCTGGCCTCTAAAAAAAAAGCCAGACCTTGCCCTGGAGAGGTGAGCAAGGACCTTAGCCTTCCGAATCCCTCTCAGACTAGTGGAATCAATCATACGGCAGAAGCCCCCTTTGTACTGGAGAAGAAAGGCAAGGGGCCCAGCCTATTCATATCCTTCCTGGACTACATAGGTTCAGTTGTTTGGCAGGAGCACCCCCTAATGGACCATTGTCTCCATGCAAGATTTGAAAACAGCTGACCCACAAAGAAGCTCCAGATCTGCCTATATTTTCAGCCTGGTAGAACTGTCCTTTGTAGTTACTGTGCCTTATGCATGGTTATTAAAAACACTTTAATAATGATGAATAAGAAAGGAATCAATGCATAAAATGTAATCAAGCCTTGTTGGATATATATTTTGATGCCCACCACTGCAGTATAAAGAGCAGCTGTTTCGCAAACAGATTAGCAGTAGGCATGATCACTGCAGACCAGGATGTTCCAACAAAATTGCAAGAATACTATGTTTATATTCCTGATGCACAGAGTCTAGTTAATCATAGTGAGAGGCCTTATATACTCAGAGTGCCAAAATCCATCATTTAGAGAACCAAACTTTCTTTGATTACATTGCATGATGGTTTGCGGGAATTGGGGGGTGGTAGAAATGGACTTAAGTCATTGGTGTTATGCAGCTTATATGCATGAGCCTATATTGCTGGTGTGTTTTCTGTTTGAATTGTACTAATATAAGAAATCCCAAAAAGCTTTGTTAGAAGTCTACCACTCAGGGGCCAAATAGCAGAGTGTCCTTTGGCTGTCTGAGGTTGATTGTATAACCTTGTTACAAGCTGGTGCTTGCCTTGAGTTGCTCTCAAGGGAATATTTCTTATGCTTATTAGCAGCCCTTATCTTCAAAGACCACGTTGTTGTCTCTCATCACTGGACACCAAGTGCAAGATGGCCTGGCCCATCCTAGATTGATTTCCCACTCACCTTATGCCGCTCTGATGTTCCTCTTCTCAGCGGGGCTTCTGTTAGATTTCACACTATCACACTATCTGCCCCAGGGCTGCAAATAGCGTCAGCTTTTTCACACAGCAAACAGAAACTGGTTTTTAGAGGTTTCTGTTTGCTGCATGAACAAAGCCGAGGCTAGTTGCAGCCCTACAGCAGATAGTATGAAATCGAACAGAAGCTCTGCTGAGAAGGGCAGCGTCAGAGTGGCATGAGGTGATTGGGAAATCAGTCCTAAGCTTGATTAATGACTTTTTAACTCATAGCCAGCAATGAAAGTATAAGATGCCTAGTCTGAGCTATGCCTCTCATCTCAGGTTCTAGTAAGCTTCACTCTGTGTGTGTTTGTGGTCCAGTGGATGGGGCTTAGCCTGCTATTTCTGTTAAGCTTATTAAAATCTTGTTGTAAGCAAACCTGCATTTTGCATATTGTTTCCTTGGGACAGCTGGTTTGCAGAAAAATACCCCTCTCTGAATCAGGTCCCCTTCTCTGGGTCTATCAATCTGAACAGGGGCCAAGTTCAGCATTAGATGTAGGATCCTTTGCTGTTGGGGGTGGGAGGAAACCCTCTTCTGTCATTTACCACCAAAAACACAGCAAGAGCTGTAGGGAAAAAATTAGCTTAGGACTCTAGTAAAAAAAAAAAAAAAGTAGTCCCCTGTGCAAGCACCAGTCGTTTCTGATTCTGGAGTGATGTCGCATCACAACATTTTCATGGCAGACTTTTTACGGGGTGGTTTGCCATTGCCTTCCCCAGTCATCTACACTTTTCCCCTAGCAAGCTGGGTATTCATTTTGCCGACCTCGGAAGGATGGAAGGCTCAGTCAACCTTGAGCCCAACTTAAAATAAATCAATTTTATAGATCAACAGAGCACTTCAACCTTTTTTTGCGATTGTCCAGCTTGCTTGTAAGGTTCCATCCTTTGCCTCCTCTAATACCAGATTATCTAATCACGGGTGTCAAACAAGTGGTCTGCGGGCCACATCAGGCCCACGGATGGCTCCAATCAGGCCTTCCAGCAACTGGCTGTTGTCTGCTTAATTTTTCCTTGCCTGCTTTTTTCGGTGGCCATTTTGTGTTTCTCCCCGGATAAGTCAGAGCAGCAAAGCAACATTTTAGTGAAGGTATGAGCTTTTTGCCTTGCTACAGAGAGAGAGAGAGACAGATTGGTTGAGCTTGTTATGGGGTTTAACTGGGCTCCCCTCCTCTTTTTCACTGTACTCATGCCCTCCAGTCTTAATAGGAAAGCATGTAAACTATTTAGAAGAGAAATATCAGCATTAGGCTGAGAGTGTGTTCCACCCCAGGTTTACGCGGCAAATTTTCCTTAATTTTTCTTTCACATTTCCCTTTGATTGGGGGTCTTGAATGTAGACTTCCCAGATAGTAGGCTGACACTGACCACTGTACATGGCTGTCTCTCTGTTCTTGTAGTTGTTTTGGGGGGGAAGTTCTATTTTTTTTTTAGTTGTAGTCATTTTTCTGGGGAAGATTATCGTTTTGTAGACAAGCACATAGCCCTCAGTCTGTGCCATGGTGCCTTCACATGTTCTTGACCAGCACATGAAGCAACTTGTGTACAAAAGCTTACAATGCCCAGCTGCTTCATGTTCCTCTGGGTCTTAGGCTTAAAGCATTGATATCTGTAATGAATTTCAATGAATCAAAAGTAGGTTTGCAATTTACAGATGTGCACACCTGAACAACACATAATCAAGACTGGTACAGCACAGACATTGTCTGCAGATTTTTATGCAATGATTCATAGCAAGAGGTGACATTTATCAGAGACTGTAAAACAAAATATTGCTAGCATGCTAATATTTTAAGCATATTTTATTTTAAGTTTAAAAAATTATTTGTGTGTCTGTGCCCTTTATAAAGTTTATATATCTGCTACCTGGCATTACATTTTATGATACACATGGCCCAGCCCGGCAAGGTCTCATTTATGTCAAATCCGGCCCTCGTAACAAATGAATTCGACACCCCTGCTCTACATGTTCTAACACAACCCCAGGCCTCAAATTGCTTTCTTGGCTACAAAAAAATTGTTCAGCTTTTGATTATCCTGCTTTCCCAGTCAGCTGTACAGTTCCCACACAGTTACCATCAATCAGCCTGAATCAATAATCTCTAGTGGCCCTGACTTTAACAGAACATAACTTCAGACTTGGTTCCATGTAAGTTTTCTGATAGTCACAGCCTGGCCTTGACAGATGTTTTATGTAATTTGAAAAGGACAAAGCCTCCCTTATTCTGCCTGCAAAAGAAATATGACTAAGGAACATAACCGCTTCAGGGGTTTGCTATGGCTACTGGTAATTGTGCAGTAAGCACAATATGGTATCTCTGTTCTACATGATCCTTTGATTTAAGCACAATTTAAAATTATAATGGTTGATTCTACTCATTAGATGTTTGAATATCCCTGTGGCTGGCCAGTTTCAAACATGATTTTTTGTTGTTGTTGACCACTATGTTACTTTTTCAGACCTGCTGAAATAATTTTTATTTTTCTTACCATTACAAATGAAAATCCTTTCCAAAGAGACTGCCAGCCTTCAGGACATGGTGGGACTGAAGTTGTTTGACTATGGACTGCTATTATCATTGCAGGGCCTTCACAAGTAATGCACCTACAAAGTTACAAAATTATTAGGTTAAATTTACAACAAATTTACAACAAAACATAGTATTTTCCTTTGTAATGAGTATTAAGCCATGTTGGGAATCTGATTGTAGGCTGCTATCCAAAATACATAATTATAATTGCATTTTTATTTTCTACTGTATTTTTAATGGTAAGCTGTCTTGAGCAGGACTGTGAGAAAGCAGCATAGAAATATTCTAAATAAATAAACAGAAAAAATCTTTGTCAAATCACAAGTGTACAGTTATACAGAATGCTGAGATACATACTGTGCACATATAAATACACACACATATATGTAATCTATACACATATACACAATTTATTTGATTTAATTTTTTACTACATATTTTAGAGCAAACATTTTGGTAAAAACATGGCTACACAGAGCACAAAATAGTCCTTGAAAGACCCCAAAAGCTTAACTTAAGAACATAAGAAGAGCCCTGCTTGATCAGACCAGTGGTCCATCTAGTCCAGAATCTTGTCTCACACAGTGGCTAACTGGTTGCTGCATTGGGACAACAGGAGATGGATAGAGAAGGGCACAAACCAGGAAAATGTGGCTGAGTTCAGTTTGTGGTTCATGGTGTGCCTGGCTTGAGAACCATGAGCTTTCACAAACTTTTAGCCACACAATGAACTGGTTCAGGTTGTGAGGTGGTAGAACAGCCCCCGTGGCATGCTAGAGACACCAAACTCACAGGGGATCTCCAGCTGACTCTCCTCTACCTGCCCTTCAAGTATAGTGAGGATTGGGTCTATGGGATTTAGGTTATGGTCACCCCAAAGAAAAGGCCCCCAGGAAAGTGCTTTCTGGGGAAATGACAAAATGTCATTTTGGCAGATGCAGTTCGTGAACCAGTTTGTATAGGTTCATGAACCCTGCTTTCTGCTCCCCACAAAAAGTAGTGGGGAACAGAAAGCAGGGGTTTCCCTGCAAAAATTGTGAGGGAGCAGAAAATGGGGTTAAATGGAGCCTGCTTTCTGCTCTTCATGAATCACCATGAACTGCCTTAAAATTTGTGAAAGTCCATGGTGGCTCTTCAGTTTGCAAACATTGATTTGTGAACCACAAACTGGCCAAACTTGATCATGAACCAGTTTATGCCCATCCTAGCCACCACTTCCTTGTGTTGCTTCAATGATGATGATTGACTCAGCATTTTAAACCGTTTTTTTTTGTTTCAGAACAACCTTTTTTCCTAGTAACAGTGACATGTAGCCAAGGTTGGCTATACTATGATCTTAGACTGATACTAGGAAGAAAAGGGACATTTAAAAAAGTGGTGTTGAAGCAGCAGAAGATAGAGGTTTTTTATAGTCCGCTTTTTTCTTCCTTAAGGAGTCTCAGAGTGGTTTACAGTTGCCTTCCCTTCCCCACAACAGGCACCTTGTGAGGTAGATGGGGCTAAAAGAATTCTGAGAGAACTGTGACAAGTCCAAGGTTACCCAGCAGGCTTCATGTGGAGGAAAGGGGAATCAAACCCAGTTCTCCAGAGTAGAGTTTCTTCAGATTAGGGTCTGCCACTCTTAACCACTACACCAAGCTGGCCTATGAAGAGTTACTCTCTGGAACACTACCGCTTGAATACATGGTACCAGTGAGGTAAGCATCACAAGAGGAAAGCAGCTGAATGTGTGCTGGAGCATCCTGAAGCTGCACAAACTTCACTACAGCCTTTCATGCTCCCTTGAAAAATTTCCCAAGAGGGAACTTTACTTTGTAAGCAGCGAAAAATTCTTTCAGACTTTGAAACCAAATGGATGGATGTACACCAAGTACAAGTATGCAGTTTAAAACAAACAAACAAATATACTTTCTGGCTATGCTCATTCTGTAACCCCTAGCCGTAACTTGACTAAAAATAACAGAAAACAGATAAGTTATTTTATTCAGTCATATTAATTTTTGTCATGTTATAATTTCAATTTAAATTCTCCCTTTATTTAATTTTTATAAACTGAACTAGATATACCACAGGGTTTAGGAACATAAACCATAATCTGTTATATCTTTATCAAAGGAAATATATGTGCTGGCATACAACCAAAGAAGGAACACATCAAGGCATTAAAATATTACCTGCTAATATAGGGCTCCAGAGCTTTTCCAGATATTGGTGCCATATTAGCTGGCATTGGTTCTGCAGTTGACAGCCAGTATGAATAGTCATTGCGAGAAGCAAAACGACACACGTTACTGGGATTACATAATAAAAAGGGCATGGTGCTAAATCTTTGAAGACAGCTGCCTGTTGTTCCTAGAAGATTCAGAAGAGATTATGATGAGTTCTTTTGTGCAGAAATGTTGCAAAACCTTGATAAATGACATGCCTATAGGGAAAGCCACACATTATTGGGAAGCATTAGAAGAGAGTAAAAGTCCAGTAGCTCCTTAAAGACAATTTGCAGTAGGGCATGAGCTTTTGTGAGTCACTGCTCACTTCTTCAGAACAGTGACTCACAAAAGCTCATACCCTACTACAAATTTTGTTAGTTTTGATGGTGCTACTGGAGTTTTACTCTTTTCTGCTGCTACAGACATACTTGATTTACTCTGATCTATCTTCTGGGGAGCAATATAATTAAGGAAGCGTGATTGAACAAGACATGAAAGTTATAGTTTAAAAAGTGAGAGAAAAAGTAAAAAGAGAAGTTTATGATTTAGTAGCATCCCTCACAAACTTTCTGAAACAACTAACACAGATGGGATTAAGATGGAACATAGGGAAGTGAAGATACAAAGTCCAAAAAATAATACTAGTTTCTGCCAGGTGTCATTCCAGGCTGGAGCTTTTGATAAGGTGAAATAATTACAATAGGTTTATTGCACCAAGCTGGTTCTATAGGCATCATCTCCTCTGGTGGGAAAAGTAAAACAGATGTTTAATTGCTTAAATGTTTTGAGGTCTGCTTTTACACAGTAAAGTTGAGGCAGCTGTCATATTCAGCAAAAAAAAGCTCCTCCTCTGCATGAAATGGCCTGCCTAAGGAGGCCATTTTGCACAATGTGTGAAACTAAGTATTCAGGAAGGGATTTCTATAAGCAATTAAAATAGTTATATAATGGAACAACTCAGGAGATGGCTTTTATAAGGGAACTCATGGGAAACTTGTAAGGACCTGGGAAAGGCACCTTATTTTCCCATCTCTATTTTCTATTTCTCTTTCCTGAAAGGAAAAAAAGGAAAGGTCCCCTGTGCAAGCACCAGTTGTTTCCGACTCTGGGGTGACGTTGCTTTCACAACGTTTTCACGGCAGACTTTTTATGGGGTGGTTTGCCATTGCCTTCCCCAGTCATCTACACTCCCCACCCCCAGCAAGCTGGGTACTCATTTTACTGATCTTGGAAGGGTGGAAGGCTGAGTCAACTTTGAGTCGGCTACCTGAAAACCCGGCTTCCACCGGGGATCGAACTCAGGTTGCGAGCACAGCAGAGCAGTACTGCAGCTTTACCACTCTGCAACTTATAGTATCTCCCCTTTTCCTGCTTCCTTCTTTCCCCGCTCAATTTACCATTATCTGCTCTCCTATCTCCAGATTCCCCTCCTTCACTCTTCTTGCAGTTTTCACCCCCTGGGAAGCTCTGTTGTACAGTGCTGGCAACCCAGCTATGCCCAGTTGCACAACCTGCCAGAACTTGCAGAGGTCACCTCATTTCCCCTGTATCCTGTTCTCCATGCTACTCTCTTTTCCCATCCTCTTGGCAACCCCCATATTCTCAAACTTCCCTGCTTCCTTCTTGCCCATCAACCACCTACCTTTTATCTGTCCCCCATCTTCAGCTATATTTATTATTTTATGTATATCCCATCTTTCTCTGTCCTCACTACACCCCTGTGAAGCAAGTTAGTCTGAGAATTTGTAACTGGCCCAAGGTCACCCAGTAAGCTTCCATGGAAGTGTGGGGATTCAAACCCAGATTTCCCAGATCATAACCAAAACAACACAGTGGTTTTCATGGGGTGGCTGCTGTTGAACAATAGCAGCAACTGAGCCTGAGTGAGCTGTGGTAGCAAATTGCACAGCCGTTGCTGCCAGGCCTCTTTCCTCTCCTTCTGCCATTTATTGTCAGAAGCCAAGGCATGAAGACTGGCAATACGGTGGGGGTGTGCAGCAACAGTCACTGAGGGCATTTGTTTCTTAAAACTACAGCTGCTGCTTCTGTTTTTCTGGTGAGTTTTAGCACCCCAGGGTTTTTTTAGATTTTTCTGCAAATATGGGCCATTTTTCAGGTTTGTAGATATATTTCATCTGTCCATGGTCCTAATCTCTGTATTTAAGTAATCACAGATTTGGCCATGTTGAGAATTAGATATATCAATAAGATTGCAGTCTTCGCAATGCTTATTGTATATGTCACTTTGTTTTTTACTGCTCTGTCTTCTAGTTTTGTAACCCATTTTCTGCATTATGATATGTAATGCTTTAGATGAATTTATTGCAATCTTTGAGTTTCACCTAGAAAAGCTGGCTATAAACGAAGTAAATAAATAAATTAAAAATATATTTATAAAAGTACCAAGGTCTTGCCCATGTGCTTGCTCGTTTCCTTGTATAAAAAGAAGAGAATAACCACTATAAATCTGACTTGTCCCAGGTGGGCATAAAGGAATTTTTGCTGACTGGCTGTGCCGTGAAAAGATGAAGCCTCTTTTTACTGTCCCAGGTAAATATATTCCTGGGTATCCAGGTGGTCCCATTATACCAGGTAAACCAAGCAATCCAGGTAAACCTATGAATGAAAAAAAGTTAAAAATAAATCTATTAAAGTATATTTTGCATGTGTGTATGTATGTGCGTATCCTTGAGCAAATATGAGATTGCAATATAAAGACCTTACAATTACATGAGACATATAATTGATAAAGAAGGTGATATTCACATTTTTTGTTAGGTTTGCCACATCAAAACACAATAATTGAATATGGAGGAATCTGGTTTTGTTGCATTATACTGAGTATTCAATAATGTGGTTCACTTTTATAATAAAAGGTCTGAAGTGCCATGATTAATCTAATCAAATATGTATGAAGACTGCAAGGTGCATATAGCATGAAAAAAGTGGTTCATCCCACCTCAAGCAGCTGGCCACTGAAATAAACGTAGAAGGCTTCCTTATGTCTTAATGTTCTTTCCAGTCAGCCCAAAGAATCCCCTAAATATACTTGTATGCTTTCATCTTATCTTTATACATTTGTTATAGTTTGAAAAATGTAACATTTACCAAAAGACTATGAATAAAATAATGGAGTGTATTTTTCCTTTCTTCCCCTTCCTACTGAAACTCTTTACAGGAACACTGTAGAATGCAACAAGAGAAACTGACAACAATGCCCCCTTACTAAATAGATAATGTATTAACTACATCTTACATAAGAGTTCCATTATTAGGATAGCTCACAGAGTTTTAAAAACTTGTTAGCAGCCCTACAAAGTTTTTTTAAGGATTCAGGAAGACTCACTGGGGAGGGAGCTTAACCTTTTCTCCCAATGCTTCTTCTACAGCAGGGGAGGGAAACTCTTTTTCTGCCAAGGGCCATATGGATATTTATAACATCATTCATGGGCCATGAAAAGTTATCAACTTAAAAAACAGTGCTCCATCAAGGGAGAATGATTCAGGGCAGCAAAATTAGTGCAAATAATTGTTTTTCTATTTGAAGTCATGTGGGGAGAGCCTAATCTGGCACACACACACACACCCAGCCCGCCGCCCTAGGCAAATGCATAGGTCTAGGGCTTTTTTGTCGAAAAAGCCCAGCAGGAACTCAGTAGCATATTAGACAACATCCCCTAATGTTAACATACTAGGCAACACCATCTGGGATAATCAAGTGCAAACTGAACTGTGACAGTAACTTTTCCAGGCCCTGCAGCAATTCTGGCCGGCCAGCCAGGCCCCAGTGAGGCTGCCACACAGTACATCTGGGTCCTGTGATCCCTGCTTGGCCCTGGGTAGGCTGCTGCCATATGGCTCGGTTCAGCCCAGCAATCCCTGAGGGCCACACCAAGTGACCTCGAGGGCTGCATACGGCCCTTGGGATAGAGGTTCCCCGCCCCTGTTCTACAGTTTAGATAGCTGCTCTGAATCTGCAATCAGTATGGAGGAGGAGAAAGCCAAGTATAGCACTGTCCTTGTCTGTTTCCTCCTATGGAGCCAACTGCATCTTCAGAGCAGCAACTGTGGAAGACGCATGGAGGAACAGGGTTACATACTTCCTCTCCCTGTGACTCCAAGCATAAGAAACCCATATTACACAGGTCTTACATCTCATCTAGTTTGCCCCCATTCAAAACCTGACAAGAGAATGACTTGAAGACTGAGGGATTCCTTGCTGGGACTGCTGATGGCACTGACATCTTGCATGTTCTATACCATCATCACATACCATTTGAAAATTAGGGAACACACATTCTGATGGGCACTTGTATTATTTACAGTCAGAAGCACAGGATTCTGGCAGTACTTCCATGTCATTCCAATAGCAGCCTATTTGTTATAAACGAGCTATGTTTTAAAATCCTGCAAAAGATCTCTAGAAGAGTTTCAGATCTTGAGTTCTCAAAATAGATAACACTGAAATAATACCAAAGGAATCAGCAGTATTGCTTCAACACAAGTGCTTTATTAGTTGATACCCATATCTTAGGTTTTTTTTTTTTTTTTTTACCTTTTTGTCCTTTAAATCCTTTGTCTCCTTTCAGTCCAGGTGGTCCAGGTCTACCAGATATCCCAAGACTGCCTGGTTTGCCTTTCATGCCTGGAGGCCCTGGATTCAGGTTGGAAAACAAACATTAACAAACAGTGTTTATTAATGTAGACAGAATCTGAATTTTTTAAAAATGCAACCCCTAGAATGCTAGTTCCTCCCCCGCCCCCCATCCTTTACTAGTAGCCATTTTCAAAAGGAAAACTAGGAGCAGGAGAGCAGAAACTGTTTGATTTGAAATACCAAATAATGACAGTGTGGCTGTTATAAAAATGAAAATCAAACCAGTATTTATTTTATTTCTTAAAAAACTGCTGCATTGCTATTCAGTTTTTTCCCCCCCAAATAAAATGGCTTACAAACCACTATAAACCTACATTGTGTTATCTATCTATGCCTTTTCATTTGAAAGCTACATTTAAATACTGGATCAACCACCACTAAGAGAGGGATGTGCAAGCTTTTTAATTACACAGAACTATTCATCAGAAATCAGAATAACTAATATTCAGCTATATAGACACAAACCTTACTTCTCAGCCACTGATACATGTGGCCTTGTACCAGCACGCAAGTGTCTGTGTGGTACAGTAGTCATAATGTCAGACTAGGATATGAAAGAACTAGGTTCAGACCCCCACTCAGATGAAGCTTACTAAAGATTGCTTGTATGAGTTTCATTTGACATCCTCAAGTTACAATGACACGCTACTGATTTGACTTATAGCAAAATGTTTACAATAGAATTGTTCCAAATTCTTAATTATTTCCCTTCTGTTTCTATGTTTCTCTTGGCAGTATCCATGTCTAACGTGAAAATATTATTAAATTTATACCTGGTGGCCCAGGTAACCCTTGAGGACCTTGATCTCCTGGATTTCCTGGGATTCCTGGAGGTCCAGGAGGTCCTGGATTTCCTGGGAAATAGACAGCATGCACAGGAGGTCCAGGCTGTCCTATCAATGGAAGTATGAACAAAGAACTGGTTAGCTTTTATTAAATATCAAATTGGATAAGATGGAACAGTAGAGAGAGGCTATCATTACCAGGTGGTCCCTTTGGCCCTCCAGGCCCTGCCACTCCTGTTGGCCCAGGAGGTCCCCGATTGCCTTTTTCTCCTGAAAAGATGACCAAACACAATTAGGCTATAAATGTCACAGTTTGTTTTGTTATAAATGTGAATAATTTATGCAGTGCTATGCAATGCTATCCTAAGCAAAGTTATGCCCTTTTAAGTCTGCTAAAGTCAATGAGTGTAGAAATGTGTAATTCTGCTTTTTTTTTTTATTTATTTAGAGTCATACTTTAAATTCCTCAATTGCCTAATCCCTGGGTACACAAGGCTCTATGTGATATACAAGAGAAGTTAAAAGCATCATAACATTATTAAAATAAGGAATGCATTTTTAAGCGTTGCTACTAACAGTGCCATCCTAAGAACACCTCTCTAGGAGGAAATTCCATTGAACAGAGATCAGAGTAAGATTCTGTTTAGACCTTTTATGCACATTGAAATTGATTTTATTAATGACAATAATAATGCCTGCTGAAACATTTCTTTCAGTTATCTTGTCTATTTCCGTACGAGTTTTCCTCTTCCTAAATTAAATTCACAATGGAACCACAGTGCTGAAAGAATGGATGTAATGTTTTGCCCTCATGCTGTTTTCCTGATTTAGGTTTAAATTCCTGCCATTTACTTGGGATGTAGCGAAACTATAGATCTTAGCATACAAATGTGTAAATAAAAAACTGCTAAGAGACAGCATAAATTTTAAATGACAAAACAATGTATTGTGAAGGTCAGTGGTGTTCTGACCAGGCTTGCACACAGAACTTCGAATGAACAAAAACATGCTTCAAAAGGATATCCACACAAATCAGTTCAAAAGCAGTTCAGCAAACTTTCCAATCACAAAGGAATATCCATGTTCCAGTATTGAGTTCATAGAGCTAAAGGAAGCCCTTTGTTCTAGATATCAAGACATTTCATCTCTCTTTCTTCAGTTTGGAGGCTTATTTTTCACTGGAACCTAATCTCTTACAATACCTTCATAGAAGACCAACAAGGTTCAAGAAATATCTAATAGATTTCCAGGGAATATCCTTCTGAAGCATGTTTTTGTTCCTTTGAAGTTCTATGTGCAAGCCTGGTCAGAACACCATGACCTTCACATTACATTGTTTTTGTCATTTAAAATTTATGGTGTCTCTTAGCAGTTTTTTATTTACACATTTACTAGGGATGGGCATGAACCAGTGATGAGCCAAAATTGCTAAGCACAGACCCAGTGGGAAGGCGAGAGCAGTGGGGTGGAGCAGTGGCATATGCTTGCACTCCTCAGAGCCTGCCTTCCCTTGCCATGCTGCCCTGCCACTGCAGGGGCAGGGGGCCTAGGGCACCAGAAACCCTGGCACTGGCTCCCCTAACCAGGGACTATTAAGTTTAAAAGACCTGCAACAGACACAAGCATGTATATTCTACTACCGGACTCTTACTCTTTTCTATCCTTTGAACAGTTAGGCCTTAGGTGGGCAGGCACCAAAGAAGACTTCAGGTGCTAGCTATCTGAGTAGTCCTTAGAGGCCAGGGAACAACCTCCATCCTTCAAGTTATGACCCAGATACTCACCAAGATAACCTACTTAACTGTTCTCTTTAACCTCCACAGAAGCACAATTAACAGTCCAAGTATCACATTTCAAATCATACTCCTTGCTTAGCTCATACTGCAATGCATATCAAGCAAGATTTTTTTTTTTTTTAAAAAAACCCTCTTAGACAATTTGGGTGGCACAACAAAGCCAGAGAGCTATTATCACAATGTTGTCTGTGGGGACAAGAGGATGTCACACTGTTCTCAAAGCTCCCACCCTAAATATCTGGCCCTTGCCTCCCTTTCAGTGCACACGGCAGGGGTTTTGGCAGGGTCCTTTATCCTTGATCCTTTCCCAGCAAATGTGTCCATGACTGCCCAGTCCCAACAAGACCATGCTGGTGGGTGAAAGGAACTGTAACAAGAGCTTCTCAGAACTCTGCAGTAGCTCAGAACTATTTTGTTGTTCATTCGAAGAAAATAAATTGCTTTATATAGCTAAGCATCTATTGATATCAATGAAAGCAAGCCAAAAGGCAAATGTATAGTTCAAAGGCACATGATACAGAAACCCATGGAATCCTATCTATGCTGCTTTGGGTTCCATGGTGGAAGAACAGTAGAGTGTTAACATAACAATAACTATAAGAAATTATAACTGAAAAACCAATGCATGTAAGGGAATCAATATAATGTGTTCTGTTCAGTAGTCTAGACACTGACTTTTTAGCTCTAGATGCCATATCAAGGGCAAACCTAAAGAAAGTAGAGAACAAAGTTTGAATTCTGTGGCACTGAATTCAAACTTTGTTCTACTGCTTCAGACCAACATGTCTGCCCACTTGGATCTAAACAAAGTGTGTTTCAGAAATCCATTGTGTGTCATGGATTTAAAATGCCTATAAAGAAAATCGCAGTTCATTCTAGTTTCTTTTCACTACTGGAAAGGAAGCAGCAGTCTAACAATGCCAGGCATGATTGTAATTATAGCTCTTAATCTTGAGCTTATTTCTGTAAATGCCAATAAAATAAAAATACCAATAAGAACACCTGATATCATAAAAAACATAGCTAATTTTTTCCTGTGGATATCAATGACACCATTATTCCACACGCTGACATACTCTTTCCCAGCTCAGTCTCATCATATAGACAGTTTCCCTGCTTGGAGCTAATTGGCCATGGAAAAAACCATGAAGGAATAAAGTGAGGCTGTAACAATTTGGTTTTCGTACAGAATTCTTCCCGGAAACTACCATTCCAGAGCAGCCTTGACTCCATTCCCTATTTTACATGAGACAGTCCAGACATATAACTGTATTCATGAAATGCAGCATACAATATATGAAAATATGATCCTTTTCAAACAATCTAAGGTAGGGAGAAACTACTTTGAAATCCCTTCAGCCTCAGGATTCTTAGTACATAGAAACTGCTACCCAGTCAGTAGGTGGCCCAGTCAGCTTTTGCTATTATTACACAGGGGCAACCACTTTGTTCTTAGAAGGAATTATACCTTTTCTGCCCAGAGGTCCTTGAAATCCTGGCTCACCTCTAGGACCTTGATACCCAGGTATACCATCAATACCCTGCAGGCAAGATAAAAATGGATATATAAGGTAGGTTGTTTTAAGAATCCAGATCCAGCAGATTCTCTGAGAAAGTCAGGGGATGAAGGGAGATAAACACAAGAAAGAGGACTGAGGAAATCACTGTCCCGTGACCAAATATTGGCTGTCATGTGAACACCTGGAAAGCACCTTGACATTACTGGAGTACAGAGTTTAGGAATCGCCTTTCCTTTTTGGTGGATTTTTTTTAGTTGTTACAATAGCAAAGCCTGCTTTTGGGTAGATGATGGAACTAAATGCAGCAAGGAAAATTTATGTATTTTCCTCTTAATGCTAATATGGGACAGTTAGAATTTACAGGGGAGAATCAGCAGGCAGGACCTCCCTCTCCAGTTGATTGAAAGATTTCCCGCCTCTGCCATCTCCAAAACTGGAAGTTCACTATTTGGAGGAAAACACAGCTAGCAGTTGGGTTTTCTATTAAATTTAGTGCAACACGAGAGAGGCAGAGGGCAGGTGGTAGCAACTTCTACCTGCTTCTGCTGACTGCTCATGTGGAAAACAAGCAGTGATGGCTGACAGGAGTGGCATCTACCATCACATATAGAAAGCTCAGGGGAATGAGTGGTAGCAGCTGCTGTTCCTCCTCACAGCCAGTACCATTTACCTGTTTGGCCAACACAGGTGGGAAAATGATTGGTGACAGCAAACAGCAGCAGTCAGTGCCAGCTGCCTTCTCCCTCTGGATGCATCCACCTGCACTTGCATGGCCAGGCAACTGATAAGCAGAACATGCTATCCTCTTCTTAGTTTGGAGGAAGAGGGCAGGGAGCCCAATCTCCCAAATGAAGCTCAGTCCCAGCAGTAGTAGGGGACAACCACAACTACTGCTTGCCTTCTCCCTCTAAGCAGAGGCAGCTACTCCTTATCACCAGGATTGATCCCACTGAGGCCTGCTCTGACTTCACTCATTGCACAGTTACCTATCTTCCCATTTGTGGGCAATGGGTAAGGAAAATTGCAGCTGCCCAGATAGGAGACACTGTTGCTTGGCAAGGTGCAGCATTTGATGACTAGATATGATGCAAGGAAATCTTCAGTTACATATTGTTAGAGCCAAGACATTCATCAATGCTTTGCTAGAACAGGTATTATATATTAAACATTGTATTCCAAAACATATAATTTAAAATAAAGAAATTTCACTTACTGGGGGACCAAACAAACCATCATCACCTCTAGGTCCTGGAAGTCCTGGTGAACCATCTGTTCCCCGAACACCTTTACTGCCTTTAATACTGTAGCTAGGTGACCCAGCAGGCCCTGGAATACCAGGAACACCTATATTTAAAGAGCTGGATTAATAAAGGGAATTAGGAATTATGATGTAAAGAAGGAATCCTATACCAACAGGCGTAAAGAAACCTCAGTGTATCATTTGACATTCTATTGGGTTATTCATTTATTAATTTATTCTATGTTTATTTAAGTGTTCCATTTTGACAATGAGTCCTGAACAAAAGTTAACTCTATTACTGTCCTAACAATGGTCAGGGCAATAAATAATCAATGTCAGTTAAAAATCAATAGTAAGGATTGGGGTATAACAGTACTCATAGTTAACTAATACATTACCAGTCACAGAATTTGTTCTGTGATGCAGAATTTCAGTCGGACTAGAAAATTCATCATAGCCAGCTCTCACCACTGTACAGTAAATCCTAAATTACTTATAGGAAGTAGATGGGATTAAATCTATTGAAATGTTGGAATATTTACATTTTACAGAACTCTCATAGACTTCTAATAAATAAGACATTTCCTCTTGCCTCTTTACAAATAATCAAGCTGCAATGTTGTATCAGTCAAAACATTCATATATTTCTGTGTTTGATTTCAGTACCCAAAATGGGCACACACAAAATGGGAACAAATGTGTGAACTTGTACAACTGCATACAGAGGTCAGTTATAGAGCTTACTGTTTTTAAAAATTGGTCGACAAACCTATTAAATTTTGTGAATACTCTCAAAATGAATATGATTGTAACATTAACTAAAAATAGACTATAACATATTCCTACCTGGTTTTCCAGCTGGGCCAGCAGGGCCTCTATTTCCTTTTGGGCCACTAAGCACTCTCCCTGGTTCCCCTGGAAGTCCTGGTTGTCCAGGTAAACCAGGAGGTCCACTTGGCCCTTGATCCCCTTCAGGACCTTTAACACCTTGCACTCCTGGAAAACCAGCCATTCCCATATCTCCTGTGATACCTAAAGAATATTTAGAAAGCTACATTAGCTTTAAGATGTTTGAGAAAAAATGGCATTAATAGCTAGAATTCTGTCAAAGTAGAATACACTTTAAATGTACTTTGAAATGCAAATCTTGAACAAATATTTTCACAGAAAGGGTATTACAACAAGCCTCTTTGTTACAAGAATGGTTGTATTCTGAATTTGCTACCACACATTTCCTCTTGCCTCTTTGTGGTTTAATTCCCACAGCCTTTCTTGTTGGAATGTTCGTGGTTTCTCAAGAGTATAATTTCCTTTCTTTTATAACACCATCTTAGGGTCAAAAATAACCTTGGGAAATTTCTGTCATTCAACTCTGTACATGCCCTAGATAGTCTTATTCTAAGGCAGGCTCTTTAAGCTTAGAAGCTGCACAATTCTAAAAGCTTCCCATTTCCTTGGAGCAGGCTATTTAAACTTAATCTCAAAAAAAAAAAAGCATTTCCCCATAGTGCTTGACACAAAACAACAATAAAATGCCACCTCACCTTTAGGACCAGGTAGGCCTTGAGAACCTGGAGCTCCTCGGCCTGGGGAACCTGTAGCATAATATTTTTATACTGATTTTTAAAAACCCTTAACAATAGTCATAGTTCAATCAAACACTTCTTAGACTAAGTCTTCAAAACAATTACATACAATAAAATGATAGTAATGATGCAATCATAAGCAGAGTCATATCCTTCAAAGTCCATTGACGTCAACAAGCTCTGTATAATAATAAAAAGTGTAAAAGACAATAAAGTGTTTTCTAAGAACCCTAAAAGCATAGCAAAAAAGATCATAACCAATTTTTAAAGCCTTGGGTGTGAAGGGTATAGACTTAGCCTGGTGCTTAGATGATGGTAGATATGGTAGAAGGTACATATCTTTAGGAAGGGAGCTCCAGAGCACAGGTAGCATGACAAAGAAGGCATTCTTAGCCACAGCTACATACTCAGCAGAGTTTACAGAGAATGGCCTTCAAAGAAGATGTTAGTTTCCGGCAAGTTTATATGAGAGAAATAGTCTGGTTTCAACTGGGGGACGACTGGGGGAGTAATTGGGTCGTGTGTGGTGGGGCGCGGTGGCGGCGGGGCAGCTGGCTTGGGCATGGCGTCCCCCTCGCACAGGGGAGGAACAGTGGCTCAGTGGTAGAGCATCTGCTTGGTAAGCAGAAGGTCCCAGGTTCAATCCCTAGCATCTCCAACTAAAATGGGTCCAGGCAAGTAGGGATGAAAAACCTCAGCTTGAGACTCTGGAGAGCCGCTGCCAGTCTGAGTAGACAATACTGACTTTGATGGATTGAGGGTCTGACTCAGTATAAGGTAGCTTCATGTGTTCGTATGCATAGTAACAACAAGACTTTTAATGGCTGTATAGCTCAAAACAAGCACTTGGATCTGACACCAGAAACAGATGGGTGACCAATGAATATTTTTCCATATTGGTCTGATATAACCCACTTAAATGTTCCTCAGCTAAAACAACCTGGTTTCTATATTCTGGACGAGCTGAAGTTTCTGAATACCTTTCAAGTACAGCCTCATGAACAATGCATTGCAATAATTAATAAACTGATGTGACAAATGCATACAAAATTGTGACTAGATCTTTCATTCCCCGAGGGGGAATGCAATTCCCCAGTAATCAAAGCTGATGAAAGATGCCTCTTCCATATGCAAAGATGGATCTGAAAGTCCCCCAGAATTATGAATCTGATTTTTAAGGGGATAGTTTTCAACATTATTTTGGAAAGGCATCAATTCCATAACAATTCCTGTGACATAATAAAACAGGTTAATAATAAAATGGAAGCTATACCTTGTGCTCCCTTTTCACCCAGGGAACCAGGAATACCATCTCGTCCCTGATCACCTCTCTCACCAACTGGTCCATCATCACCAGGTAATGCAGTTGAACCTGCAGATTGTAAATATTTTTTTTAAAAAATTCCAAGTGTTTCTGAAAGTGCAATAATTGGAAATTGTGCCCATTTGCTAAATTTACACAAACAAAGTTAACATTGGTAAAAAGATTGGTTGGATCCAGTCAGCTATTACACTTCTCCTTGTTCAAGTTCCCTCCTTATTATAGTCCCTGTTCCACATAGCTTTTATCTAGATGTTAACAGTCGGACCCCTCCTCCCACAGAGAGATAGTTTAGCAGTTAGACATAACCCCCCCCCCCCCAAAAAATAAAAATCCTATGGGCAGGGCACTGCCTGGCCTAAAATAAAACAAAATGGATACCAGCTAGGTAAAAGCCTGGGAAAGTATTTTAGAAGCTGAGTCAGAGAGGATGACTGGCTAATAACCCTCTCCACACCTTGGAGATATGCATAATTTAGGACAATGAATTTCCCAGGACCTATTGACTCACACTTGGACTAATCCTATCATTGTCCCACATTGTTAATCAATACATAATTCTATTCACCAAACCCAGTAGCTTTTCCCGTCTTGTACTTGCAGGGTTATTAAACCACATTTACACCTATAGTTCATCTCAGAAAAACCCATCAAGCCTCTCCCATCTTTTTGTCCAACTCTGGAAAAGCCAATTAAGTTATTGTTTTACTGTCAAACATGTCAGCTCGCTGCAGAAAACACACACATTGCACTGAAGGCTTGGTGTTCTTGATATAGAGCACCAAGCCATCAGTGCAATGTATGTGTTCCTTGGCCACACCTTCACTCTGTGGGTTTTCAAAATGCTGGCCATTTTGCTGGTGCTTCCCATACCTCTGCAAGATTGGTAAATATTACCCTTCCCAAAAAAGCTTTCCCTCTTTCCTCCCTGATTTCCTCTTAGTTATGTCTTGGTGTGTGTTTATTGTGTGCATTTTTATTTTCTTTCTTTTTAATAAAAAACCTCTCCAGCTGAACTTCTGCCTGGTTTATTTGAGAGTTCATTTAAGGGAAAAATCCCTGTACACATAGGTGGAGAATCCCAGTTACCTCTCTCACTCTGTTACCATAAAGCCAATTTCCCCAACTACGGTAAGTTCCCTAGAAAGTCAGAGAACCAACAGGTTGAAATTAAATCAGAAAAGTTTCTAGCTAAACATTAGGAAGAATTTCCTGGCAGTCAGAGTGGTTCCTCAGTGGAACAGGCTTTCTTGGGAGGTGGTGGGCTCTCCTTCCTTGGAGGTTTTTAAGCAGAGACGTATTTTTAAAATGGATGCATTAGAGCCTATGGGTTTAAATTCAGCACTAGATTTGCCATGCTTTCTATAATGTTATTCAATTTTGCTTTTGAAATGGTGCAGGGCTTCCAGCTCTTTTTCCTATTTCCGTTTGGTTAAATGTTACTTTAAATGTCACTTTAAATTTTTACCAGCTGTTTTTAATTGTGACAATATAAGTTAGAATGTGCGGGAAAACCCTTTGAGAGTTTCCTCCAGAGCTAGTGCTACGAGAAGTGCTTTCTTTGTGTGTTGGTAAGTTGTTATCTGACTTGGCTACATTGTATTAATTATTGGTAGCATATGTTGGACTGATGTATGTCTTTTATTGCAGATGAGTGGGAAACGTCTCTTAGATGGAGGAAAGTGAAACAGTATTACAGGCAGCTTTACTGTTAGAGGCTGTGAAAACCCACTGAATGTAAAATTGCTTTAAAAAGATGGAAGTTTTAATAGAACACCTGCAACAGAAGAAACATCTTTGAAAAACTAAAATCATCTGCACTTGAAATCTGGTCGGCACTGGCACTTTATTCTTCCCGCGGAGCTGGGTGAATAGTCATTCAGCGATTGAAGTCTGAAACTGACATGATGAACTGAAACTGACATGACGAACTGAAAGGATGATGTAAACTTGTTCTCTTGCACATTTACCTTGTTTTTTTGGAATTTATAGTGTTATTAATGATTACATTGTTTAAGAGTTAGTTGACTAATCACATATATTTTTGAAATAATTTTCAGTCTTTTTCGTTATTTTTGCAGAGTTTTTTGCAGCTTTATATTACAATTCTGTGAATTAGGCAGATCATGAGGAGGGCACAAAGGGTTGCATCAGTGGTTAGTTCTCATGGTCCTTTCCTGCACACCTAGGGAAATGCTGATTGCCATTTTGGAGTCAGTCAGCGATTTTTCTCCAGTCCAGTTTGGCAAGGGCTCCTGGAGGTTTTTGCCATCTTCTATGCATGCAGCAAGGATCACTGGGGATGTATGTATGTGGGGGAAGGTATCTGTGAATTTCCTGCATTGTGCAGGACATTAGACTAGATGACCCTGGAGGTCCCTTCCACTCTTTGATTCTATGAGAATTAGGAGACCGCCTATTTGGATATACAGGATATCATGTAATTAACATTGCTTATGGTAATTAATTACAGCATTCATTCCAAATATTTCTAACATTCTTTATATAAATGTACTTAGGGCAGCTAAAATAAGACTGAAACAACAATTAAATAACAGTTACATATAGAAGAATGCAAACTGAAAAGTAAAATAAAAAACCTCTTAAAAGAGCATCATGATAAAAAAAATAACAGCAGTCTTAAAGAGCATCATGATAAAAATATAACAGCAGTCTTAAAGGTACAGTTTTCCTAAGAGACACAGCCATAAGCATGAAGTCAGGACAAGCATGGTGCCAGACCATCTTCTGTGGAGAGAGAATTCCAGTTTTGCAGCCACCATGGATAAGGCCTCATCTCTGGTGCACACCCACCTTATATCTGTCAGTGGGAGCAGGGCCTCAGAAAATACTCTTAATCAACAGGCAGGGTATTGCAGGATAAGGCAATCCTTTATGTATTCTGGCCACACATCATGTAGAGATTATGCGTAAAAGCCAATAATTTGAACTGTACCCAAAAGCAAATTGGTAGCCAGTGGAGATATTTTAAGATTGACATGATGTGGTTCTTAACATTTATACTTTCTTCCAAAAAGTCTTGAAAGGCAGCCCCGGATCTAGGGAATCAGAACATGGATGACCGTGGCTGAATTACCTGTTGCCAGCTAAAACTAATGAAAGGTGCTATGTGCTGCGGAGGAGATCAGTACCTCCATTAGATGAAGGAGCATCTCCAAGCTATGACTCTAATCTTTAAGGAATATAGCCACCCCAGTCAGAAAAGGTTGATCATGTAAACCCTGACCTCATTATTAATCACCAGCACCTCAGTCTTTTCTGGACTGAACTTCTGTTTACAGGATCTCACCCAGCTTATTATCACTGGCTTAGAACATCCAGTGCCTTATGTAACAACAGAAAAGAAGAAACAGATCTTTGGACAACCGCTCCAGCCTGTCTTTATGTAGCTGGTTATATGGCGCAGGAGACAGAATATAACCTGGTGAGATTCTATGTTTCAGATTTGTTAAACTGTTCTCCCCAGCAGTACCTTTTGGCGCTGGTTCACCAGATAAAATTGGATCTAACAAGAGCATGGTACTTCTGATTCCCACCTCAGCCAGCCAGTGGAGAAGCATATCATGGTAGATGGTATTGAATACTGATGGGAGGTTGAAGGGAATCAATAGGGGCACACACAAGATTTAAAGGTCTGTTCTAGGACCTAACTGTACATTTTGCTTTGCATTGAAAAAATCTGAGAGACCTCATTGGGACTTGAAGAGATAAAAGTAGGTTCTCATTCATTATAAAGTGAAAAGGGCATAAAATTAAAAATACCAACTTAAAAAAAAAGAACAATAAGCCCCACTGCCAATAGGACAACTACTAATTCACAGACCTGGAGGGCCTCTGATGCCATTTTGTCCTGGTAATCCTTTCTTCCCCTTATTACCCTTTTCACCTGCACATCCTGGATGTCCTGTACATAGAAAAAGGTATAAATCATTTGCAGGAGTATTAAAAGAAGGTTCTTTGATTAATGCATCTGTGAATGCTTGCTCATTGCTAAAGAGAAGAATAATTTGAGCTGAATCAGCTCTACTTCCAAGAAAATACATTAATTTATATTATACCCTTCTACAGTGTCCTTTGTGTGATTTAAAGCTGCTCAATAGTCTCAATGACCATAGTGGGCCTTATATATATATGTAAACATTTCTCTATTTGTATTTGTTTATTTAGAATAGTTATTAACCACTTCTCTTCCTTGCAGAGCTCAAGGCAGCTTACAAAAACATATAGGATAAAATACCTTAAAAACATAAAACCAAAATTTAAAATCAGTACTCAGGATGGCTACTAAACTTAAAAGAAATTAGTCCTAATTACAACCATCTTCAACGGCCTGCTAAAAGTTGAAAGTGAGGGGGTCAGCTGCACCTCCCTGGAGAAGTTGTTCCACAATTGTGGAGCTGCCACTGAAAAGGCCCTCTTTTGTGTTCACTCCAAACAAGCTTCTTTGATTTATGGGACAGTCATGAGGGCCTCTCCCTGTGACCGTAATTCCCAGGCAGGAAGAAGATGGTCTTTCAGATAACCTGGTCCCATGGCATGTAGGGTTCTGAGGGTGAAAACCACCTCCTTGAATTGGGCTTGGGAGTTTGTCAGTAGCCAGGGTAATTGCTATAGTATCAGGGTCACATGTTCCTGACAGCAGGCCCCAACCAGAAAGTCTAGCTGCAGCATTCTGTACTAGCTGCAGCTTCTGAACAATCTTCAAGGGTAGGCCTTTGCAACAGTCCAGTTTAGATGTACATAAAGCATGAATCACTGTGGCTAGATCTGATTGAACTAGGAATAGATACAACTGACGCACCAGCCAACCTGGACAAACCTAGGAAAAGCCATGCTGAACCACTACAAGTGACTACCATGTCAAGTAGCACCTCCAAGGTGTGAAAATGACCTTTCAAGGGGAGTATAACCCCATCAAAGACTAAGAAGATTTCAAGTACCAGGTAAGCCTTTCTAATAACGTAAAGAACTTCTGTCTTGTTAGGATTAAGTTTTAGCTTCTTCACCTTCATCTGGCCCATTACTGACTCCAAGCACCAGCTTATAACATCAACAGCATCCTTGGAATTAGGTGGAAGAGGTAACTAGCTAATCCACATATTGGTGATGCTGCAGCCCAAACCTCCTGATGACCTCTCCCAGTGGTTTTAAATAGATATTAAATAGCATGGGGGATAAGATGGAACCCTGAAGCACTTCACAGGTCAATGTCCATGAGGCAGAACAGGAATCCATCCAACACCACCCTCAGAGACTGGTGCCCTAGGTAGAACTTGAACCACTGTAACACAGTGCCCCCACCCAGTGCTGAGAGATGGTTCAGTAGGATTCTGTGCTTGATAGTATCAAAAGCCATTGAGAGATCAAACAAAACTAGCAGAGTTGCATTCCCTTTGCCTAGTAGGGATGGGCACAAACTGGCTCAGGAGTGAAAATTCGGGACAAACTTGGGCCGGTTCAGGGCTTGGAAACCAATGTTAGGGGGAGATGTGCTCCCCAAACTTTGGCCTGTTCAGTTTGGCTGTTCAGCCTTTCTCTGCTGGCTCAGCTTTCTCAGGTTCCCTTGCACAGCCAAGGGACCACTTGAAGGAGCCTGAGACAGCTTGGCCAGAAGAAAGGAGAGTATGAAATGCTCTCTGGAAGGCACTTTATCCCCAAATTTAACCCTCTGGTTTTTCTCCCCCCCCCCACCCTCAAAGTGGCAGGGAGCAAAACCAAAGGGCTAAATTAAGCCCCTTCCTGGGCAATCCTCCCCTTTATCCCAGCCACGGTTTGCCAAGGCTGGGAGAAAGGGGGAAGGGAAGCACCTTCCATGGAATCCACCCTTTCTCCCACACATGGTGTGCCATGGTCAGGAGAAAGGGGGAACTGAACTTGCCAAACCAATTTGGTGTGAGTGTGAGGCTGGTTTGGGGCTTGGTCCGTGGGCTGCCATGGATGCCAAACCACCTTTTTTCAGTCCATACCCATTCCTACTGTCTAGTTCTCAGTAGAGGTCATCAACTAAGGCAGCCAGAATAGTCTCTGTCCCAAACTGTAGCTTGAAGGCAGACTGAAATCGGTCCTGAAAATTAGCCTTTTCCAAGAGCCCCTGGAGCTGAGAAGCAACCACCTCTCAAACATTTTGCCCAAGAATGGAAGACTGGAGTCTGGCTAGAAGTCCTCCAACACAGTAGGGCTTAGGGAGGGTCCCCTGCCCCCAGGTCTATCACTGCCTCCTTGAACATAAGGAATACAACCTCTGCTCTCAAGGAAGCATTTACCACTCCCTTACCCACTCAGCCAGCCTCCCTTTCACAGCTCTTGTCAGCCAGGAAGGGCAAGAACATAGGTGGTAGGTCTCACCTCTCCAAGAAACTTGTCCACATCATCAGGTTCCACAAGCTGAAAGGTATCACAAACTAAAAGGTATCCAAGTAAATGGGACAAGCAGGTACCAAAGGTATATCATCTGGACATACAACCACACTAGCATCTAACCCACAGTGGATCTGGACAATTTTGTCTTCAAAGTAGCAAATTGATCACAGTTAACCATAGTATGGTCAGAATCTAATTCCCTGGGGCTATGATGTAAAAGCCCCCAGACCACACACAACAGCTCAGCTGGATGATAACATGCAGACACAATAGTGGTGAAGAAATATTGCCTTTTCATCACTGTCATCACCCCAGAACAGGCTCTAATATGGGCTCTATGCCAAGTTCAATCAGTCTCTGACTTTTTCACTGGTGGCGCTCTTGAGCATAGGATTGCATTGTAAACTGTACTATCTGCAGCATGGAAAGTTATTGTTTTATTCTATTTAAATATATTTTTCAGCAGGATCTTAAAGAAGAGCACCTGGATCAACTGTATATTAAAATAAGATTTCTCAAAATGGACCAAAACGTATCCCCAAATATTCACAGCTGGATTTCAAGCTGTTATTATGTTCTTGAAGGAATCTTCCACTCATGGAAAAATCTCTTTCTGTAAGCAGAAGGAGTTTATCTGTGAGTTGAAAGATACCTTTGAATTCACCAATCTGAAATCACATGTAAAAGAAGAAATCATTTATTTATTTTGAAAATTTCTAGCTATTCTTTCCCCTAAAAAAGCATTCAAGGCAACTTACAAGTAAAGGATTCAAACACATTTATGTAGCTTTATACTGTTCTTGTTAATGTGCTTCTGTAGAGCAATTTTTAGCATAGGACACATGCCATATAGGGAGGATTATGAGGAAACCAAACAGATCAAGCAAGATCAGTGTGGTCAATCAGTCTGAAAAAAATGCCTTCTCACAAAAATACTCTAATAATTAGTACCTCTTCAAGAGAGAAAATTGCTTTCTGTGTATAATTTTAGAGGAAATTCTTCTCTAGTCCACTGCTCTGCATTGATGAAAAATAGTACTTTACCTGGAATTCCTGGTATACCAGGATCCCCTCTGTTCCCAGGAAATCCAGGTTCTCCTACAAGGCCTGGTAGGCCTGGTGATCCTTTTTCACCTTTTCTTCCTCTTTCTCCTGGGGGACCTGGATCGCCCTATGATGCATCAATGAAATCTGTTTTATTTTAATTGCAGCAAATAATAACTGATCTATGAAGCAGTACATGGTCGCAGCAAAGTTCCTGTTTGCTTTCTATACCTTGGGTCCTGGTTTTCCTGCTGTAACACAAGCTGGTTCTCCTTTATCCCCTGGAGCACCAACAAGGCCAGGTGGCCCTGGTATACCTACAGGTCCAAGAAAACCTGAAGAACCTTGTTCACCCTTAGGACCTGTAATGATAGTATTAGATTATTTGGAAACTGTATGAAGAGATCATAACCACAAAATCAAAGCAAGTCAAAAGAAGTCAGCATGGTGTCATGACTAATTGAATCCTCACTCTGCCATGAAAAGCTACTGGTTGACTATGGGCTAGTCACGTACTCTCAGCCTAACCCCACAGGGTTGTTGTACAGATAAAATGGAGAAGGGGACAATGTTTTAAGCCATTTTGGGTCCCAATGGAGGAGACAAAGGGGTCATAAATGAAGTGAATAAATAGTAAATGATAAAAATAAAATACTGATTGAATAAAGTTCAGAAGCATATATGTTGTAGTCTGATACCCCCTCTTCCAGCACTTTCTTGTTGTGGGCTAATTAGTTGTGGGTTCTCTAACCAAATATCCTTCAACCATCAGAGTTCATTAGCGATCATCAGAGTTCATTAGCTGAATTTATCAACCCCCTTCACTAAGAATATGCCATGTCTCCCACAGATGAATAGCAATTCCCAGAATACAAAAAAAAAACCCCACCCCAAACCCCAAATATCTATGATATTACCATGAGGATAGCAGTTCATAATCTCATTATAACATGAAGTAGGAGAACTAACTCTGTCTTGGATCCATCAATAATTTCTGAAGGTGAAAGGAATCTGCTTCCATGGTGCATGACTTTACCTCCTCCCCTCTCTCACTGTACCTCCAAAAATGCTTTTTGAAACACTTCTCCTGGGAGATGGGGGATTTCCTCAGGAACACATGAGGGAGACTGGCACAAAGCACCCCATTTCTATCCATACAAATCCTTCACTGGATTAAATGTGCTTCAGCACATTTGTTAAAATTATTTACTATATTACATATTTTTATTTTTCCATAATTTAAAACTAGTATAATAATATTTTTCATTTATGTATACATTGCTGCCTTTCAGACCTTAGAAATATGGCCATGAATCCAGCATATTTATTATTCAAGCAGGTATTACAGAAACACCCTCAAGGTGACCATTCAGATACCTGGTACTCCCATGTCCCCTCTGTCTCCTGGGGCTCCTGGCAGTCCTTGTGCCCCAGGAATTCCAGAATGTCCTTTATCACCTTTGGAACCTGAAAATGTAAACAAAGTTGATGCTGCATGCTTTTTTGTGACACCCTTTAGGATTAGCCAGAATATTTTTTATGCAATTTCCTTCATTAGAATATAATCCTAATAAATAGAAAAAAATTTCTGTTTCTTTCTAGCTTCTTCCTTTGCTGCTTCTGCAATGGCTACTTATTCCTTCTGCTCCCAGGATTGCTACTAATAGAATATAGCAAAATTCAGACATCTATAATTCTACAAGTTTGCACTGAAAAATAAAAGCATAGTGCAATGATATCTGTTTTAAATGCCTTTTTACTAGACTAATCTGAGCTGCTCTCTGAAGAGTATTTATTTCTTCGTTCTTTAACCTGGAGAGCCAGCTTGGTGTAGTGGTTAAGTGTGTGGACTCTTATCTGGGAGAACCATGTTTGATTCCCCGCTCCTCCACTTGCACCTGCTAGCATGGCCTTGGGTCAGCCATAGCTCTGGCAGAGGTTGTCCTTGAAAGGGCAGCTGCTGTGAGAGCCCTCTCCAGCCCCACCCACCTCACAGGGTGTCTGTTGTGGAGAAGGAAGGTAAAGGAGATTGTGAGCCGCTCTGAGACTCTTCGGAGTGGAGGGCAGGATATAAATCCAATATCTTCTTCTTCTTCTATATCATATTACAAAAGTCAGTGGCAAGTAACAAGCACACATATATTAAGATGGATACTCATCACACAAAACAAATATCTTTCAAAGTATTCTATTAAATGCAAAAAAAACCCTCTGAAAAAGATCATATGATAAATATTCTTGTACAATTCCCTTTATAAAATACACAGATTTATGTTTTCCAAAAAAATTCATAATATAAATATTATGGCAGCTTTCTTAATTGGTTTTCAGAATAATGTAATTATACAAAAACAGAAAGAAGTCTTGTGATAACTCAAAGGCTAACACATTTACTGTGGTATATGGCTTTATGGATCAGAATCCACTTCATGAGATGCCTTAAGCCATCCTTAGATGTGACAGTGTTCTGGCTACCCTGGAATTCCATTCATGCATACTGTCAAATTTCACACCCTGGCTATATCTACAGATGTAGCCACTGAAATGTGGCAGCAGTTTGCATGACTGGATAGCTGAAAAAACACAGCCTGCTATAGTGAGAATGAACATCAGATCACTATGAGCATATGTAGGGCAGGTTCATCCAACAGTCCATCTAGAGCCAATTTTGTTATAATAAGTGGCGCTTAGCATTAAAAAACGGAGATAAAACTAAAAGATTTATGTGGTTCAGTGTTCTTTCTCATGGTACTGTTTAAGACCCTAAAAGCAGTGCCAGTGGAGTCACAGTAGACGAAGGCAACTCCACCACCACCTCACTGCACCCTTCTTTGCCTGTAGAAATGTAGTCTTGTGTTTCAGTACATCCAAAAGAACAGTGTAGGGTAGGGAATGAGAGAGGTCTACAGGGAACTGATGGAAACTCCTCTCCCCTTCTCCCCAAATGGAAATGCTGTCATCAGAACTCCTGTTCTGCCAAGGGAATGGCAACTTAAGGTCCAGACCGTAACTTATAAGGAAAGCTATATATACCTAATGGACCTGGTGTTCCTGGTGGCCCATGAGTACCCATGCATCCTTGTGCACCTTGCTGTCCTTTTTCTCCTTTGAGTCCCACTCTTCCAGGCATCCCTACAGCAACAGTGACAAGACTTAAATTGGAAAAACAGCAACAGCAGCACACTTTCTTCAACATAACAGGCAAACAAAAACTGTGCAGATTGAAGTTTTATTCCCTAGCTTTGTACAACTATTTGCATTTTTAAAATTTAAAGTATTTATATTCTTGCATTCTACCCGAGGCAGCTCTCCAAGATAGGAAAGAATATGATTGAAAGCAAGCCACAAAAATAACAAAAACTAAGAACACAAACCAATAACTAAACAGAACAAACAAATTAAATGCCACTAAAAGAATGAGCAAACAAGGAAGTTTCCATGAGTACCTAAAATGGATAAGGGCCTTTTTTGTAGCAGGAGCTCCTTTGCATATTAGGTCACACACCCTGATGTAGCCAATCCTCTTGGAGCTTAAGTAGGCCCTGTACTAAGAGCCCTGTAAGCTCTTGGAGGACTGGCTACATCAGGGGTGTGTGGCCTAATATGCAAAGGAGTTCCTGTTACCAAAAAAGCCCTGTAGACATCTAATGAATGAATGCCACAATTTATATCTCACCTTATTTCGAATGATAATATGACATTATATTATAATTCAAATGGCATCACATAGTGCAGTCCTAGAAAGAGTCACATTCTAGCACTAATAGTGTTTAGAAATGGGATATGTGCATCTTTTTATATTTTCATATAAGTAAATATTTACATGTGCTTTTAACAAGTAAGAACATCTTAAAACCAGAAACTTTACCACAAATTTAAAAATTCATCACAAATATAATCCCAATAACAAAACCATAATTGCTTTGAAATATACCAGAAATTGCTATGTACCTTTGGGTCCTTGTTCACCTTTGTCTCCAAAGCTCATTCTGGAATCTGATATTCCAGGAGAACCTTTATCTCCTTGCTCACCTTTCCCCCCAGAAGATCCCATTCTTCCTCTTGGCCCTGGAAGGCCAGGAAAACCTGCAACCACAATAAAAAATAGAATAGAATTAAGAAATTTTTCCATCAGCTATCAAATGTCAAAGGACTGCAATAAATTCCTCTTAAGGAAGCTACAACAACAAAAGCTACTTTTTAGTCTTCTTTCTATTCCTCTTGCTTTTGTTGTATCCAAAGCTTAGAAAGGAACTGGCAGTGTATTTTACCATTATCTGCTTTTCAAAAAGTAGTGACATGATATCTGAAATGCAGACACAGCAAACAAAAGTACTCTGACTGTTTCCTCACTAGCAGCTGCTCCACCCCCAGTCTTCTGTTTTCCCAGGCTCAAGTGATCAGTTCTCCACCAGTTAATGCACAAGTGCATTTTGATCCATGGCTCCCTCCAATTTTCCCTTATGGCTTCCTGCTCTTGTTTTTGTTGGAATTATGTATCTGTTCTGTATGTCCTTTGCAATGTTCTAAAGTTCCAGTCATTATAGGATTAACACTGTGCCTGATTCCCTATTGTCTGCATGACCTAGGAAGAAGATATTGACTGCTGTCAATCAAGATCTAGACGCAGGAAAACTGGTTTGTTTGTTTGGTCAGTTAGTCAGGTGACTTCCTTTGTTCAGGCAGAGAGGTCAAGGAGAAGGAGGAAGTATCCTCCATTAAGCATGTGGTCTTTAATGTGTTAGGATGTAGTTCTTAGAGTTTGTTATTTTCACCTCCCAGCACCCTTTCCCTGTAGTAATAAATATGTTTTTTGCCTTCATGTTAAATGTCTCTCAATGATTATTTGATTCAGCGATCCATTGAACTGTTCGAGATAAAGAAATAGAATTTCAAACAGAATTCCCTACAGTTTTTTGGAGATAAAGAAACTTTGAGGGAAACTGGAGGGAGCCGCAGATCAAAATGCAGCAAATGGTGGGGAATTGATTGCTTGAGCCATCAGCTACTGACCCGCCGCCTTGCCGACATAGGGGTTAGGGGGTTGGCCTTACAATGGCTTTCCTCCTTCCTCAAGGGTCGGGGACAAAGGGTGGCGATCGGGAGCGAGCGGTCCCAGAGGCGCACACTAGACTGTGGGGTGCCCCAGGGAGCAGTTCTCTCCCCAATGTTATTTAACATCTATATGCGCCCCCTTGCCCAGAGGTTTGGGCTGGGTTGCCATCAATATGCAGATGACACCCAGCTCTATCTGCTAATGGACGGCCGACCTGGCTGCGCCCCAGGGAATCTGGATCAGGCACTGCAGGCTGTTGCAACGTGGCTTAGACTGAGTGGGCTGAAGCTGAACCCGACGAAGACAGAGGTCCTTTGCGTGGGCCGCGGTGCTCTGGGGAAGGAAATACCTCTCCTGGTTTTTGACGGTGCGCCATTGAAAGCAGCGCACCAGGTAAAGAGCCTGGGAGTTCTACTGGAGCCTTCATTATTAATGGAGGCCCAGATAGCAGCCACTGCCAAGTCAGTGTTTTTTCATCTGAAGCGGGCAAGGCAGTTGGCCCCTTTCCTAGAGCGTCGGGACCTAGCAACAGTGATTCATGCGACGGTCACCTCAAGATTGGACTACTGTAATGCCCTCTACATGGGGCTGCCTTTGTGCCGAACCCGGAAGCTGCAGCTAGTGCAGAACGCGGCGGCTAGGCTGTTGCTAGGACTCCCGAAGTGGGAGCATATACAGCCAGGGCTGCGCAAACTGCACTGGCTGCCGGTTACATACCGGGTTCGCTACAAAGTGCTGGTTATTACCTTTAAAGCCCTATATGGCCGAGGACTGGCCTACCTGAGGGACCGTCTTTCCCCATATGAGCCCCAGAGAGCACTGAGGTCAGCAGGGAAGAACAAGCTGACTATCCCTGGGCCAAAAGAGGCCAAATTGCAGAACACTCGTGCACGGGCCTTTTCCATCGTGGCTCCATGCCTATGGAACCAGCTCCCGGAGGAGGTGCGGGCCCTGCGGAGTCTTGACCAATTCCGCAGGGCCTGCAAGATCACCCTTTTAAAGCTGGCTTTTATGGACTGCTGATTTATGATCGTTAAATAAATGGATCCGCCAACATGATTTTGTTTTAGGGATCCTCGCTATCATGTAAACTGACAGAAATAGCACCAGGAACATCACTGTCACTGTCAGATTAAGTTAACTGTGAACTGAATTGCTTTTAAATAATGTTAATTTTTAAAGCCTTGTATATTTATTGTACTGTATATTTTATGGATGTTGTTAACCGCCCTGAGCCTGCTTCGGCGGGGAGGGCGGGGTATAAATAAAATTTTATTTTATTATTTTTATTATAAGGAAAGCAGAAGCCCAGGGGCAGAGCAACTGCTAGTGAGGAATCGGTCTCTGTGTAACTCATTGCTTTACCTGCCTCACTACCGTCAACAAATATAAACTGGAAAATAAACAGTCACTTGTGTAATCGAGTATTGGTTCATGTCTACACTTGCTTCAAACTTTATACTGTTATAAGCAATACAAAACACCTTTTGTTACAGCTCTGTCTTACTTTTAACAAGTAATAAAAGACAGCAGCTCAGACTTCCTCAAGCAACTACACAGAGATAAGTGGCTTGCCTTATATTTTGAGAACTGCAGAACATATTAAATCAACACCTGCTCAAGTAATTTATCTACAAGCTACACAAAGTACAAACAAGGCAGATGCTCTATCACTTACCTATGCTTCCAGGGATACCTCGATTTCCAGAGACTCCAGGTAATCCAGGAATACCCACAGGACCTATTAAGCCCCTTTCTCCTCTTGGGCCTGTGGGAAGGAAGCAAAACAAAATAGTGTTCTGAATGGCACTGATAAATAAACTATAAGAGACACAGAAAGCAATTACAACTGATTTAAAAAACAACAACAACCATATGAAGCTGTTTTATGCCAAATCAGATAATTGGCTAACCCAGAATGCTAGCTGGAAGATCTCAGACAAATTTATTTCCCACCCCTGCTGCCTATCTTTACCTGGGTAACCCAAACTGCATCCCTGCTACCCTTCTTTCCTTGACACTCTGGAAGCACAAAAATTCACCCTCACTGGGGATGAGGATAGGAAAGTTTCTCCTCCATACTCCCAGTGGCTATGGCCTTTCAGTGCACCCATTACTCCTTCTGCTTTGAACAAGAATGGAATCAGCCCAAGAGGCTCCAGAGGGCTAAACTGCTAAAGTGGAAATGACAAATGAAATGCCAATCTCCCATGCAGCTTGTTCTTTAGTAAAATATTCATGTTTGGAGTTCCCCCAGGCCATTGGTGGGGGATGGAGGGGTAGGGGTGCCAGATCCAGGTTGGGAAACTCTTTGAGATTTGGCGATGGAGCCTGGGGAGGACAGGGACCTCAGTGGAGTACAATGAAGGGTTGCCATGTCTATGTTGGAAAATACCTGGAGACTCTGTGTGTGGATCCAGAAGATGGTGGGGTTTGGGGAGGGAAGGGCCTCAATATGGTACAATGTCATAGAGTCCACCCTTCAAAGCAGCCATTTTCTCCAGGGGAGCTGATCTTTGCCAGCTGAAGATCAGTTGTAAATGCCAGAGATCTCCAGGTCCCACCTGGAGGCTGGTAATCTTAGTACGTCAGAGAGCCCACCCTCCAAAGCATCCATTTTCTCCAAGGAAACTGATATTTGTAGTCTGGAGATTAACTTTAATTCCATGGGATCCCCCCATACCACCTGGAGGCTGGCATTTCTAAGTTTCCAATCTCCATATGGCAGCTGGAGATCTCCTGCTATTATACCCCACTGAAGTCCCTCCTCTCCCCTAACCCCGCCCTCCTTAGGCTCCACTTCCAAAATCTTCAGGTATTTCTCAGCCTGGAGTTGCAAACCTAGTCTGGGGACTAATGTCATGATCTGTGACAAGGAAATAAAACAAAATAAATGTCAGCAATAAGTATCCCAAGTTGACAGTCAATGCCAACCAAATGTTTGCTTGGCTTGGATGCTGGATGTGGTGTTTCCCCCCCACTGCACATACAGCATTTTTTTTTTGCATCTGCTGAACCTGTTCAGATGAATGATCTATATGTAAAAGGTTATTTTAACATTCAGATCCTTCTTGCTGAATTGGGGGAGGGGGAGATGCCTCATATACAACTCACAGTGCCATTATTCAGTCTTTAGAATGTTATCCCCATTATTTCTATTTACTTCACTTAGGCTGTTTTCGCACTGACCTTAATCAGCAGCGACGCCCCTCTTCACCGCGCAGGATCGGCGCGGATTTCGCACTAATTGCTGCGGAGCACCCGGAAGAGCCGGAAAGTCCCGCGGCTTTTGCGGCGCAAACGGAAACCACCAAAAACCAGTTTCCATTTGCGCTGCAAAAGCCACGGGACTTTCCGGCTCTTCCGGGTGCTCCGCGGCAATTAGTGCGAAATCCGCGCCGATCCTGCGCAGTGAAGAGGGGCGTCGCTGCTGATTAAGGTCAGTGCGAAAACAGCACTTGAGTTTCTCATTGACACTCAATGCAGATTACACACTTTAAAACAATGGAGTAGGAGGAGTTAATACAATTAAAACAATACAGTGTTATGCAAACAACAAACAATACATTGAAAGTCCATTGCAAAGTTAAGAACACACTTCAAACAGTATAGGACAGGGGCCAAATCAGGATCCTATCAGGCCCCCAAGCAACTGACTGTCATCTGCTTCCTTCTCCCCCTCTCTTGCTTCCTTCTGCATCACAACTTGCTTTGCCAGGTTTGCTCAATTGCATGGGAGCTACAGAGCAAAACCTCTATTTTCTCCATTGGCTGAGGCTCCTCCCTTGGGGAGGAAGGGGGGAAGGGGAGAGCTGGCTTTGCCAGGCTCTATCATTTGTACAGCAGAGCTACTGAGCCAAATCTCTCTTCCTTCTATTGGCTGAGGCTCCTCCCCCTCCTGGTCCCCTGAAAGAGGAAAGAGCCAGAGCCCCCTTTGCCCAGCTCCCTGGATTCCATGGGAGAAATACAAAGAAAGCACCTTTAAGACCAACTAGTGCTAATGTTTTAAGTATGTTTTATTTTAAGGTTTTTTTTAAAAAAATCTTTAATTGTGTTTGTCTGTGTCCTTCCTTTATAACATTTATATCTCTGCTACATAATCTTAAATAGGTACACACATTGCCTGGACCAACACAGCCCGGCCCAAAAAGGTCTCATTTATGTCAGATCCAACCCTCATAAGAAATGAGTTCAACACCCTTATATAGGACATAGACATACAATGAACTACACCATGAACTGTCAACACAGACATTTCTTATGCCCTATTGCCTTTACCAAAATGCCCTCAATTTTGTACAGCGCATGGATTGCTAAAAGCATGGGAACCTTCCTGACCTCTTCAGGTTGGCCATTGGCAGGATGGCACCATCAGAAGGCTTCGCTCAAATTAATGAAGCTTCTATAGTGGAGCATATCAAGAGAGATATGTAGGGCCTAAATAATGTACACCAATTGCCAGCACAAGAGTGCCCTTCTGGCAAGAATTAAACACATATACTTTGCTGATAGATCCAGGTGGGCAGCCGTATTGGTCTGAAGCAGTAGAACAAAGTAAGAGTCAAGTATCGCCTTTAAGACCAACAAAGTTTTATTCAGAATGTAAGCTTTCGTATGCATGCATACTTCTTCAGATGAGGGGATGGCCCCTTGCCTTTCCCCATGCATTACACACTGATAATGTCATGCTACTGGCTTCATATTGTTTACAGACTGTATTGGTAATTCCCTATGTAAAAAAAGATGGCAAACAAGTGATACCTGGTGTTCCTGATATTCCTGGCCTGCCTGCCTGGCCTTTGATGCCAGGAAGTCCTTCACTTCCTTGAGGGCCAGGTAATCCTGGTAGTCCAAATTGTCCTTGGGGCCCTGGAATGTCCAATCCTGGAATACCTGGGTCTCCTTTGGGTCCTAGTACACCTTTGGCTCCTAAGGAAAAAAATACATATCATAATGAACTTGAGTGACATGAGTATCCAATCTTAAGCCAGAACCATAAGATTGGAGATGGGCAAATGTTATCCCCATCTTCAAGAAGAGGAAAAAGAATGATCCAGGTAACTACTGACCCATAGCTTGATTGTCTATACATGGAAAAGCTTTAGAACAAATCAACATGGGGGGGGATATGATGGAACCCTGTAGGGCCCCAGAGCATAGATACGATACACCCATCTACTGTATACCTGCTAGTTCTTCTGCAAATAACTTACCTTGTGGGCCTATGATTCCACATGGGCCTGATGGTCCCGGTAAACCAATAAGACAGTCACCCATTTTTCCTGGAGTGCCCTTTTGTCCCGGAATGCCAGCGGTTCCAGGTTCTCCTAAAATATAGTGTTGTATTACAATAGCAGCACATCTCCATTTTTGTCTGACATACACTTACAAACATCATACATGTATCTCAACATCTTGTTCATGCACTTATTTCAGAATCTTGTAATTATCGCCCATGAGTTAGGAAAGATGAATATAAAGCCTGTTGGAAATTGCTAGCCAGATAAAGTCATTTTACAAAAAGGCCTCAGGGGGTTCAAGCACTCAATTCATTCTCCATCTCCCATATCCTCTATTCCCTATTAACATCTCTTCAGATTTCCTGCTCCAGTTAAGCTAGGCTATTCAGGAGATAGTTGGTGATCTTTGCCCTGTTGCCTCAGTGCCATTATTGGTTTACGTACTTTCCTTTTCCTTACATGGCCTGGGACAGACATACCTGCGGGACCGCCTCTCCCCATATGCGCCCTGGAGATCACTGTGATCTGCTTCACATCATCTTTTGATTGTTCCTGGCCCGAAGGACATTTGACTTGTCTCATCCAGGGCTGGGGCCTTTTTGGCCTTGGCCCCGGCCTGGTGGAATCAATTCCTCATGAAGATCCAGGCCCTACCTGACTGGCTGCCATTCTGTAGGGCCTGCAAGACGGAGCTATTCCGTCGGGCCTCTGGTTGAGGCAGCAGATGTCCTTATTCCATCTGCTTGGCCTCCCTCCCTTGCTTGCTATGATGCTATCTTGTTTCTTATTACACCTCGTGCCCAATGGAAATTGCCACCCGTGGTATGTATATTGTTTTGTTTTACTGTATTGTTATGGTTTTAGCTTGTAAGTTTTAACTGCTTTAACCTTCGCTGTTCAATTGTTTAAACCTTGCTGTTATCTGCCCTGAGCCCATTCACAGAAAAGAGTGGAATATAAGTTAACAAAATAAATAAATAAATAAAAAATTAATGCTGGATTCACTCACATTATTAATAACTTCTGATTTTCTTCTATATTTTCAATGTGTAGACATGCTGGAGTGACTCAAAATCAATTTAAACCTCACAATTTCAATTTTCAATTTCATACCTTTATTGGCATAAAAATTTAAACTTCACAGAATAAGTAACAGTCTAACAGTTGATCATCACTGTAGTCTTGCTGCCATCTTGTATCTTAAATTCTTTCCCACAACATATATCCCTTTCTGAATCAAGTCTTTGCAATGATTCTATAACTCCTTACCAGTCAAGTTTATAAGCATTCCAGCATTATCAGCCAGTTTATAAGTATTCCATAAGCATACAATAACTCAGGAACAAACTTGACAAGATGCCAGGAGTTCCATTAATAAAACTCTCAGCAGGCTTGTGGAGCCACAATTCAGATCACAGCAAAAGGGATGGGATAGTTACATGTTTGCACTAGTTGGGTAAATATTCTTGGACTATGCCAGATCAACAGATCCAAGTGGGCAGCCATGTTGGTCTGAAGCAGTTGAACAAAGCAGGAGTCAAGCCGCACCTTTAAGACCAACCAATTTTTATTTCGAATGTGAACTTTCATGTGCTCTTAAGCACACTTCATCAGACGAAGAATCCAGCACAGTGAGCTGGATTCCTTGTCTGATGAAGTGTGCTTAAGAGCACACGAAAGCTTACGTTCTAAATAAAAATTGGTTGGTCTTAAAGGTGAAACTTGACTCCTGCTTTATGCCAGGTCAAGAATATGGTGCAAAGGGAAGGCTTAAACCTCTTCCCCTTGTGACTGCAGTCCATGTCCAAATCAGAGCTTTGCGAGCCTGGTAAGTGATGTAAAAAACAACAACAACCCACCACTGTGAACTATATTCATGGAGCTCCCAGTTTTGTTTTGTTTGGCCATCAGTCAACAGTTACTATCCTCTGACATTAAGGCTTCCAAATGCTTGGCTCTACCTATTATTTCATGCTTCAGTAACAAAGTTGATCAGAGTTGCTTCAAAATAGCTATTCTGTGAGGATTGCAGGATTCCTCAGAAGAGCTGACCCACTATCAGCAAAAGAAGAATAATGAGCTCCTGGACTGAAACACTTACACTACCTTGCCAAAACTAGCCCAGTTGCTAAGCCTCTCTTTGCAGTCAGCTTGTTTCCTGTGAGGCTTCTGGCAATCATGCAACAGAAGTTCCCTTCCTTAGGTGCAAAGGGGAGGACTTCCCACTTACTGTTGGCTTCACTGTCAGCTAAACCAGCTGGAATTGTGATTCTGACTCTTTCCCAACTGTCACTGACTATTTCTATGGCAGGGAGAAAAGAGTGGTAGAATGCTAAAAGCAACAACAACAAAAACACAGACTGGAAGTTGCACAAAACACCTGCTGTGTCAAAGAAGGCAGGACTATAAATGGAGCAGGTATTTTAATTAAAAAGCACTTAGCCTGAAATTATTTGCTTATCCTTGACTCCAAAGCAAGTTGAAGGAATAATCCATTTTCTGGATAACATACCCACTGCAGGAGAAACTTTTGTCAGTAAATGTGCCCAGAGGCAAACAATTTTCTTCAAAAGGTAATTAACCACAAACACCAAAATGCTCTTATGACATGGAATTCAGGCTGCATAGTTCTACCTCTTGACCCATCAGCACCATCATGACCTGGTCGACCTCGTTGACCTGGAAGTCCCGGGAGTCCTCTTTCGCCCTTTTCACCTAACAAGCCCTCTTCTCCTGGTGAGCCTAGTCTACCTTGTTGTCCAGGAATAACTGGACCTGGTTCTCCCTAAAATAAAAAGGAAGAACAATAAATGTTATACTGTAAATTATGTGGAAGAAACATACAATTTTATCGTATCTTTTTCTTACACACACACACACACACACACACATATATATATATATGAAAGCTAAACCCATGTAAGAAAAAGATATGGTAAAATTGTATATAAAGACTATTTAATGTTAGCATACCAGATATCCATAGTCCGGGCGATGTGCTGATTTGCTAATATTGCATATGTAACCTCTTTGCACATATAACAGATCACTTTTAACAAGCATATGCAAACTTATATAAATATCCTATCTTGTACTGCCACTGTCATGTTTAAACTGGCAAAAGTGGAGTATGGCATGTGAATAAAGGTCAAGTTAAACAAGCAGGTGAGGGAAGCCAAAATCTACTTCCTCCCACACCTTACATCACTGTGTTCTGGTTCCTGAAGCATTTTTATTCCATTGCAATGTGGGAGCAGGCAGAATATGCAGCCTGGCTAGCTTCATCCTCTAATTCCAGTGCATGGCAAACAGGTAAACAGTAACAGCTCCAGAACAGAGAACAGAATAGCTATCAAAGAGAGCTCCAAAGCTTTCATAGCGAAGAAAGCTTTCTCCAAGTCAACTGGGACAGTGTGATAGTCTGCAGGAAGTAGAAACACTGAACAGAAACACCTGTCCTCTTTGCAGGAATCCTCTTTGGCAGGAACATTTACTAACTCTTCTGGTTAAAAGACAATCCATTGCTTAAATTATTCGCTATGTTAACTGCCTCTTTGGCTCTGCCTTAACTGCCTCTTTGGCTCTGCTTCTATCCTTTGAGCTATTATGAAAAGTAAACAGTGGGATACCAGAATAATTTTCCATTTTTTCCAGAGATCACCAAATATAGTCTTAAGTGACAGGATTAATGATATTAAAGATACTTAAAAATGTATATTTTGTGCAGACTTTGTTCAGTTAATATCTGACAGCACATCCCTAGGGTGAGAAATGAGTTAGGACAAAGGCGGGTGGGGGGGGAATGAAATGAGTGGTGTTGATGCAAATGCAATCTAAACAGGTACAGCTCTGTCTATTTTTAAAATAATAAAGTCCTTGCTAATGGGCAGACCTTGAACAGGGTGAATGCAAGACATCAAAGATCTCAGATCCAGGACTCTGGAAGCCAGGTCACTTGGGAAGGACTGTGGCTTAGCGGCAGAGCACCTGCTTGGCATGTAGAAGGTCCCAGGTTCAGCCATGGGCATCTCTAGTTAAAAGGATGAGGCAGATAGTAGGTGATGTTTAAGACCATTGCTTGAGATCCTAGAGAGCTGCTACCAACCTGAGTAGACAATACTGATCTTGATGAACCAAAGGTTTGATTCAGTACAAGGCAACATCATGTGTTAGAACCCATCACCTTCCTCACCATTTTACTGAAGCCAGAGGGAAGCCTAAGTTTAAAAGGTAGTAACAATATCATTCTGCCATTGTGGCGTAATGATTAAGAGTGTCTGACAAATATCTGGGAGACTCAGGTTCAAATTCTCATTTGTGCCTTGGAAGCTCTTTGACTGTCCTTGGGCCAGCCATACTTTCTCAACCTAACCTGCCTCACAGAGTTGTTGTGAAGATAAAATGGGTCCCTATGGGGACAAAGGCAGGATACAAATGAAACAAACAAACAAGTGATAATCCCAGGAACTGCAGCCTAGGCCACCGTAGCAGAGGTAGATGACTGATAAGAGAGCTAATCAGGACAGGGCTGAAGCTATATAAGTTCTGACTTGGCTTCTCACTTACAGCAACATTTTCATGTGCATTGTTGCCTGTCAATGATTATGCCTCTTGTCTCTAACCCTTCCACTTGCTCTTGGAGTAAACCTTCTGCCTACCCATGGCCATCCCTCTTGCCATACTGAGTGCTCATCAAATGTGACATCATGTTTGCCAAACAGCCTCACTGCCTGCCTTGACCACAGCTTCTCACCCATGTCTAACTGAACTTTGTTCAAGCAGACTATAACCAAGTAACCGTTTGTCCGACAAACCTTTTCTCCTGGGATTCCAGGTTTTCCAGGTAAACCTGGTGCTCCTAATTTTCCAGGGCATCCTGCTGGTCCTTTAGGTCCTGGAGGTCCTTTGTCTCCTGTAAAGATAAACAATGTTTTTGTAATTATAGTCTCAGTCATGAACAGTAATTAAATTTTCACTGAAATGAGAATAATAATGTGAAGAGAAATACAATTCAGCAAGCAGTTTAAAATCAAAGAAGATTAAATACCCTACAAAGAGGAAAGTGTGAGAAGGAAGGAACAAGATTTTTAAAATGTTAAACCTCCTTTGAAATGAATCAGGACTGCATAGAGGTATAGGATGCCCTTAGTCTGTATGCATTTACCAACTCTGTTTAAATTCAGATTACTTGCTTTCTGAAAAACAGATGATATTGTTTTATATTTGCAGCAGCCCTTTCTAATAAAAACAACTATTCATATACAATAATGCAGATATAATTGGGGTTTCTCCTTCTGATTATTACACCTTTCCCATTTTTATTACTGTTTTAGTACTTATATATTCCTTTAAACTATAAACAATTACATTACCTTTTAGACCAGGTTGCCCAGGAGGTCCAATCCCTGTTAAGCCAGGACTACCTATTGGTCCTGGGAGGCCTGGGTTGCCACGCTGCCCTCTGGATCCAACACTGCCTATCAAAGAATTCAAAATAGTTGTGAAACCTGCATTATGCTGCAACCCCCTGCCCCTCAGCCAGACCTTGAAATCCAAGGGTGGAAGGGGGCTTAGTTCATACTGGGACAAGAGAAGACACAGAACTTTGGTACATCTGGAAATTCCTCTGGTACATCTTAGTCTCTGGTACCTCTTAGCCTCTGATTGGCTCAGAGATATGTTATATATTATAAAAGGATGCCACTAAAAGCTCTCTTATTGACTGGCCAAACTAAACATATATTTTCTTCATATGAAAATTATTAACTCCTTAAAAGCCATTGGATAAACTGCTCTGTACAATTGCTGCTGAATACATTATACGCACTAGACAGACATTTTTAGATGGAAAGGTAGAATAAAAGTAAACCAGCAAAGTCCTGCCTGCATGGTACAGATCATTTGTTCCCCCTTTGGCCTCTCTTTCAGGCTTTGATTGCAACCCTTCTCTTTCTTGTTCTCTCAGGGGGGAAAACTGCATGTTACATTGGAGATCTGTAAACAGATGTTTTGATCCTATAAAATAGCAGTGGAAGGGTCCAGTACTGTGATGATAAACATGGGAATGTTAACTTCCCCATGTAACAGAACTCATGGCAGTCTGGAGGCCTGCTTTCAAATGGGATAATGAACAAGTGAAATGTGCCAACCCTTCCCACTGTTGCTTATCCCCAATCAACTTTTTTCTTTTCCATGGTGGTTGATTTTTAAAGAAAAAAAACATGCTGGGCAGTCTGATCATCAACATAACATGTAGCTTGGTCCTCAGTCTATTCAGCTCATTATGGTTATTTTTATTTAGCTATTTATGCCACACTTTTCTTCCCAGTGGGGACTCAAAGAGGCTTACAGCAACATTCTCCCACCTCCATTTTATCATCATAATCACTCAATGACTGGCTTATGGTCACTCATTCTAATTCCATAGCACAGTATGAATCTGAGCTTGGTTCTCCTAGTCTGACACTCTAACCCAGGAGTCCCCGACATGGTGCCTATCAAAATCTTTCCTGCTGCCCAGCAAGTGTTTCTAGAAAGTGTGTGTGTGTGGGGGGGGAGTACAGGTGGTGCTTTTGTTCAACAAGGCTTCTGATTGGCTACTGGAGACTTGATTAACTTTGCAGATTTAAAAATGTTGATTTGGTAGCAGCAGCCACCTCAGCACAAAGATCTTAATTGTGTGACTGAAGATAAACTGTGGCAGTCATTTTGTGGCTGCACCCACAACACTGTCAGAATTCCAAAGATGCCCTCAATCTTAAAAAAAAAAAAAAAAGGTTGGGGACACATGCTATAATCACCACATTGCACTGGCTCTCATTATTTGTTTGGGTAATGGTTTCTACTTGGTTGACTTGACCATGCCCTTTTGCTTAGTTCTGCAGTAGTGCGGCTTGAAAAGCTACTCTTACCTCTTACTCCTTGTATTCCAGACCTGCCATCTGGCCCCTGAAGTCCAGGAGGTCCAGGAATTGCATTTACTTTACCAGGTTCACCTTGAGGACCTTAAAAGTATATTAAAAAATCAAAAATCAAATATGCTACTTTAAAAAAAAGTCACCAGGAACAACAAGGTTCTTCAAGATACATCTTGTGGGTTCTACTATGGCAGCTACAATACAAGTGAACTGATCAAGGATCACATCCATATGAGGGGGGAAAAATCACAAATTAATGAATTTCATTCTTGAAGGTCAGTAATCAGATGCCCAATAAATTGTTTGCATTGGTTAGTGGGAAAGTACTTCTTCATTAGTTAGGAATGCACTCAGATGCAACTCAGCCCAAGCACAAAATAGATCTTGTTTACATTACTCTATGATTAATCAGATAGCTCCTTTCCTCCCACCTACTTTTTGTTTGCATGCTTGTGAATAATAGAATCCCACTGTAGGTTAATCAGTTTTAAAATGTCATTTGTAGAATTCATCCCTTCCCTCTTAACCCTCACAGCTATATAGCAAATACATCCCTGAGACATTTAAGATCCTGTTGAACACCTGTCATTCCAAAAATCCAAGCAACTGATGTGCCTCTTGTAGCCTTGCCTGCACTCTGAGGAACAGAAAACATCTCATATGTAAGAGAACCATAATTAATATTAGTGTTTACTTGGAAACATTTCAGGACTAGTTGAACACAATTAAAATTTCCTTGATGGGTGATAAATGAGAAATCAACATTTTAAAAGCAAAAGACAATAATGAATTGATATTTGTTCCACAGAATTCTATTAAGTTGTCTAATACATAAAATAAGGACATCTCCTCATTCGGTACTACATCTTTACTGCGCTTGACTTTGAAATCTACCACTGATATCACAATCAAGATGAAAAAAATTGGAATTTACTGACCAGCTATTCCTTGTAACCCAGGCAAACCAGGAACTCCTTGCGATCCTTTAGGGCCTTCCATTCCTTGTAGTCCATATCCTGGTGATCCAGGCAACCCTACATCTCCAAGAAGACCTGGCCTACCAGTTGTTCCTGGAGGACCTCTGTCTCCTTTTGGACTATCAGATCCCTGAGAATAATTTAGAAAATACTGCTTAACATATACTGCTCAAATTCCAGACTAATAGCTATGTTAGGCTGTTTCAGAAGTTGATAATAGCTTGATTCACATGTAACACCAAACCACTCAGACTTGCAGTGCAATCCTAAATAGAGTTAAATCTGTTTAAGCCAACTGAAGTCAATGGGCTTAGATGGGTGTACTCTGCTTAAGACTGCATTGTTGTTCAAGTACTGCCAAATCATGGTTTGCTGTTACATCTGATCTAGCTAAAAATGTCCTGCAGCAATTTAAGGAGTAACTAATGTACGGCAATATGAGTTTTCACACACTGCTCAGATACTCATGTTAGCAAGTACTGCAAAACTGGATACAAAAGATATGTAAATTATTTTCTTCTTGTTACAAAAAACTGCTCTGCTGAATTGGGCTCTCACAAATGCAGTGTAATTCTATGCACACTTATTTGGCAGTAGTCCCTACTAACTCTGTTGTCTAACTCTTTATTAAAAACACTTATATAGTTTTATGTGGGGAAAAGATGTGGTTATGGTTATTACCTCTTAACACAAACTCTTCTTATCCTATATAGAATTGGAGGCTGAGATTCATTTTCCCACCATTTTCCCTAGAAGTCAAAGTTGCAACTTATTATCAACTCTACCCATTGTCTCTAAAATCTGCTGGGTATTTTACACAGGATGCTGATGAAAGACCTCAAGATTCCCCTCCTCTTCCCTTTAACATCCAGCCTGATGTACTCAGGAAGCTTGCACATTGTTTTAGTATTCTGGCTGGTCTTAATTAAAAAGTATCACATTGATTTTGTTTTGAACTACTCTCTATAATAATTGATTTATTATTATTATTATTACTAGTACATGGTACCCCAGGGAAGAAATTCTACTTAGTGCTGGTGATCACAGGAAAGGACTGAAGAAATGTGAAGATATACTTGACTAGCAGAACAGCTCTGCTCGAATAAATACTCTGATGCTCAATGAAGACTTTGCTTTTACTTACGTCACACAACTATGATTGAACAAAGGTATGTGAAGGAAAAAGAAATATCATAACCTTTTATTTGGATCATCACAAGTTACTAAGTATAGCTTTAAAATTCTTTATACCAATGGGGAAAAATCTAAAGTAAAAGGAATAGGTCATTACAGGTACAGTGAACATATCTGATATCTTTATGTATTTTGCAAGACATCTAAAGAAATACAAAATGAATATGGTTATACAAGGTATAACTATTTATGAAAGTGGCATGTACTAACCCGTTCTCCCACAGAACCTCCTGAACCTTTCAATCCAGAGTTTCCAGGTAATCCATCTGAACCTTTTTCTCCTGTGCATCCTCTGTGACCTGGTTCTCCTTTATCTCCACTGGAATCTTCTGATCGTGCATATGCTGGAAGACCTTTCAATCCTTTATGGCCCTTTTCTCCTGGAAGACCAGGAAGACCCTAGGACATGTGTTAACAGTATCTATGTCACTATAATTATAAATCAATACACAAAGACTACAGTGTGATGACACAGCTCTCATGACCTGCAAAGTAGGTTCTCCCAATATTACCTATAGCAAAGAAAAGCCTCCCTGGGTTGCATCCACACTTCATTGGTTATGGCACTACTGTTGCACTATAGCAATCACTTACAGCTGGTTTGGCTTGTCTATACAGGAAAATTCATTTAGCCAGTGAGTGCGATCAC